>NC_087513.1:103109977-103415610 GCF_963921805.1 Phalacrocorax carbo | reverse complement strand
TTTTAAATGTATTTGAAAAATACGATATGTGTAATGCCTTAGCGTATTTAACTTTTTAACTTGTGTAGGTAATACTGTCTGGAGGAATTCCAAAAGAAAGAATTCCTTCCTTGTTGCTATGAAGGAGGTTTTTTCTCATGAGAAGCACTTCTTTTGTTCTTCACTTTCCAAATAACCTTGAAAATTTATAGGCTGAACAAGTGGGGCATACTTACTGAGAGTGTTCAGGGTCGGAAATTGAAAACTCGCTTTTTTATAGTATCCCAATAGTTTATGTAGAAGTTTTATGTCTTCCTTTATTCCAAGGCACACAAAGCCTCTTGGGTTTCTTTTGACAGAATAACAGTATCAAGTTTTTGTCATTTTTATCCTTACATATAACCACAGCCTCAAAACCAGAAGAGATTTTTTGCATTAGTTTTATGAAACACCGTGACTTGGTTTACCTAGTTATTCTGTGCGTGCATGCATGTGTGTTGCTTCTTACCCGATCTCCAAGGGTTAACCTTTTACCAGTCGTATTCTCTATTTCCATGGGCATTGTTTATGACAGGCAATCACTGATTAGGGCCAGCGAAAAGATTAAAAAAGCTCATTGGCATTTGAATAGGTCCACTCGGGCGGTATAGTGGATATACTAAAGAAGCTGGCCAAGCAAGGCAAGAGCTTTGCCAAATGGGCCGGTGACCAGCTGAAGGATCATCTAACATTTTGACAAAAGGCATTTTTACAAAACTGCCAGGTTATTTGACGGTGGCTGGACACTGGCAGTTTGGGGAGGGCAGAATGCTTGACGTGGGTACAGGTAAGAAGAGAGCCTCCTGTTTTAGAAGAGAAGCCAGGATTTGTACAAAGAGGTGGAGAGTGAACACGCTTAGCAATTTTGACCACATATTGCACTGCAATCAAGAGTAATGAGTGACACCAAGGAAGTGCTTACAGATGTGTCAGGGTTTGACCACATCTACGTATTAGGGCTGCGTTAAGTATTACTGAGGTAAGAAGTTATGAAAATAACTCTTTCTGTTCAGCTGAGGCTTAGAAAAGATAAAGTACAAACCTGGGGCTCTGATTTATGGCACTCAGGTAGCTCTGGTTTGTAAGTAAACACACAGAGTCCAGAAAAGCTGTTGCCTTTTTCCTCTGGTGCAGTGAGAATATAAAAACTCAAATCTTTGTGGAATCCTCCCCCAAGAGCATTTCTTCTTAAAAGCTCTTCCAGAAAACCTAACGTCAGAGACTGCATCTGATCTCTTTTCACACTGCGGAAGCTTAGCAATAAATGGATCCTGTCTGGGATATAGGCTTAGCAGTGCAAACAGATTTGGTCACAGAAAAGCTTTACTAGAACTAATGGCAGGCAGAAGCGGAATTAAGCTGCTTGTTTCAGCTCTGGAACAGAGTGTTCAGAAATGCAAGATTTAAGGCTTGTCGATTCCCAACCTGAGCTGAGTCACTTATTATCCAGTTACACTCAGGGCAGTCTAGCCTCAAAAGGTTTATTGGCATAGCGCAGCGGCATGTTAATGCGGCTAGACTGCTTCCAGAACAGGACGAATAATTTCCGGCAGCACTGTATAGACTTGCTATTCTGGGACCTCTCTCTTGATCTTCCTTCCGTGCTCTAATTACGTAGCCACTAATTCCTCTACATCCTTCATTCTGAGGAGGACTGTGTCATGCTACTAATTTAATAATGCACACTGCCTCCTTATACTGTTAAAAGTACTTTGGTCAGCACTTGAAAATTTAAGTATCTGAAATTAGTCACTGTAACTAGAGATCTGGTAATTTTAAATGGTTTGGGGTTTGTTCGGGTTGGGGCTGGGGAGGAGAGAATGAGGTGCAAATCAGGTTGTAATTTAACAAACTAGAACTGCAAGTAGTCAGTCTGCTGAGAGGCAGTTGACAACAGAAGGATTTAGGATTCTAGCTGTAGGCCCTGTATTTTGTATTTCTCTGCCTCACTTTTTTGTCAATTATAAATGTGAACACAATGACATAATTCACTGGAGTATTGATGCCAAATGCAGTGATGCTTTTCAGTGGCAGTGACAAGTGGTAAGGACTGTGAAGTGTCTAAATATATATATGTCTTTTGAGCACTGTCTGCTCCTGTAGAACAAAAGGGCACTTTCCTTGTGTGAACTGGTGTTATAGTTGATGCTATGTGCAGCTAAAAAGTTCAAGAGGGTTCCGGTCACCGTTGACTGAGTGGTTAATGGCCACATGGTGAAGATAACATTCATTTCTCCTAAAGAAATCATTGGCTTAGACCTCAAGTATATTTTTAGTTCAAGCAGGGGGAGAACACATATATGGGAACTAAGGCCTAATTTATTTTGTAAACAAACTCAGGTTTTCTCCCTTCTTCTCAAGGCTGCTTTAGAGTGCCTGTAATAAGTTGCCACTAATGAAATCTTTCATTTTAAAAACACATGAATGACAGAGTGGAATTCTAAGTGATGGCGCCAATGTTATTTTGTCTCCTAATATTATTACGGTTTGTGCACTGCGCATATGAAGTGTTCGCAGCTGAAAAGTGATGCAAGAGGAAAGAACATATTTCACCTGTGGTGAAAATCTGATAAGCTTGCACAGTAAGCTTTTGGGTTTCTGTGACTTAGCTGGGCAAAAGCCAACTAGAGCTTTTTTTGCGTTTCTTTTTCATACTGTTCATAATGCTACCTTCAAAGGTCTTATGAGTAGAACTGTGTAAATGGTAAAATGTTAATGGTGGGGTAGTGAAACAGGCTTCTGTATCTGAAAATTGCTCACACCTTTTTTAGTGGAGAATGTCTGACGTATAGGATCACATAAGTTTGAACCAAATGTTTACGACTGCCATGTATTTAAAAGGCCAGTATTTTAAGGGTGAAATTTAATTTTCTCTACTAAACCCAGTATCTCTTCCCTGAAGTTCTCATTTACTTTTGGCCCATGAATTACCCACAGACAGGTATAGAACAAAAGACTGGAAAGCTTCCTCTTAGGAAGGTCCTTAAACCAAAACCAGGAGAACAAATCTCATGATAATAATTTTCTAGATAATAGACAATTTTCAGCAAGCCTGTGTTGCAAAAAAATATTGAGTAGAAAAGGTGATCACTGAACCTCTGTGGTCATTTATGTTTCAGTCTTGAAGAAGGTACAGTCTGTGCTACCTTTATTGGATAGCAGTGGAGGATTGACTCCTCCATATTTTTTTTTTCCTCTTATTTGCTATGCTCACAGCACACGGTGCTTGTTCACTATATGCATGCCCCACAGAAAGTGGTTGCTGCCTCAGGCACCTATACCCCTGCATAATGACTTGGCTTGAGTTAGAATGAGTATCTACATGACAAGATGGTGAGCTGAATACAAATATTGTTTTTCAGCTGAATGAGTTCACTGGTATTCAGTATCCAGCCACCTGAGTGCTCCTACTGATACCAAGTAAGTGGTGTTAAGGGGGCAAGAACAATCAGAAGCAGCAAATCTTTTTGAAGGGTTAATTGGGGATACATTACTCCAGCGTTTCAGCAATCACACTGAAAATAGTTGTTTGTATAGTAGTTAGTTTATTGTTAGCATTCCCTTTATTTCTCTCCTCTTAAAAAGGCTCTGAAAATGTTCTTGTCCTGTGGTCAGGCAATCTGGTACTGGTGGTTATCCTTGAGTCCTGATAGTCTCCTCCCCAGACCACCTCCACGTCTTTCTAAGGTGTGTAATCTGGCTCCTGCCTAATTACTCTGCAGCTCTAGTTACCCTCCTTCAATGAATCCATAAGCCCGGCTTCTTACCATAAACTCCTGTTTTACCTTAATATATCCAGACCCTCTCAAAAACACAAATTACCTTTGCCGCTGCTCCTTTTTCTCATCTGCCTCCTGAATCTCTCCGCCTTCCCTGAAACCCAGCTCCTCATTATGCAAGTTCACAGTGTTCATTGCCTCAGCCTCTTCCCTCAGCTAACAAGCTGGCATCCATGTACTCCTTAGACACCTTCAGCTTCCATTTGCCACATCCAGCACAGCTTGAACCAGTTTGTTTTGCTATAAATTGGAGTTTATGGTAACATACAATGTATTTGGAAATGTCAAAATATTTAAATAACAAACTCCGGTACCGTAAGTAACAAAAAACTCCATAAGCAGTGGTAACAAGATGACTCTGTCTCTGCAGTCTTAATGACTTATATAGGTTCTTGTCTGTAACTGAAGTCTCTTTAGGAAACCAGAAACCTCTCCTAACTTCAGTGGGTCTTAGATCAAGCCATATGTTTTCAGACAGGCTGCCAGACCACCCACCATCATCCATCTTCATCTTCTATTTATTTTTATTTTGACAGCTTCAGATTACATTTTTCCTATTTTATTCTCAGAACTTATTTTGCTTTTACAACAATCTCTTCAGATAAAGTATTTGCAAAGAAACAGATGGTGATCTTATTTTTTGTGCTGTGAAAGGACAGCACTTCTCAGTTTAGTAAGCAGTTAGACCCTTGTGGTATTCACTGCATTTAGAAGGATAAATCAAGCATCAGAACACAGAGACGGTCCCTTTTCCATTAATCACTACAGCAGCAACTGTATGTTATTTCTACAAAATGGCTGAATTAACATCTTGACAGGTGATACAAAGAAAGAGTCAGTCATGACACACCTTTCCTGCTGGCCTCTAATCCATTTTCAGTAAAGCTGAGTCTTTAATGAGAATATTTGTTTTTCAAGAACAACTACTAGTCTTCCATTTATTACCTGCTCCATTTTCTATGTTGGGAGCACAGATCATAAAATAACTGTTTATCTTTGGATAAACCAACTTCTGGAGTACAGTGTCTTTACAGATGAGTGGGTAATTCCTGGCAAAGTGGGTCGTGTCTTTATCTCAAATTGCAATTAGGAGAATAAAGATCCTTCTGATCTTGAAATATAGTTCAATAGGAATACTACTTCTGAAAGTCTGTTCTTTAAGAAGAAAGTCGAGAAAATGGAAATACTTGGGGTTTTTTTTCTAGTTGAATCACTTAGCATATTCATTCATACTAAATAAACTGTTGCAGGGTTTCTTTCTGTTCTTGTTAACTACCATTACACATCTTAAAGTGATATACTTTCCAATAATTATGGCATGCTCTTCTTTTTATTCTCACTTTCTTCTTACAAATGCACCTCCTCATAGTAGCTGTTAAAGATGGAAAGACCTAATGCTCTTCTTGCCTTCATACATATACATTGATATGTGAAAGCTTAAGATGTCTATTTAATTTCTTTTATTTTTTTCAGATTAGCCGTTTTTGAAGTCACACCAAGGGCAGCTTAATAAGTAAAATGGAGTTCTCAAGTGTCGGAAACTTTAAAAAGCAATATTAAGAGAAGGGCTTTCTTTTAAATGAAGTATTTAAAGCCACTTTAAAGTTAAGCTTCTATGATGGTGAATTTTAAGTTCAATAACTGCAGATGATAAAAATACTAATTTTTTTTCATACATATATGTGATGTGAGAAATTGCAGTAAATATCCCATGCCACCAACAGCTTATTCAGCATCAGCAATACTTGTCAGTCTTGAAATAGCTGCACCTTCTTCTGTCAAAGTGAGATTTGAGACCTGTGTAAATGTGAGGTTTGTGCAACAAAGAACTGCGCTTGCTAACCCTGAAGATGGGTTCATGTCAGTGTGAAGTAAGTAAGATTTTGTAGTTAGTTTACGTAAATTTCTTGAAAGCGAAATTTTGCAAAACCACGACTTATGACTGTACCAATTCTGATTATTCTAACAGTATTTGATAAGCACTGTAACAACTACTAGGCATGATATTAAGGTCCAAGGTATTCACAATGGCTTGTTTCCTTCCTGTTTTCAGACGTTTTATTTTTGTATATGTGGCGTTTCAGTTGTTTCTCAAGACTGTTGGAAGGAAACTGATACATTTTACTATAAACTTCTGATTTTTGTGCTCATGTGCCCATACCTCCTTACTGAGTTTGGCTCTTCTGCCGAAGTTGGCTGACAGAAATACATGGTGGGGTTTTTTTCATGGTCAGAAATATTTATACAGATCCAAGCCTTTTGTGCATTTCTACTTTCATAGTAAAATTACTCTGCAGTGCTCTGCTGGCCCTCTACCTGAGAATTTGCAATGTAATCCCTATGAAATGCTATTTATTTATTTATTTTTATCTCTGTAGTTATGGACTGTATAGATTGCTATAAGCTGCTTCCAGTATTGGCTAAGTGCTAATGCGACTTCTAAGAATTTAGGTCAAGTGTCTGCTGACAACTTAAGTGAATAAGAGAATAGGTGGGAAGGTATAAAATGTCTTGGCGTTCTTTCATGTTTGTTTTTGTCACGTGAATTGGCCATCCAGATTTTATCAGAAGTTGTCTTTGATGTCTGAGAGCTGAAATGAAATTTATCTCAAAAATATGTATATTACAGTGCTAGGTAGTCATAACTAGCACTGGAAGTCACCACTGTGCCATTGCCTGCATTTTAGTGTCTGCTATTTTAATACATTTTAACAAACAGTTCTGAAAGCGTACGTCAAATAATAATTAATTTTAATACAAAGTCTTGCAACAACAAAGGGGCAAAATAATCAACCCTTTATAATACATGGCATAACTGGTGGCCCCTGGAGAAATATAACCATTTCATTTCCTCAGTGTATTCTTCTGACACACCAAACCACAGGAGTGTACCACTTAAGAAACTTATGAATGGCAAAAGATGGTAAAAGAGGATGGAGAATGAAATCAGCGCTCTGGGTTCTGAGGCTTTTGTTGTCTCAAAATACGATGATATTTACTATAACATTTCATTTCCTGTCCATCTTTTATCGTGTCTGGGAAAAGGTAGAAGTAGTCAGACGCATCAGTTAAGACTGATACAATGAACTCCGTTTGCCAGAGTTGGTAGAACTACTCAAAGGGTTACATTTAGATGTGTGTTTATGCACCTTTATGAATTGCTTAGAAAAGAGGTGTTGTATGAACAATGCCCATGGAAGGTAGAAAATTCAGTACATAAAGCAGAAATTTCAGTACATATTTGCTTATTTTATACTATTTTTTATATGTAGGTGGGTGGATATATCTACAACATTGCTCTTTAAGTGCATTATGTGTAGAAATAGGGAGAAAATAGACTATTTTAATGTATCAGTGTTTTTTATGAAATGTATTGATATGTTAATATTTCATAAAACAATATTTCTCAGAGGAAGAATATTTTAAATTATTTTTGCAATCTTCTTCCTCTACCCACTGAGTTATAGTTTTGAATATAATAATAAATTATCTTGTACTTATTTTGCTGAATATGGAAATATAATTTATAATCTTCTGCCAATTAGCTTTTCTCCTTAGTAGTATTTCTGAAGCATTCATTGCTGTTGTAAAATTCTATTAAGATAAGAAAATACAGACTGTTAGACTTTTTTGCTTAATTTTTCTTGAGACTATCACACAGTGTTTCTCCCAGTAAGCTGGGAAGAGAGAGAATGTAATTTGTACTTTCCAAAGCTTTTGATTTGAACTGATTGGTATATTCTTTCCAGAAAGCTGAGTAAGTTTTATTACAGTACAAACATGACCTTCAGGAAAAGGTTAAAAATATCTTTAAGAAACTACTTTCCCAACCACTTGAAAAGAAACATTTAGGAAATGACTGGGCTCAGCTCCTCAGGTAAGTAGCCCTTATTAATTGTCTGTTACTGACGTGCTCATTATTATCAGACAATTGACAATTGCTGATATTAAATCTGGAACAAGCATACACAATCAGCTAATGAAATTGAAATGCCAGAATTGGGATGCTGCTAGTTGGCTTTTATAGCTAATGAGGAGACTTCTGTAGTCACACTGGTAGTTGCAAGTGGTTTAATGGGATCCTTTATGGGGTTTAGAGTTAGCAAGATCATGTGGTTTAATTATTTCTGGCATCTTAATATGATCTCCGTTCTTTTCACCTTTCACATGAGGAGATTCATTACTTTTCTCCAAGGATCCAGTATGATAGACAAAATATCAGAAATAATTAAAAGTAATGATGGCCACATACAGCGAAGTGTTGAGTAGGAATTCAGTCTATCTGGTATCGAGAATTCCCCCTGGAAATTTGAAATTAAATGCCTCCTAGTTGTATTCGGAGTCCTTCTCATCAGCCTCGTAGTTTCATCAGTTTGATAGTGCTGTGCTTCTCTGGTACCCTGATTTATCGGTTTGTGGGAAAGAGGTCAAACATGTTATGGCCTCACATTGTTTAGGCTGTCTCTATAACTCCCTGGATAGAATGATTGTTTGAGATAAGAATGCCTCCAGTTTAAAATCCAGGGTCCTGAAATTTGTTGTCATGGTCCCCAGGTCCCTTTGGCAATAAGAACTATGCTTGGCTCTGCTGTAACGTTGATATGGCTTTTACACACACAAGAAAATTATTATTATTTGAAAACAAATTGGGATTCTTTGCAATTCTGACTCATTGTATGTAGTCAAGCAGTTTTCCCTTCCTTAGAGTCTTAGCAAATTTTCATAACAGCCATATGATTAATAAGGTTTTTCCTAATACTAAATAGTTACAACGTAGTAGACACTAGATTTTCTATTCAGAATATGAATAAATTAGAATAAGATATTGTCTTCAAGTGGAATATGAACACTCAGCTCTTTGAGTGTTTTGAAATCTTTCCCCAAAATTAGTGATTCTCTTTCTTAGCACTTCCTGTAGCTCAGGCTAGTCATGACTGGTTAAGGGCAACTAGATTATTAAAAATCAAATAAACAAAAACTGCTGGACTGAAAATGAGAGGCTCTGCCATTTTTAGGTGGATATGCTGGGCTAAGGCTTAGTCAGGGGATGCTTTTATTTGCACCTCCGAACTTCTTCACCTGGTGAGTGGCCCTTGGGAGGGAAGTATGCCAATGTATTTGGTCATGAGATGAGGAAGAGCTGAAACCAGAGGGTCTGCAGCTTACAGCCAAGGATTTTAGGACACGTACTTGTCTGGCAGATCTGTTTCCTTCAAGCCTGAAACCACAGAGTGGGCAAGCAGCGATCCAGCTGTGGAGCTTGTGGCAGGAGAATTTGGTCAGTTGAGGGAGAAAACTTAGCATGAGAGTTGGACAGTCAGACATTCTTAAGTAATCTATACAATGTATATATCAGACATAAGCAGCTCTCTTTTTCACACTTGTTGTGTGGGCAAAGAAGAGGGGTGGTGAAGGTAATTGTGGAAAGCACCTAATCACACAGGCTGATGGTGCGGATCTGTCTCAGCTGTGTTCTCCTCAACCAGATCAGTTCTAACCAAGAGTCCTGTTAACTCTTCTTAGCTTTTATTACTGCTTCAGGGAAAATAAACTGAACAAGGCAAAATATGTGGCTGAAAATACTAAGTTTTGCTGACACTCTGAGGTAAAAACTGTAAGTGCTGGATGGTATAGTTATATTTTATATTGATTTGGAATTAATATCAGAAATATAAGCTGATTCTTCAATGTCCAGTTGCTTCAGGATCTTACTAGAAATCTTGTTTCTGTGACTTTTTAGCCACAATTAGAAGTGACCCAGTGTGTGATTTATATAAAATGACTAGGAACAAGGACGAAGCATGACCCTACTTAAACACTGGCTTTGAAAATAATGCTTGCTTCAATCCCTGAATCTCCCTTTCCTGACATCCCCTCAGAGACAAATCTTTAGAAATTCTAAATCCAAGTGAAATGGTTACAACTGTTCTTAATTCCGAACACATGAAAATGTATGAGTCTATTTCTGTCTTTTCATTCATTCATTGTTTCGTTTATTCATTTCATTCATTGTTTTTCTCTTCCATATGAGACAAATACAAACAGTGCTTGGAGGGTAGGGTATTTTGCAGACTGAATATTACTGACTTGGCTTCTTGCTTTTCTAGACTTCTTAGTTATAATATATGTCGCTTTCATCTAAGACCTACAAAAGACCTGATAATAGAAGTCAAGTAAGCATTAAGAATGGTTCTTCCTTCACCTAGAGCTATCAGGGCTTCTTCCCTTTTCCACGGTATTAGGAATAGTGCTCATTAATCTTCTGATGCTGAATTCCCATCCTTCACACTTGGTGAAGCCTTGCTTCAGGATAAATCTTGTGGCATTCTGCTTCATCTTCCATAAATGAGATGCTGTTAATAAACCAATTACATACAGACTGCATGGTGTTGCTGGCAATCTACTGCATGTATCTACTGGTAGGTCTAACTGATGTTGCTTTTAATTTTGCTTATCAGATCTAACTTCTCTCCCTGCCTTTTTGACAGCTGTGACGGAAGTGGAAATTGATTCTAGGTTTTTAAGATCGCTTTGTCATTAGGCTTGCATTGCTACATTGAAAAGCCACAGATAAAAGGTGCTGATGGACGAGGTGCAAGGATTAAAGCTACGCCCTGTTTGTGTTTGTATGTGAGGCAGTAGATCTGCAAGACTGAGTTCATTTTCTCCTTGTTATTGTTAATGCTGTTCCAGAAGATGAAAATAGTAGCTGCTTCTTCCTCAGTATTCTTGTCCTTCAGTGCATTTCCATTTGTAAGATTGTTCACCACTGCTAAAACTGCATGCCCTATTTTTTGTGAAGAAAAAGCAGAATTTTTGAAAGGCAATATTTATATCCACAGAGTAACGTAAGAGAAAATAAAGGAAGAGTACATGAAATTTTGCACCCAACATGCTGGTGAAGTGCTAGGCTTCCACAAAAAAAGTTTTCACCTTTTGACAGGAGGATATACAAAAAAGTAAAGCATTACTGACAGCCTAAATAACACCTCCCACCTTCACCCGTGCACAACTCTGAGCCAGTCTTTGTTTATTCTTCTGTTTGGAAACCTAAAATCTGGCTTGCTTTGCCTTCAAGTAACTCTCTTGCCGCTGTGGTGCTGAAGAATGGATTGTGGGAGGTGGCTGAGTTCAGACCTTTAAAATAAAACAAAATTACTCAGTCAGACTCTCCAGAAGAGCTTCATTTGTTGTAGCGGATTACATTGGTCGCTGGCTACCATTAAGAAAGGAAAGGAAAGGAACAAGGGATCACACACTGTAACAGGTCAGATTAAACCAGCCAGAAAGGTTCATGGTGTCATAAACATTGCAGAGAGTGAAAAAAAAAGACTTTGAGAGCTGATAACTTAATTATCTGCCACTATCAGTTTGGAAGGGCTTTTAAACATGTCCAAAGTGTCTACCAAAATTTTCAGCAGGAGTGACAGCAGATTTTTAAGTAAGGATAAAAATGCAGGAGTCTTTCTGGAATAAGACTCTGACAGACTATGATGAATTACCTTATTATAGTTGTTCGCATGACAAATGTACTTGATCAGTGTTTCTTCTTGGGAATAGCTGAGCTTATCCGGAGGCAAAAGTTGAAAGGAAATGAAAGCTAACTAGTAATCCTAAGTGGAATACACCAGAACTTTCTAGCAACAGAAGGTGAGAAGCCTAGGTCTAGCTCCAAAATTGTTTTCTCAAAAGGTGATTTTGGTAGTGGTGATAGATACAACTGAAGTGTAATGTATGTAAACTAGAATGAATTGATATAAAATAATCAAAAGCGTATTTGTTATCTCTAAACTCTGGAGTGGGATTTCTGTTACTTTCATAATCCAAACCATTCTATGATTATTTCAAAAGAAACTCATGGTATAGGACTTAACATATGATTATTTAGTCAGTGTATCAGAGCTATCCTAACCTGTAATTCTCTGATCTGCCCACCTTATAATTTAAGCATGAAGAAAACCCAGAAATCCCACTCTAGAGTTTAGAGTCAACAAATAAGCTTTTGCTTAATGGTATCTGTAAACACGTAAATTAGGTTGTTACCCCGAATTGCAATTGAAGGTCTATATCTGACCCTTCTGGCTTTGAGAAACAAGGCTACAAGCCTGCCTGTCAGGACACAAAATCTGTGTAATAGATCAAGAGTGAAATTTGGACAGAGAAATATCCCAGTAGCTTTGGGGAAATTAGATGGTTTGGGTTGACCCAGCATTTTTTAAAAAAAATAAACAACTTTTAAAATACTTATGCTTTTAAAATACTCTCTTTTTTGTTTGTTTGTTTTTGTTTAAAGCAAAATATATATGATTCTGGTTTCTGCTGACATTCCTTACATGACTGTGGCATAGTAAGTTGATTAGCGCACTGATGGTGCGTGGTTCTAAGTAATGGGACTTAAGCTGAAGTGAAGCTGTAGGTACAACGCATTTTTTGTGATATCAAAGTTGTTTGGGGCTTTTTAAATGTATTTTTACCATTCTTCTGATTTAGTCATTGGCAATGGTTTTCCACTCAGAAGTGTGAATTAGGGACATTTTTCTATGTTTCTGGTTATATATAACTATTATTTTGTTTCCAGGCATGATTTGAAAATCAACCACGCATGCAGAAAAGCTTGTGCTGTTGTTTATCTTGGCTTTAAAGGACAGATAAGTACATCTGCATCCTAGCTTTCAAAACTTGTCAGAAAATCATTTTCTAAAGAAGAATTACTTCTGTCAGTGCTTAAATTTAAAATGTGGAAAATAAGATTTTGTTATAGCATGTGCTTTGTAATACTATGTTCATGAAGTGCTCAGCATACTTTAATCTTCTTGATCACATTAAAATAAATACAGTTAATGGGATGTGTAGGGAGCTATTTTGGGAGTAACACTGTCAATATAACACAATTTTTCTTATTGTTTTCTTTGAATTGTTCTAGTGTTTCTATGATTTAGAGAACATGGGTGGGACTGTATTTGGGTCAAAAGGCGTATTTTGTTGTCCCCATATCTGTCCAGACCTAGTACAAATATAATGTCTCTGAAAAAAATTACCACCTGGATGGGTTTACTGGAAGTTCTTTAACTTAAGCTCTTGAGTTTTTGTGTTCAAAGTACAGTGTATATAGTCACATCAACATAGCAGGCAGCGATGCCTGCTCAGTTGTGCTAGAGGCAGCAACACAGCTATCGTACTGCAGCTGTATTTCTTTACGAAGTTGTAAGCTGTATTAATTACTAAGTTAGCTTGATTGCTGGAAGAATTTCCCCAGAACAATAAGGGACTCTGTGGTGACTTAAGTAGAACGTGTTTACTAAAGGAGATGCACAGAGAAGACACAAGCCGCTTTTTTGTTCAGTTTTTGTCTTCACCGCAGGGAGATGCAAGCAAGATGTGTGGAGTGGATTCACCCTGCCAATGGTAATATATGTGCAGAACTAGGGCTGTGTGTTCCTCCTGCCCTATCTAAACTTAAAACGCACCCTATATAGACACTGTGCTCGATCTTTTTCTTTGGAGGGGGCAGGGACATGACGGGGGGGCAACGGAGGGAACAAACGACTGAAAAAACAAACAGCAAAGTACATTTGACTCCACAGGACTTAGGACTGATTGGCACTCTTCTATATAAACATACTCCTAAAGGCCTATTGATAATTTTCTTTAAACTTACCCAATGCATTTCATCTTACTGCTTTTACTCTTGCTATACCTAGCTTTGTGAAGTGAGAACTGGGTTCTCCCATTCTTCTGTTACAAATGTGCAGTTACAGTGGGTATCATCTCTACCAATACCTTATTTATAACAAATTAAAAAATAAAAAAAGGGTTCTGTAGTCTTTCTACCAATCTTAGATTAGTGTTCTTATTCGATCAATGTGCATCTCAAACAATGGTTAAAGGGGAAAAGTGGATTGACAGGTTGACAAGGCAAGTGGGGGTTGTTTGAGGTAATTGAGGATGAAGCTGCTGGACCTGACTGAAACAACACTTTATCCTGTTTGGGACTGATTTCATATCTTAATTGGGTTCACATGTTATTTGGATTGATTAATTCTTTCATATATTATAATGAGACAAAAGAATTTTCAGTATCCTGCAAGTCTCATATGCTTTTCTTCCCGTGAAGACTTTTCTAATTTATACATTTACTACTTATTTCAGTTATTGAATATTTTACTGCCTCTTTGTGAGTCTCAATTTAATTTATTTATTTAGGAACTAACAAAATTTAAAATTGCCAATAAAAAGAAAATGCATACATTTAAAAGTAAACTAAAATGGTAAGAGTTTGAGTAGGATTTTTTTTCCTGTGTCATCTTGTGCAGAATTATCTATTTTGTCTTCATTTCAGACAATTAGCTTACTGTTGTGCATACCATAGACTCAGTCATATGGTACTTCCGTTGAAATTTTACAAAGCAGTTAAACAGAAGAGTGAGTAAAACTGCAGATTTATTGAATGGATAGACTTGGGTCTAATGTTTCTTTAGCTGTCATTTGCTTGTTTTGTTCTGCGTAATTTAGCTGCATTTCAGTTCATGAACTTCAAAGTCAATCCAAAGTCGAGCTCAAGGAGGATATATATGATACAAGGCCTGATTTGCCTGAGAAGTGTGCTCAAGTCTGGTACCTATGCAGTCTGCCCAACTGTGAATATTTATTTTTTGTCTTCTGGGTTTGAACTCAAAGGATTAATCTGTAGTTAGAAGTTAAGGAGGAGGTTGCTAACATTAAATATATAAAATCATTGGTTTTAAGATCTTAAATAAGGCATCTGTCTGAAGGGAAACTAGTAGTTTAGAATAGCTTGTGATTATTATTATTATTATTATTATTATTATTATTATTATTATTGCTGCGACTCGTTGGTAGTGATCACAATAAAAACAATGTTTTGTTTCATTACTGGGGCATATTTTAAAATGGGTTTTCTCAACTAGGTTTTAAGAATAACGTACCTGTTTATTTAAGACTGCTAATTTATATTGTACCGTGCCATCAGCACTGCCGTTGATTGCTAACTGGACGATATTTATTGGCTCGGCCTATTCCTGGATGGAAGATCATAAAACCTTGACCTTCCAAATACATCTCAGTTGTAAAGCTCTGATCTCTTAAAATCTTATGGAAATGAACTCTAAACCTTTATAGAAATCCGCAGTGACACACTTTCCTCATGCCATTTCCTGTTTCTTCCATCTACGTTGCACAGATTTCTTCCTCGGTGTAGTTTTCTTTGTTCCCTTTGTCTGTGTCAGATAAAAGCATGTCAGTGCCATTTTGCTGTCCCATACTAAAGCATTTTCCTTACTAATTATTACACCTAAATTGCTTGTTGCTCACCAACATCTGCTGCTCAGTTTCTCAGCTGAAAATACAGGGTGTAATACTCTATGCTATGTTCTGCCTTTATGTCTTTCTTATGTGTCCTGGCTACTAAAAACTACAGATGTTTTGGCATTTCAGATCTAAGCAATATATCCATATATGCACCCTTAGAATCTGTTTCTCTTTTGCAAACATCATTTTAAAATTTCTCTCGCACAACATGAGAGAGACAGTGCTGATGGCTGCAGTTGTGATAGTCATTAATAAAAGCAGAATAACACACACAAATTGTAAGACAAACACATTTTGATTCTGCAGTTTGGTAGGAAGAGTAGAAAAGGAAGGGTAGAAGGGTACAAAAGAAAGTGTATTTACCTGAAGCTCCTGTATTTTATGTCTCAGATGAATGGTATGACCACTGTTTGAATGGGGAAGATGTGTAGAACTGTGATGATATTTGTAGTAGCAGGACTTACAGGTGACAGAGTCTTCCCTTCTTAGAACCTGCTCTACTGGCCCTGATGGGAGTCCAGCACGGAAGTTCCCTTTGTTCCCTGTAAGGAGGGGCTCACTGACAGCAGCCTCCAGAGATCGCTAGTGTGGGCAGTTGTGGCTCAGGAAGATAATAGCCTAGTATTAACACACCACTGGTAGGGCTACTGACATGGAGGTTTTGATGCTGTCAGAAGGGTGCTGGTGTGCTGAAAAGGGTATCGCCAGCAGAGAGAAAGAAGTAATTATTCCACTCTACTCAGTGCTTGTCAGGCCACGCCTGGAGTACTGTGTGCAGTTCTGGTCCCCACTGTACAAAAGGGATGTGGACAGGCTGGACGGGGTCCAGAGAAGGGCCACCAAGATGATCAAAGGACTGGGAAGCCTGCCCTATGAGGATGGGCTGGGAGAACTGGGTTTGTTCAGCCTTTAGAAAAGGAGGCTTAGAGGGGATCTCATCACCATGTACCAGCACTTAAGGGGTAGTTACAAAGAAGATGGAGACTCCCTTTTTACAAGGAGTCACATGGAGAGGACAAGGGGGAATGGGCACAAGTTGCTCTTGGGGAGATTCTGACTGGACACCAGAGGGAAATTTTTCACAGTGAGGACAGTCACCCATTGGAATAATCTCCCCAGGGAAGTGGGTGACTCGGCCACGTTGGACACCTTCAAGAGTCATCTGGACAGGGTGCTGGGTCATCTTGTTTAGACTCTGCCCTTCCTAGAAAGGTTGGCCTAGATGATCCCTGAGGTCCCTTCCAACCTGTGATTCTGTGAATCTGTGAAAAGCTTGATGGAGCATGGGCGTTTTGGGTAATTATAATCTAGAAGGACTGTATAGGATATGAATACGAATTTTCTTGTAGATTAACCAATAATTAAGTCAAGCAGTTTGAAAAGAACTACAATGCCAGGATTTTTAGAAATTTAGGAAAGTTGTGTTTTTTTTAAACCAGAGAAACCTTTGCTTCTTGATCATTATGAACAATAGTAGATTTGACATAATGAAGTTAAAGAGTCTGTAGTAGTGCAGGGTGCCCAAGTATGATGACAGAAGATTACATCTCTATATTCCAGCAATGACCATTTTGCACAGTGATTGTCATTTTGCTGAATTTATGTCAGACATGAAAGAAAAAGAAGTACTTTAGATTTTTTTATCTTGAAATATTTTCAGATTACAGAACTTTTTCAGCCCTCTTCTAAGTATTTAGCAATCTCTAAATAAAACACATTGACGTTTTATAATCTAAATACTTCTTTGTTTAAAAAAAAAGATAACAGTTGATATTCTTGCCAGAATATTCTATAATTTTTCCAGTGTAATCAAACCCTTATTGGAAGTTCATGTTGGTGAGGCCAAACAGATTTTCTCTAGAATAAAATCACAGAAACAAACAGTAGAAACCATCTATCATTGGGTAAGTTTCTTTTTTTTTTTTTTTTTTTTCTTTTTCTCCCCCGCTCCCTGAAGACAATCACTCACTGCTGACCACCTAGTCACAATTATCAAGGAAGATCTACAAAAATAGCTTTAGAAAAGGAATGTTCCTAGGCTAGTTCCTACGTATCCTGGGAGCTAAAACTTAGTCCTTTAGTGGCTACTAAAGAATTATGAACTCAACAGAGGGAGCAGGAAAAGAAGTGGTTTTAAAGAAAGCTCTGTTCCACAGGTTTCAGTAACAGAAGAAAAGTTAGCGTTCCTTTTCCCCTGTCCCACAGCCATTCATTGAGAAAATCAGTTGGATCGTCTAATGGATAAACAGAATTAGGTTAAAGGAAAGGTTGGGTTGTTCTGCCAGCAAAGCTAGTTTTCTTTCCCTGCTGAGAGTTGTTACACTCTCTGTTGTGCTGTTTCAAACGTAGCTGTTACCAGAAACTAACCCAGATCTGTCTAAATGATCCAGTTTAAAAAGAAAACAGAAAACGGTTTTTAAGTGATTGAAGTTTAGAGTGGGGAATGTTACCAAATAGTTGTGCGTCGTCAGTACATGGCCACATGAATGGAGCATGAAGGAAGTGCAGTGTTTGTGGGGAGAAAAAAGTCAGCAGATACACTGTTGCTGGCACTGGAAGACACTGTCCTCAGCCTGCGCTTGCTGGGAATGTTGGTGGTTCTGGGCCAGGACCACAGGAGCACTGGGGTGGCTGATGGCCTGGGAGCGCTTGCTCAGCCTCCCTGCTGATCTGAAACCAGTACTGCTGCCTAACTGAGTCCTTCATTTTGAAATCCAGTGGCAGCAATCAGGTCCTATGATGAGGAGAACAGTGAACCCTCCCCTCTTTTTGTTGGATTGGAGGTTTTCTAAATGAAATTTCTAATTGCTTCCTATCAACTTGTAGCAATGGTGTATTGATATAGGAGCCCGGTCCCGGGCTGGGGAGGGTGGCAGGGCTGCATGGCAGCAGTGGCAGCGTTGAGGTGGGCGGGCGTTAGGCCGCTGGGTCGGAGCTGCAGTGGTGGTGGGCACGGCAGCCATTGCCCCAGGCCTTGGTGGTTTGCAGGCTGATTCACAGCCGGTCCATGAGGCCAGGGCCTGCACAGCCCCAAACTCCGGGGGGAGACCCTAAACCCAAATGGTGACCGCATGGGTGAGACTTAGCAAAATGTTTGGGTGTAGAAATAAAATGGATGAGCAAGAAAAAAAGAATCACCCTCAGGTCCCCGGCTCAGAAGCCTGAATGTGGGGTTGTGCTCTTGTAACCTGGGTTGTGGTGGAAAAAGTGCAGAAACTGGAGGAAGAGAAGTATGACCAGGGAAAAAACAAAATTGTTCCCAGCTGGACATCAAGGCTCTGGGGACCTGTGATTTTCTGACTTCCAGGATGGTGGGGACTTGTTCCCTTTGCGGGGGTGAAGAGCCCCCACACAGTTATTAAAGAAGAACAGGAGGAGGGCAGATGGATCGGCACCAGGGGCTGCAGGTGAGGGAGCGGGATGGTGGTAAGGCCTGCTGAGGCATCTTCCCCTGCCCGCCACCCCTGCCCCCAGACACAGATGCACCGTGCTGTGAGAAGGGTGTGCAAACGGCGAGAAGGGGAAGGGGAACAGTTGTGAGGCTGATGTGGCGGCGGGGATGGAGGGTCAGAGGGAAGGTGCTGAACATGCTCCAGCTCCAGTGCAAACTGGAAGCAAAATAGTACTGGATTGTGGACGATGCTGTGTGTGGAAAGATAGGATGATGTAGAAGAACACAGATGGAAATGTGGTAATCCCATCTGGGCAGGTCATCCAATGTGACAAAAACCTGTGTTGGTTTGTCAGGTGAGTGAATTGACAACATTGGCTGATCATGTCAGAAACGATACCCAGTTTGCCCCCACCCTGTAATCTGAGCATATATACACATGGTACACTGTTAATCGCTGCTATCTGGCCCAGGGATAAGGGCAGATTTTAACAAATGTGTATTAAGATTGTGATTATGTTGAAAGCAGAGTTTATTAAGAAGTGTTTGAACATGCATCGTTTAAATATGTTTCATAGGAGTGAGGAGTGCAATGTATTGGATGTAAATGACAGAGTGCATGGTGGGGGACTTGCACTGGTGACCGGCACACAAGGAGGCAGTGCACTGCCCTGTGCCAGTGCCAGCTGGCTCTGAAAATGGGGTGAACGCCCCATCGCCTGCCAAAACATTATCCAGTCAGGGAGTCCATAGTGCACCTGCTCAGACATGCTGATAAAAAAGTGGCAGCCATTAGTGGCAGGAGAGGCCTCTAGTGATACGTGCTGACTAGACGCTCTGGAGGATGCTCTTGGAGACACATGTGGGAGAGATTTCAGAGTTATATGAGAGATTCCTGGGGTACATAAGGGAGAATCCAAAAGTTTCAAACAGAGAGAAACTGAAAAGAGGCATCCAGGGGACCCAGCAATCCTACCCTGGGCTACACAAAGCATAGCCAGAGCCTCTGTGCTGACCCACTCACCTTTCCTGTGGTGTCTGTCCTGTGGGATACAAACTTCATGTAATTTATAAAACTGCACACATATCTGTTATTAAACTGTTTTTATATCCAAGTCCATTTAGTCTCCACACTGTCTATGTGGTCTTAAACCATGACAGTGTATGTTTGAATGAGAGATAGTAATAATTTCTCAGAGTAGTTAAGGACACTTCTGTCATATACTGTTGAACAGGAAAGTATTAAGAGCCTTCAAACTCTGCAGATGGTCAACATTAGATACCTCCCATGATAAATGGTGGCTTGTTAAAACATACTGGAAATCTTTAACTGGGCAGAGATGCTATATAATGGGGAAGAAGAGAGGTTAACAAAACTGAAAATTACCAGCAGGAAGGCAGTCATAGGTGGACAGGATTTCATAGCATCAGTGAAGTTACTTTAAATTGAGGCTTTTTCCTAACAGACCGCAGTAGGCCAGAAGAAAGAGAGATTGTGGTGATAGATTTCAACTTATCTATAAGCATTTACTTCTTCAAGATTAAGACATACTTAGCTGGCTGTCTGTGTATTAGTTCTTGCTGAGTTGCTCATGAGAAGATAAACGAAATCCAAAGCTTTGGTAGGTTTTCATTCAAGTTGTTGCAAAACCATAAATATGATGGTGCTTCATAATTTGTTGATGTTTTCCAACATCACTCACCCTAAAAATCTAGCACAGTGAGCCCCAGTGGTTTATGCCTACAGGCCTAAATTAAGGGGTACATTGTTTCATTTTTCTCATAAGGTGAGCTCTGGTGAAAAGTGAACAATTTTGTAGGCTTGGTTGAGACCCCAGTAATCCACACAAGTGTTGAACAGCTTGTAGGAACAAAGTTTCAGTTAGCCCAGTAATCCATATATTACATAGTTTAAGCAGTTGAAAAAACTTGTAGTTGCTCTGTTGTCTGCATCATTAAAGTTCTTTTGCTTAAAAGAATGTGTACTGTTCAAAGGGTAGATTGTTTGCAAACACACATATTTCCTAGTTTATACACTTTATAAACAGAAGGTGCCACTGCTTCTTCAGACATTCTTTGAGCTTCAAGACACTTTATACTGCTGACAAAATCTCATGGTATATTTGTCATTGTTGGCTGGCTATTGGAAAAGAAAGTGGAAAGCAAAATGACATCAAAGTGTTTGTATAGTATCAGACAAAAAATCAGTGTAGAGTGAGGAGTATAAAAACTGCCTTTGAGTTTATACTTTCCAAGAAAAATTGTATATGTGTGTCCATTTGTACAAGTGGTGTTGCATACACACTGGACAAAGTTTGAAACGTAAGGCTTTGAATCATACCAAGATATATACAAATATGGATCCCTGATTTTTGTTGGAATATTGGGCTTTTGACCTTACTTGAGTGAAAAGATTTAGTTTATAGTCATCCAAAGAGAAGAAATTTCAAGGCTGTGGTAGAAGTTGCTGTCAAATCTCTTGATTTGTATTAATACTAAAGACCATTTTAGAGCTAATCTACCTCATTTGCTGGTTGTATGTATGCACAATGCATGTGTATGATTTTCACAATGTATGATTTGAACAATGCTATGAATTATAACTAAAACAATTTCTTTTTTATGTTCTAGGTAAGAGAATATCAGGTTTCTCATTATAACCAGACTACATCAAGGTAACAGATTTCAGGTATTTGAAGCCTATGATGGGACTATAATTGTGTGTGCATGTATGTGGACATCAGATTCTCTTGAATATGAAAAATGTCTGAATCAGTAATAGATTTGATTTCCAAAGCAAAAGTAGCCATCTTTAGCAAATCTTTAGCTAACCTTGAAAATCTAATGGAACGAATTATATTCTGTGCTACAGTCTCAATAGGTTATATTCTACTTTTCTACTGTGGAAACTATTTAATTCATGTTGTTACCATAAATGGATGTATTTTGTGTGTCTCTACATTTGCAAAGTAAGACTAAGAGAACAATATGGTCACATTGTGAAGTGATTTGAAAAATAAAGAAAACAAGATAAAAAAATAGTTTCATTAAAAAAAAAGTATGGAGTTGCATAGGTAGTTCACAATATTAAAAATCAAAGTAGAAAGATTCTGAAATACCAGTGTGCCAGAAGGATACATCGTACTTGCTTCTGCTTGTAGATAGTATATGTAGGCCAACATTTTGCTAAAAAGTCAGATTGGCACAGTTTGCAGTGCTGTGTAGAGTATTGTGCTCAAGCATCCAGAATGTTTATATTATTTAAAAAAATAATTACCAGATTCTTTCATGTGTTATTTAGTGTTTTCTGTGCTAAAACAGGTCTTCATCCAGGTTGGGTTTTTTCTTTGATTATAAGTTAATATTGAATATAGACAACTTCAATAAAAAATAATTTTCCTTTTACATCCTTGGCACTAGTCAATATTTAGGGATGTGATTCCTGTAAGATTCTTGTATTTTGAATAGACAACCGAACCTCATTTATTAACCTGGATATGAAGTAAAATACAATGGATTCCTTGTGACTAACCAGTCAGCAGTAGTTTCAGCCAAGATTCAGTACTAGAATGTCCATCACCTACAGCTTTCTAAGATTTTCCTGTAAAATTTAAATAAAAATGATACCTGTTTTTCCCCTCATGAATAATCTGTAGTTTTGCTGTTCCTGATATAGTAGTTCTCCAGTGTGTAGCATCTTGAAAACAATCCTATCTTTAAAATACTTCAAAAAGAATGGAGGTGCTGGTGTATCCTTGATAACATTACATTCACATTTCAGCAACTGAGATTTTTTGTTGCCAGTATCTGCAACTGAGATTTTTTGTTGCCAGTATCTGGCTTGTTGGGTACTGGGATACATAAAATCCTACAGCTACAAAAAGGCAAGGAAACAGCATAAATCCTTTACTGCTAGATAGAATGCTGCAATGAATCTAAATGTTTTTTTAAAGCTACGGTTTGGTCAGATGTCCAGAGATTTCAAGATTATTTAGCTAAAGCAGAAATCACCCAGAGTTCTTCATGAATAACTTTGGGATAGGTGTGTCTTTCCTTGTCCAGCTGCATTTTGATGGCTTGTCAGTGCCATTAGGTCAGCATAAGACTTCATAGTCATTTGATGTAGCAACATCTGTTGTTCTGAGATGTACTTCCAGCAGATGCTCTTACTTTAAATGTAATATGCTACTTGTTTTAATCTTGGAGCATGTTACCTGTAGCAGATGAATGGTTGTAAAGTTGCAGTGCAGCTTTTCAAACCATGAATTGTGTATGTCTGATCAAAATGACATCTGCAAATTGTGCATGACATCATTAGGTTTAATAACGATAGCAGTTGGAACAGCTTCTGATTTATTCTGCAAATTGGCGTACAGAATTCTTCTGACTATAGTGCAATTTGTGCCTTTCCTTCCCCGCCCTGCCCTGCCCTGCCCAGCCTTCCATCTCTCCCTGCCCCCAGTAGCCGTACTTTTTTGTTCCTCGTGAATTAATAAAAATGCATGGACATGTATCTTAGCAGAACTAGAAGACTGTTCCTGGTTTGTCAGTGTGTTTTTACCTATCACACCATATGAAGACTTGTAATGAGAAAAATGTCCAGTGATGAAATCTGTAACTTAATTGACATTGCATGTATAGCACGCTGCCAACTGGTCTAGACAAAGATAATTTTGAGGCAATAGGTGGTTCCTACTTTGTAAAAGTGCATGATAGTGTTTAAGATAAATAAAATGGTGAGATCATAAAGTATTTCTATAGTCAAAGGTAAGCTTCTGGTGAAAAATGCTCCTTTTCTAGCAGGAATATTAAACCCAGAATATTGTACAGTGCAATGCTCTTAAATACAATTACAGAGCAGGCATTCCATAATTCTTATTATTAATAAGTCCACTGGTAAGGACCATTTCCTTCTTTCAAGGAGTGGCATGTTATTACTTAACTTGTATTCAAATCCTGGTTTCTGTTAGAAAGCTACAGCAAGGAGGAGAATCTCATATAATGATGGCATCTGCTGAATGCTGTTAAAATTCTTCATACAAATGTGGAAAAAAAAATTGGGTAGCTGTAGTTGTTTTCTTGCATATTGCTGGCTAGTTAACCAGTGTGCAATCTGAAGTTACTTTTCTGATTGAATTTTTTAATAACTGAAAGGATGATCAGCATTAATAACTCTGCATGTTTATGTTTCACCCAAAGAAAACATAGGAAGTTATATAGGGCAGTGATGCTGTTCCTTTTCCTGTCTCTGTCTTCACCCTGAAGTCAGCATGTTTGCAATACCTGTTTTGAGAATTTTATTGTCGTAAGAGTTCTGTGGAGACTTAGAAAATTCTAGAATTCCTTTGACTGTGGGAGAGCTCAGTCCAAGCTTTATGTGAGGATTTCTTGACACACATTAACTCTGCTTCTCTGTCAAGTACCTATGCATTTTAGGTAATAACCTCTACCTTCTTGGGTTAAATAGTGGTCTACCATACCTATTGTCATGGTTCATTGCCAGCCAGCAATTAAGCACCACCCAGCGGCTCACTCACTTCTCCCCAGCGGGATGGGGAGAGAACTGGAAGGGCAAAAGTGAGAAAACTCTTGCCTTGAGATAAAAACACTTTAGTAACATAATAATAATGATGATGATGATGTAATGAAAAGGAAAATAATAAAAAGGGAAATAAAACCCAAGAAAGGCAAGTGATGCAAATGGAGACAGTTGCTCACTACCAACTAACTGATGCCCAGGCAGTCCCCGAGCATTGGCCTCCTTGCCAACCTGTATTTTGATTGCTGAGCATGGTGTCCTATGGTATGGGATATCCCTTTGGTCAGTTGGGGTCAGCTGTCCCAGCTGTGCCCCCTCCCAGCTTCTTGTGCAGCCCCAGCCTGCTCACTGGTGGGGTGGGGTGAGAGGCAGAAAAGACCTTGACTCCGTGTAAGCCCTGCTCAGCAGTAACTAAAATGTCCCTGTGTTATCAGCACTGTTTCCAGCAAAAATCCAATACATAGACCCATGCTAACTACTGTGAAGAAAAATAACAGTACCCCAGCCAAAACCAGCACACCTGTATTGAAAGAGATGTTATCAAAGTTATTAAGAGATATATGTCTTTGGGTCTGTTAAGAGTAATAGAAGTTTCTGAGCAGTTTGATGAAATATCTAATAATAAACATATTAATGCAGTATAGTGTTATATAAAGCAACATAATTCTTAACCAAAGCTACTCTTCATAATTTGTGACAAAGGCTATTATAATCCATTAGCCATAATTTCCAGTCAATTTTCAGTCAGTTTTGTGTCAACAGTGTGTGCTGTAAATTATTATATGTATTGCAGAGATTCTTGGTGTTTCATATTGTTTTCACGTACAACTGCAACGTTATAAGCAGCCTTTTTATATGTGAGGTTACACGAGGGCAAATTGGATTTTTGTCTCTGTACCTATTGTGAATGGAGGTATGGTCTCTTTGTGATAAAAACGGGTAGGGATAATGGATAATCCCTCCTTTTACCTCTGCATCCATAGTGTAGGGAAAAGTAATTGAACAGAAGACTTGACTTTACTAGTAAAATAAAATGCCTTCAGTCTGTGAGCTTTCTTGCCAGTGCAGGGATTAAATGAAATTTAGGACTATAAGGAGATTTATCAGGTTAAAAGCATAATGATTCCCCGCCCCCCCCCCCCCCCCAAACTGTCTAATGCCATGAATGAGGATGGAGCTGTGCAGAAACACCAATATAAAATTAAGTTGTTAAAGCATGCACTTGTGTTAAATATGCATGTGGAATCAAATAAAGGATTATGTTGAAAATGTATTTTTGCAAACTTTTTGTACTTTATTTCTCAAAATTTAACATTCTTGTGTCATAGATTGTGTACGTATTTCTTAGGTCAATCTTCAAATTCAAGACTTTCCTACAGCACATGAACAATTAAAAGGGAATAACAAAGTTCCAAATTGCCTATAATATCATGTACAATGAGAAAAAAATTATGTCCCTATAAAGTATAGTTAGTAATTATTATGTGGCTTTAATAAGTACTCCTTCCCTTGTGCAATATATGTTATTCTGCAATCCTGATGTAAATAATATTAATAGGATATGAAAGTGAAAATAAATTTTTTTATAGAATTTGTATGTTGTTGAGTTACTTATGCTGTGACGGAAAGATATCTGAAATGGTTTACCTACTCCTTAGATCGCTGGCAAAGTAACTCAAAATCGCCCTTCTGAATTTCTACAAATGCAATGACACATTGCACTGTCCTTGACGCAGGACATATTACCATCTCGTAGTTTAGCTTATAATGACAGACTGTATAATCTTAATGTATGTGCACACAAATCAATAGCAAGCTGAAGCAAAGCTCGTTTATATAGTAATCAAATTATTCAGTAGAAAAGCCAGCAAAATTACTGTTGTGATTATAATTACAGAAAAATATATTACTTTGCAAATCATACAATTTTAGTAGAAATAAAGCTAGAAAGCTAAATCAAAACTGTTCTCATATCAATCAAACACCAATTAATTTTTAACTAGATTACTTAACAAGAAACCTTCAAAATTAAACTGCTATTAATGCATTAAAAAGTAAATGCAAATAAGTTGCTTTCCAGATCATAAAGTTTCAGACTAAGAAGCAAGTTATAGTGGAACCCAGTCAACTAACTTTTCCTCATCTGAGTCATTCAAGTTTTCGTCAGTGCTCTCTTTTTTCCCCTTGATTTGACTGTTTTGAAATTCTATAGCTGTCAGTCATAATTTTTTATTTTTTTTTGTAACATACTTGGTTTGCCAAAGTTCAGTGTAGAAAAGAACAGTACTGTAGCGTGTTCTAGCGCTCTTGCTGCACTGAACAGCAGGACGTTGTTAATACGGTCCTGCACAGGTGACACCAGTAGTGAAGTGTCAGGTCTCAGATGAAACTGGTAAAGTCAAACATGTAACATGGGTACATGTGATGGTGGTTGCTAGCTCATGTTAAGGCCTGTGCCTTCACATTTTTTTTTCTGGTTGAAAATCATTTGAGAAGGCATAATCGCATTAACAGCACACATTCATTTAACTGTGTGGATATTCCCTTAAAGTCACCCATATTGACTCCCTCCATGTATGTCAATAATGTAACTAACTTTTTCCCGTGGGTATGTATTCCATTTTAAAAATTGTAATATCAAAGTTCCCTATACATTAGTAATGAGAAATTCTTTCTGTGGGATGCTTCATTTTCTTCTATAAAGTACTTTTGAAGTAGTAGAAGAGAAAGTCTAGATTTGTTTTGTCCACTTACAGATTTATTAAAACCCAAAAAGGCTTACATTGGCACAGACATTTATTGTCTCCTTCTGACCTATTACTAAGTTGTTGCCAAATGCGTAGTACTGAATAGAAGTACAGATAGAACTTAAAAGTTAGAACTTCGGTAAGAATCCAAAAATAAGTATTTCCTATGTGTCTGTAGGGTAAAAGAAGGCTCTTTAGTTAAACAAATATTTTGTTATTTTTGTTTTGTAGTGTTCTGTATTCAATTACTGCTAACCCATCATCATCTCAGGCTTCTTCATCTTACCACTAAATGTTTTGCCTGCCTTCTTATGAAACGTGCACTGCAGGAGGACTTAATGAAGGAGTTTGATTTTTAACTACAAGCTTGTGTCTCTTAATAATGAATGAGGCTTAAATGCATGCCTAAAAATAAATACTCAGTTAAGATCAGTTGTTGTATTTTTTCATAAGTCCTTAATTGCTTACTCTTGGCAGCAGTAAGTGTCGATATAGTCATTTAGAGAATGCCAAGTTCAGTGATGTTCCCATCATTATTTGGGATTTTTGGTGCTAGATCAATAAAAAGAATTTGTGGATGAATACAGAAAATATTTTAGCATTATTGTCTAAGGACATTTCTCCTGAAAATTATTGCTGTTTGTGTGGAAGATGAGTTGGAGAATAGAATGACTTGCAAACAAATAGGTGAATTAAACTCTCTAAGAGACCCTTACAAACAAATAGGTGAATTAAATGCTGTAAGAGACCCAATCCACAACTTTTGTATATTATCCTTCAGTACCTAAGTCTACATACCCAGATCTTGTGTTCCAGAATATTTTTTGCTATTTTTGTTGAATAATTGGCCACACATTTTAGTTATTGACCTGAAATATATCAGGCTCCAGGAAAACCTATCAGTAATCCTTGTATTGTTAGAAGAAAATCCGATGAGTTAACTGATTGCTATGTTGCCACTTGTAGTAGTAAAAGGGAATTTTTTTTTTTCTTCCTTTTACGTCCTGCTCTAAAAGTCACAGAAATACTCACTGCTGAAAACATTTCTGAAAAATGCTGCTCATTTCTCATTGGAAATAATTATTGTAAAAAGAGTTAAGTCCTGGCATAACATGAAATATCAAGGACTTGGAGCTTGGATGGTGGCAACTATTCCTTAAAAGGAAAAACATGCATTGGGAATTAATAGCGAATGTTCCACACTGTGGTGTAAAAATGGCAATATAGTTCCACCCTGTATTTACCTTTCTTCATTAAGTATTCTTCATTGTTATTTGCAAAGCAGGATGATCCTGGCACTGTGCAGCATACAGTACTGACAGAGGAGTGAATGAAAGTTCCTCAATGATTTTCAGTTAATCAGTCTAATTACCTTTCACTCCATTGCAGTGGCAACATCAAGCTTGTTAGGGGAAACTCTTCAAGAAATATCCAGGTTTCTCCTGTTGTATTTCACATTTTTCATGCAAGACCTGCTGCAAGAGTTCATTGTAATATACACTTAATCCTATTAAAGTAAGTACTTGAAGTCATAGAAGACCTGAGACCATGTTTAGGCTTAACCAGTTTTGATGCTCACTGAATGGATGGATGTATGTATAGAAGAGCTTTCCCGAATTGGGGTCTAGTAGCGAGGATGGGATTAAAGCCTTTGCTTTATGAGTTATGAGCTTCATTGTGTCAATGTAAGCCGGTAGAATCACTG
Organism: Phalacrocorax carbo; assembly: GCF_963921805.1. NCBI lineage: Eukaryota > Metazoa > Chordata > Aves > Suliformes > Phalacrocoracidae > Phalacrocorax > Phalacrocorax carbo. The sequence continues at coordinate 103,387,103 of NC_087513.1, read as the reverse complement.
AATCGTAGAATATCTCAATTTGGAACGGACCCATAAGGATCATCAAGTCCAGCTCCCTGTTCCTTGCAGGTGTCATCCTGTTTGCATACCCCCTTATCCTCCCGGAGGGTAAGCCTCTGGAAGATGAGGCACTCTGGCATTGAGCTTCCACATTTTACATTCAACCACCAATAATTTAAGCTTACAGTTTTATAGTAGACTTCTTGAATCACTAGAAATTATGAGGGAGAGTTTTTAGAGGGGCCACACTACCAATGCCAGGTTTGTCCACATTTAGTTTTTATGGGCACATAGTAGAACGTCACGTAAGTCATTAGCCAATATGTCTGTACATGTGTTATCTATGTTTTCTCTTTCTATATAACTCTACAACCTTAATTAATATCTCCTGTTTTAGAGACAGTTAATAAAATTTTATTTTTTATTCGTTACTTCTGTGGCCCTCACTGTACTCGCCTGAGTCCAGCACATGTAACAGGTAGAATCATAGAATCATTAAGGTTGGAAAAGACCCTTAAGATAATCGAGTCCAACTGCTAACCTATCCAAGGTCCACCACTAAACCATATCCTCAATCACCATGTCTACCCTTCTTTTAAATGCCTCCAGGGATGGAGACTCAGCCACCTCCCTGGGCAGCCTGTTCCAATGCTTGACAACCCTTTCGGTGAAGAAGTTTTTTCTAATGTCCAATCTAAACCTCCCTTGATGCATCTTGACGCCATTTCCCCTCGTCTTATCACTTGTTACTAGGGAGAAGAGTCTGACCCCCACCTTGCTACAACCTCCTTCCAGATAGTTGTAGAGAGCAATAAGGTCTCCCCTCAGCCTCCTCTTCTCCAGACTAAACCACCCCAGTTCCATCAACCTCTCCTCATAAGACCTAAGCTCCAGACCCTTCACCAGATTTGTTACCCTTTTCTGGACATGCTCCAGCACCTCAATGTCCTTCTTGTAGTGAGGGACCCAAAACTGAACACAGTACTCAAGGTGCGGCCTCACCAGTGCTGAGTACAGGGGCACGATCACCTCCCTGCTCCTGCTGGCCACACTATTCCTGACACAAGCCAGGATGCCATTGGCCACCTTCGCCGCCTGAGCACACCGCTGGCTCATGTTCAACCGGCTGTCAACCAACACCCCCAAGTCCTTTCCTCCAGGCAGCTCTCCAGCCACTCCTCCCCAAGCCTGTAGCGTTGCATGGGGTTGTTGTGACCCAAGTGCAGGACCCGGCACTTGGCCTTGTTGATCTCATACCGTTGGCTCTGGCCCAACGATCCAGCCTGTCCAGGTCCCTCTGTAGGGCCTTCCTGCCCTCCAGCAGATCGACACTTCCACCCAGCTTGGTGTCATCTGCAAATTTACTGAGGGTGCACTCAATCCCCTCATCCAGATCATCAGTGAAGATACTGAACAGGACCAGCCCCAACACTGAGCCCTGGGGAACACCACTCGTGACCGGCCACCAACTGGATCTGACTCCATTCACCACCACTCTCTGGGCTCGGCCGCCCAGCCAGTTTTTAACCCAGCGCAGAGTGCACTTGCCCAAGCCGTGAGCAGCCAGCTTCTCCAGGAGAATGCTGTGGGAGACAGTGTCAAAGGCCTTACTAATGTCCAAGTAGACAACGTCCACAGCCTTCCCCTCATCCATTAAGCGGATCACCTTATCATAGAAGGAGACCAGGTTAGTGGGGCAGGGCCTTCCTTTCATAAACCCGTGCTGGCTGAGCCTGATCCCCTGGGTGTCCCGCACGTGCCGTGTAATGGCATTCAAGACGACCTTCTCCATGACCTTTCCTGGCACCGAGGTCAGGCTGCAAAGTAAAGGATTTGATAATGATGCAAACTGTCAGAGACTCAAAGCTATTCATAGTAAACACAATTGGATATTCTGCGATATTCAGAAAAAGTTAGAAGGTTAGTATATGACCCTGTAATCAGAGGTCCTTCTCCTTATTTTGGCCTTATCTGGGTATTTGGCTATAAATAACACTATTTTTGAAAATTGATTTTATAGATGAGTAAAAAAACCTGTGCCAGAAACCAAATGACTTATTTTCTCCTGAGTGGTATATTAGATCTGCATTTGTCCCCACACGTAGTCTTTGTTTCGCCCCCACGTCTTTTCATTTTCTTGCTTCTAAGTATATTTGCACAGGCACATACTGAATCCAAATAGCAATAATCTCTGTAAAGAAAGTACACCAAAATACCTCAGGTGCTCTATTTAGCTAGAATATGCATCTAAATAGATTTAGACATAATATGCACTTTGGTAAAGTGCCATGAATTTCAGACATAACTGTAGGAAGAATCAGCAATGAAAAATAACCAAAGTTGGAGAAGGCAAAGAAAAAGAGATTGTCTTTTTTGTGTGCTGAATTTGGAACGACACTTCAGTGTAATATGTGATTTTATTTGAAATGCATAATTCTGCAAAACAGCACATTCTGTTAACCATTAACATTACAAATACAGGCTCTTTATGTGGCATCTTCTGTATTTGATTCAGCAGAGGTCAGTTTATATATGCAGGGAAGTCTACTAGGGAATTTGCCACCCAGCCTACTGGTCACCCATCACACCATACCTTGCACTTCCGTCCTCAATAATCACATCTTAAAATATAAATAACATCTTAAGAACTAAAGATGGTGCTGGATCCACAGTCATCTTAGGAAAACAGCTCTGCAGAAGCATTTGCCCCTGTGCCTGACTGATTTCTAAAGTAGTGTCTCTGAGATCTCAATCTCCTAAGACAGTTCAACTCCCCATAGCATAGTCAACTCTATGCTTTTCCTCAGAGAACCAAATCTGTTTTTTCATTCCTCTTTAGCTTCCTTGGTATAGAAAATGAACCTCTGACAAAACCTGGAGGATTTGCCAACTCTGCAGCTGTCTTAAAAGGGGGATTGAGCCTTTGGGAACAGTAGGAGACCTGAGTGTGCAAGGCCATCGAAAGAATAATGCTCTTTGTAAAGAGCAGTAAAGACATGGCAATATGATATTTTGCTTTGTCATGCACACTTATATTTGTGTTTGTGTCTTATACATACTTTAGTTACACAACCAGCTATTTTCCCTTTCAGTGATTCTTAAAATGTTAATAATACTTCTTATTTAAAAGCTTTAGAGATAAAAATTCATAGTTTAAGAGGTATATGTAATAAAATAACAATTTTGTTACCATTCCAAGGTCTCTTAATTCAATATAAAATCATAAAAACTATTTGTTTATACACTTGTATATTTGTACAAAAAACCCTGGTAGATTTTTTTTTTAATTGCTATTGCTTCTACTTAACGTGTGTATCATAAACAGTGTAGAAGGCCAAAATCCCATTTAGTGTTAACTAGCGCAATTGAAGTGAAGCTAGAGAATGAGCGGCAGCACGAGGTATGGCCAAACCACTCTAACGTAACAACTTGTTTTCAAGAGATCAGCATGAAGAGCCGATGCATCGCTTGTCTTACTATACACTCAGTATTGCTGATGTTTTAAACTATTCATTTAAAATTAAGTTGGGTATTATGAACTTCAGGTCACTGATCAGTAGACAAAAATACAGCTCCTTACTTTATTGCCCACTTATTATGAAGTATACAAAGGATTCTTCGGATGCTCCTTTATTGTATTTTACTTAATAAACAGTGAGAGAGATGGTTACGTGCTACGAATCTATAAAAGGGCAGTGTTAACTGGGAAACTACCTGCATCTTGTAGTGTTTCTCAGTTGAAATTATGATCTATTTTTTGTGATTTATTAAAATAGTGGACGACTACAAGAAAAGCATATATTAAGATGAAAACTGGGCTATATACTCTGAGAAATTGTAAAGGAGTTATGTCATTCTTGTTTGCAGATACATCATTCTGAAGAAATTAGAGATCCTAACTTACTGGGACTTGCCGTTGAGTATGTGATGGCTAAGTGCCTGTGCCGAAGCACTTTTTTACTTTCCCTAAAGATAAAGCCTGATTAAAAATTGAGTGAAGTTCATTACACTCATTTAATGCATTATTTTTCATTAAAATAATAGAAAATACAATGTATCCTGAAGACAATTATGAAGAACACCTTACACTTATAGAAACAAGCTTTTATTGAATTGGAGGTTTCACTGGAGTACTTTTTTCATTCTTTAAATTAGTGAAGACTTCAAGAATTGACTGATAATGTGGGTTTTTTTACTAAATAGCTTTGTTTGGCTTTAACTGAGGTCAGGTCTCTTGTCATTCTGGTTTCCTGTCTTGTTTGTTGTTGATGTTGCTTTGGATCTGGTACCTAAGGAACACCCTTCAATTTCTGGAAATGACTCATATGCAGAGCATTTAATTCATTTCATGTCTTACCTTCAGCAGTAGAACTTTTAGTGATTTACAAAGATAAAAAGTTTTATACCACTTTTTATACTGCTCCTTTTACTGCCAGTTTCTTTCTTTGGTTATGAAGTGTCCACGTGCACATGCAGAAGTGCACAGACATTTGCTCATCTGTGCTTTATTGGTCAGACTCTGTCTGCTCCTTTGACAAATACTGACCTAAACCTAAAAAAGTGCCTTTGTACAAGAAGCTAGAAACACTGTCCTGCTCTGCACTGTGCATGTAAATTCAAGAGCTCCTTTTTGGCACAAATGAATACTTTACTCATTTTTTATAACATTCAGTTCTCATCCATTAAGTCATTTATTTCTGTGTTAAGGCTGGCACCAGGTATTAATGATAAGAGTAAACTGAGAATGAGCAATCAAAGAAATAGAGGTGCCTGTAGCTGAAGCAGCAACTTTATTCTCTGGAAAAATGATGTGACTTTGTAACACTATATTTAGCATGTCGGATCAGTAAAACAAAGTGAGTCTTGTAGTGAAAAGTTTCTAATGGAAATTAATGTTGTTTGTTCTTGAGGGCTCTTTGGTTTTCTTGTTGCTCTAAACTACTTCTTGAAGTATCCAGGGTAGGTGGTACTTATGAGCACCCTCTGTGTTTGTGTCTGGTACCATGGGGAAGGAGGGAAAGAAGGAAGCACGAGTTTGCTTAAGAAGGATGTTTACTTCATTTCCTCAGCAAGGCTTTTCTGTTGAAGGATGTGTTGGAGGTTGAGCTGTTCAGACCTTGGCAGGTTATATATCCCCTCAGCTCCCATTAAATTAATGGAAAAGAAGTCTTTAACAATATTTCGGTTTGAGAATCTTCAGAAGAGTTGACAGAAGCTGAGCCTATTTTCCACCTTATCCTGTCTGTAATCTTTTCTCTTGTGTGCCTATCAAGCGCAGATTCAGTGCCTCATAATTCCCCTTGCTGCATGCTACTAACCCACGGGGTCTGCATCAGTCCTGATATGGGTCAATCAGTCATGGGATGCATTTCTCACTGCACTGCAGGAGGTTAAAATGTTTCCCAGGGTTCATTGGTAGGATGAGAAAATGGAGGCAGGGAAGGTCTAAGGTAACATACATTAGTGCAGAATTTCACTCAAAGGGGTATTTTAATTTAAATATCTCTATTAAGAGTTTAATAGAGATGTAGCTTCTATCCCTGCTGTGCTGACATGTAGCTATTTTTCTCTTGTGTCCTTACTGTTTACACTCACTTCTTTCCACCAAATGTCTTTTTCCTTAGGATTAATAGGGATACACTTGAGTTGCTGCATATCTCTTGTAGGAATTAAAATTGTAATAGGAAGTATTTTTCCTTTCAGAAGCAAGTGTGTGGAATAGTGATGCTTAAAAATGACAGAGGAATTTGGAAGTCTTCAAGGACAACTCTGAGAGCAAGCAGTATGCAAAGTTGTGAGTACTTGTAGGAATAGGATGGAAGTAGTAAGGACATAAGCAAAGAATAAACATTCCTCATACTTCCTTGAACATAGAGCCAGTCATCCCTCACTGAAGTAAACCCTGAAATTAAGTTGAGCTTCACTGTAGAAGATATAGCTGAAATAATAGGCACTGCAGAAAACCCAACCTGGAGGTAACAGCAATATTGTATGAAAAGGTAGGGGCATATGTTGACAGACTCATATAAACTCTACAAAAGAAGTAGGAAAGACCTAGTAAAGAAACCTGGCCAAGTGTCACAGGAACACTTGTAACATTACCATAAGCAGGTTAAAAGAATTGTTCAAATTAATATTTCCTGATAGGTTTGTGCTTTCTCAAGACCAAATCTAAGATTTCTGTTGTATTCATAAAACAGTTTTTCATATGCTCCTTGTAAATAGCAATGATTTCTGTATAAAAAAAAAATACTGATTCTATCCTCAGCTTCCCCTCCGAGCAGAAACCATCCGTAAGACCCCAACTGGCAGTCTGGCTCAAATGGATAAGGAAATTCCTCAATGCTAGTACACTCAGTTACAATTTTCAGTTTAACTATTGAATTCTCTTATGCGTAAGTGTGTGTGCGCATACATACATTTACACTTATACATACACCCCTAAAGTACCCTTAAAAACAGTTCTGTGTGGGAGACTCTTTTTAGTCCTGTTTGTGTAACTGTTCTTGGGAGAGGATCCATGACTCTGCACAAACAGTTACAATGAGAGCAAGCATGGAATTCAACATCCAAGTGCCCTTCCTAGTGTATCTAGCCAACTTCGGAACAACTATAGAATAATGGCAGGCTGGCATAGGGGATTCAAACTCTCTTGCTTCTGCACTGGCCTATATGTCTGTGTAATGCTTCCGTATGATCAGGTAGATTATAGAATGGAGGAAGGGTTACTCGGTGTTTGCCAGTCCTCTGTCTTGCTTGACACAGGCTGTCAAATACATATCCTTAAGAACAATATATTAATGCTGTAAGTTTGGTAAGTCTTCATACTACTAAACCAGTGGTGTCCCTGCCATACTGAGAAATAGGAGCTACAGGCTAACGTCCTCTCCTGCCACCAGGAGGGAAGTGAGAGTTGCTCCTTTTTAAAGAAGAGTATTAGCAGCATGAATTATAATACAGACTCAGGTCTTACTAAGCTGGCTGATAGCATAGAGTGTTAGTACAAGTAGCGGTGTGTGCAGTTGCTACCAGAGAAAGTAAAGAAAATGGGGAATTTGTTTTCAGATGTACAAATGATGTTAAAAGTCTAGGGTTTTGGTGTTTGGTTTTTTTTTTTTTCCCATTAAGGTTAGAAAAGACCTCTAGGATCATCGAGTCCAACCATCAACCCAACATGACCATGTCTCCTAAACCATGTCCTGAAGTGTCACGTCCACACGTCTTTTAAATACCTCCAGGGATGGTGACTCCACCGCCTCTCTGGGCAGCCTGTTCCAATGCTTGACAACCCTTTCAGTAATGAAATTTTTCCTAATATCCAATCTAAACCTCCCTTGATGCAGCCTGAGGCCATTTGCTCTCATTCTATCGCCAGTGACCTGGGAGACCAACAACCCACCTTGCTACAGCCTCCTTTCAGGTAGTGGTAGAGAGCGATAAGGTCTCCCCTCAGCCTCCTCTTCTCCAGACTAAACCACCCCAGTTCCATCAACCTCTCCTCATAAGACCTAAGCTCCAGACCCTTCACCAGATTTGTTACCCTTTTCTGGACATGCTCCAGCACCTCAATGTCCTTCTTGTAGTGAGGGACCCAAAACTGAACACAGTACTCAAGGTGCGGCCTCACCAGTGCTGAGTACAGGGGCACGATCACCTCCCTGCTCCTGCTGGCCACACTATTCCTGACACAAGCCAGGATGCCATTGGCCACCTTCGCCGCCTGAGCACACCGCTGGCTCATGTTCAACCGGCTGTCAACCAACACCCCCAAGTCCTTTCCTCCAGGCAGCTCTCCAGCCACTCCTCCCCAAGCCTGTAGCGTTGCATGGGGTTGTTGTGACCCAAGTGCAGGACCCGGCACTTGGCCTTGTTGATCTCATACCGTTGGCTCTGGCCCAACGATCCAGCCTGTCCAGGTCCCTCTGTAGGGCCTTCCTGCCCTCCAGCAGATCGACACTTCCACCCAGCTTGGTGTCATCTGCAAATTTACTGAGGGTGCACTCAATCCCCTCATCCAGATCATCAGTGAAGATACTGAACAGGACCAGCCCCAACACTGAGCCCTGGGGAACACCACTCGTGACCGGCCACCAACTGGATCTGACTCCATTCACCACCACTCTCTGGGCTCGGCCGCCCAGCCAGTTTTTAACCCAGCGCAGAGTGCACTTGCCCAAGCCGTGAGCAGCCAGCTTCTCCAGGAGAATGCTGTGGGAGACAGTGTCAAAGGCCTTACTAATGTCCAAGTAGACAATGTCCACAGCCTTCCCCTCATCTGCTAGGCTGGTCACCTTATCATAGAAGGAGATCAGGTTGGTCAGGCAGTTTCCAGCAGCGAGCCTGCAGTTGTAGGCACAGCCTACTATTCCTTCTTTCTAAAGCTTGCCTTTTATTTTTAACTTATTTTTATACCTTCCCCTATTATTTGGTAGCTCTTTACTCAACTTTTCTTCTTCTTTCTGAGGTTAGCATATTGACTTTTTATATGTTATGCACCTATGTGAACTAAAATGCCAATAATTCTTTAATCCTCTGTGGAAAGCCAAACCTGTGCAGTTTACAATCTAGCTCAGCTCCAGCTTGCTAGAATAGCTGTATTTAATTGAACTCATACGGTATTTTAGAGTTCCTATTTTACTGCTTTACACTGCATATTTAATAAATTCTAGCTCTCTTCAGTTCATAAATAGAAGACTGTTCTTTCTGTTGTAGACAGGAGCACTAGTTACCAATTGTGGGCAAACAGATTTTCTATTATTGACTAACCAAATCAGGTTATTTTGTTTCACTGTATTGTTGCATACACTGGCCACATCGATAATTAGTAATTAGTCTGTAGCCTTGAAACTTCCACTGTTTAATTTTTAATTGCTACTTTCCTGTGGTATTTTTTAATGCAGCATAGGCCATGTTTTTGTCTTTATTCTTCTCAGTCCTGGTAGATCTCTTAATTTACTGTCTCTTTCTTTTCTATATGGACCTGCATGTCATGTTTGCCGTACGTTTCAGTAAGGCTATGGTCCTGCAAAGAGGCCAAGGAGCAAGATCCTGTCCCCTTCTCCAGGTTTTCATTGATCTCCATGGCATTCCATGTGTGAAAAAGGATCAGCCTGATTCCTTGTACAGAATCAGACCTGCAGCTTACCCTCGGAATATAATTTGGGCTTTGTAAGTTAATTTCCCTTTTCTAGAAGGACAGATCAGAGGCTGCCTTTGCAGCTGATGTATAAGTAGCTCTGTAGGTCCCCTGCAGAATGTTGCACTGTGGTATCTTACATGCTGTGATCCATAGAGGGGGTAAGCATTATCACTTCCTCAGTCCAAACAGCTGTATAAATTAGCCAGGGTTTCAGTGTTTTAAAAGCTGTCTCTGTGATGGGTGTGTGTACATATATATACACACACACACACACATATGTTGTAAAATGTAAGGTATGCAGTTGATGGTGTCCTGTGTTATTTGGAGTTCATTTTGTATTTACAGACTCTTGCATTTTATATGCAAATGACTAATTATACTTTAGAAAAGGAATATATTAATTTGATTAATTCTTACCATATTTGATTCTTATGAAATGTCACCTGTCATTCAATCTACACACCAGCTATAACAAAATAACAAACATGACAAAGAGGTGAAGCATTAAATTTCTCCTAATTTCAAGGCAGATATGACAGGTCTCAGTTTATGCACACAGACATTGCTGAGTGTGCTGAAAATATGGAAATATTTTTTTTTTCCCTTCACAAAACTCTTTAGAATAAAACCTTTGGTTTTAAATGTGTAGCTGAAAATGCTTGTTCCTGTGTCACAGAAAACAAACACAGAATTCTATAAATTTTCTGGTGAGACTGTGAACTACATTTGATTTTTTTTTTTTTTAATTAGAAGCAGAATATAAATGAAGGACAGAATATCTTGAAAGTTTGGGGGGGTTGGCTGGGTTTGGGTGGGTTTGGGAGAGTTGCTTTTTGTTTGTTTGTTTGTTTAAGGGTATGCTTTGCTGTGGTCTTTTGGAAATTTTGTTTCTGAAGCCTGATGTCTATTGAGAATAAATAAATTCTTTCATGCCTTCATTACATAGAAAAGTATTGCATCCTTGTGTGTTCCCTGGGGCATCCAGTGGGTAGTCTGTCAGCTCTGTTACTACAAGAAGGCTTCTCACAGCTGTTATTAGCCATCCTCGTGCTTTGCTGTAGAATATCTGGTTGAAACCTGTTGAATTTAGCTTCTTTTCTGTGAAAGAAGGGTATTTTTAAGGGTTATTCTAGTATTTAGGGCTTAAAGATCTTGTCTCAGTTTACCATACTCATTTGAGACTGGGCAGATAAGCAAGTCTATGACAAAGCTTTACTGTGACACAGGTATTCCTAGGAATGTTTTGAAACACAAGAATTTTTAATGTTTTCAAATTAGTTTGCTTTTTTCTAATGCAAGTGAGGTACAATTCTAGTATAATAGTATTATTACTGTGATTGGTTCTTTACTCCATTGGAGGCTTGCAAATAGATTTCTTACAGTGTTTGGCCTCACTACTACTTCCTGTTGAAGACATTTGCGTTTCAGGAAGACTGCCAAAGTGCTATGTGAATTAGCATTTAAGTGTTGTATATACATACATGTATTTCTTGCTGCGTATAAAACATAGGTGCTGACTGAAACATTCTCAGTTTTTCTGGGAAAGTGATTCTAGGTTTATGAGTGCTTTGTGCATTTTATATTTCTTTTTCAGAACAGTTTACTTACTCATATCATAGAAACTATGAGACTGACCTTGAGTATAAAAAATATAGTGTTTTCTTCATTAAATGTGCATTTGAAAAAGTATATTTCAAAAACTATTCCATATTATAGTAATGTCTACCTAGATTAATAGTTTTATTATTAATGGCTTTAGACTATATTATATCATTTAATTGATGTTTTAAATAGCTTGCTTCCCTGTGGTTATGAAATATAACATTTACCAAACTTTTTCTTTGATGGAATTTACATATGGCACATCATGATGATTAAAAGCCAGTCGTCTTTTCACAGCATGGCAAGAAATAGGATTTGATTTATCTTCGTTGCTCGCCTACCACTTGCTGTGACTGTACTTTTGAAATTTTAATATTCTCATTTCTCAAAAGGAGCTTGTTATGTAAAGTATTATGTAAATATCTTTTATGCTTTGTTTTTGGCTTTCTATGCAAAAAATAGTAATTTTAATGTGATGGGCAAATAAAGCAGGAAGGTGGGAATGAAAAGTCTTCTTAGCCAAACAGATTTCTGTCAAAAGAAGCTGATTTCTACTTCAAAATCTGAAGGAGTTTAAGTACAGAGTAATGTGAACAGTGTGTATCGAGTCCCTTTCATATGGACTGTTTAGCAATTGATGAATGAATGGCTGGAAATGTGTCATTTCTAGACTTCTGTTCCTAACCTCTTATAGATTCGTGCAGGCACAGTATGGTTTTCTAAGAAAAACAAAAGAGCACAAGCCTGTTCATGTGAGTGGTCAGATCTCTTCTGCCCTCCTTCCGCCCTCCTTCCTCACGCTCCCCTCTCGCGATTGCCTCCCCAGTTGCAAATATGGCGCAAGGTCCAGACCTCAGCCCAGTCAGGCTGTGATGTGATCATCTTTATGGGATAGAGATGCAATAGCGTGCGTCTGCTACAACAAACTACATTTTGAAAGAGTAGGGATTGTGTCTTCCTGTTGCATCTGCTCAGACTTTAACACTCTCCCTTTTAATGCTGGCCTTCCTGACACAAGAGATTTGATCAAGGTGTTCTTCAAAATTCTGTGCCATGCTGGGAAAGTCTAGTATAAACCTGTTGTCTGTCACCTTCTAAATCTTTTTAAGCAATTAAGCACCTGCTGATTCACTGAGGTTGCATTAGAATTTTACTTTGATTTTTCTCCATATTATAGCTTAGCTCATTTTTTCTGTTGTTGGTTCAACAAGGGAACTAAAACTCCTCCTTTCCCCTCCTTGTGAGAGGGCCTGTGCCTACTAAACACCTGTTTCTTAGTAGAATGGAAATAATGACAAAATAATTGTACTCAGTGCTATGGTTTAGAAAACTGAATACAAAACAAAGTACCAAAATCAAATAGAATATTGTCTAAAACTACACAAAACAGAGATAATTAACTAAGACCTGTACCAAAGGTCTGAAACAGGAGGTGCACAGTAGGTAGTTCATGTGAAATACAGTGAACCCACAGATGGATTATGAATTTTTTTTTTTGGTGGTGTCTTTTTTTAAAAAAGCGCCATTTCCCTTGCCACTATGTCTACTTCCTGAGAAACTTGCAAGGCATTTAATGTGCAGAGAAAGAAGGAATAAGTGTACCAAGGCCAAATAAGGTATATATAGCTCTGACAGTTTGAATTGGTGAATATGAAGAAATTATGTCCTCTGTACAAAACAATCCTGCTTTGTTACACTATCAGAAAATAAGAGAAAGCAATCATATCCCTCTCCTAATTTTTAATGAAGTATTTCATATACTTGTCAGTTTTCTTTGCCAGTTTTTAGAAATGAGTATGTGAAAATGAGTAATTATCAGTTCTAAAAATAACAGATAAAATCATTTCAGAAGTGGAGCCCTGCTGGGGCTGTAAAGCTGGTTAAGATAGGGTTTTTCTTGGAATGCTCTCAGGTCCTGCCCCATGAGATGTTGTACGCCCTTAAATCCTGTTGGATCTGAATGGTAAAAAGGATTATATGTTCTGCAAGGCAGAGTAAATGACTTTCTGTCTCAGCAAGAATAAGTGCAAAATGTATTTTTCTTGCTCTGTGCATTGTTATAAATGCTATTTGTTGTGATAAACAATATATACAAATAGATTGTAACCACATTACCACGACTGAAACTTGTTTTGCTAGCTATAGGAGAAAAAAAATGAGGATTAGGTAGGACTTCTTAGGATTTAGTTTACAAACTGTAAACTGTGGCAAATCTCCATTTAAATAAATCTGGAAGGAAGCATGACACTCCTGAGTTTCAAATTCAGAAGTTTCTCACTTGCTTGCTGGGTCTGCAATACTGAACTTGTGGTGTTTCCAAAAAAACTATTAAGCAACAGGCTGCTCTGTCTTGCGTACAAAAGGCTTCCAATTTCTAACATGGTGATTTCAGACACTCTGGATTTTTTTTCTTTATCTTTTCAGTACACAGCAGTATGGAAGTCAGTAATTAACCAAGAAAATCTGAGGTGAACTATTCAAATAATTAAGCTAGTAAATAGATTGCGATTTATTATTTCTCTTTAACACAGACTTTTGAATCTCAGTGAAGAATTCATCAAGGTATTGTTTGTGTAATGGGAATTTATATCAGACAGGTGTCATTTAAATAATTTTGTGCATCTAAAGAATACACTATAAGGAAAATGTAACAGTATAAATGATTTATGGTTGATCTTTCATAGCCCTGAAAGAATATTGTAACAAAGAGGGTAAGCATTTTTATTTTTTTTGTCTCCGCTGTAGTTTTATAAGATGATTGTCAGGATGCTGAACTGAACAACATAAAATTTCTGCGCAGGTATTTTAAACATTGTTACATAATGCTAATATTTAAGCTGGGTTAAACACCTTTTTATTCCAATCATACATTCATTTTTGTTTAAACATAAAAACCAGCTTATCTTTATCTTGCAGAACACAGTATAATTTGTATTTACCATTACTGAGGAATGCTGTAATTATACTTATGAAGATGAAGAAACTGATGAAAAATGAGGGGCCTTTTCATTGCACATGCCAGGTAGGGCACAGACTACACTACCGTGCTCATGTTGCTCTACTGCAGATCTCAGACATGCCCTGTTCTAGCAGAGGATTTCTGCCTGCTTGCCTGATCTTCTACTAAGCAGAAACCGTTGCTGCAGTGTGTCTGATAATTTTGTGCTTTTGTACGTAGGAAATAATAAAGAATGTATGTGGTCTTACAATGCCAGGAATAGTAACAAACAGATGGCTTCAGTTTATCCCTACAGTGGGTGCCCAATGAGCAGAAGTGAGTTACATTTTGCATTGTTCCCATAAATCTCTTTCGCTGCACTTCTTCAAGATGTGACTATGTTCAGAATAACAGTAGCAAAATCTGTTTAAACAGAGACTAAAACACAAAAGAAAATAGTTTTGTGTGTAATTTTGAATTTGGTAAATGATTGTTAGATATGGGCAGTGTTTCTTGGAACATCTGTATGATGCTATTAAAATAAGAATATCACCTAGCTTAGTCCTAGTATGGATTCATGGTAGCTGACAGCTATTCTGACACTTGAATGTATTCCTCATGTGTATCAAAATATTTTTGTATTTAATGGTTTTTCATTGGGATTGAAGCATTGAGTGTTCTGACTTTACAGATACTTGGTTCAATCCGAGATGCTTAGCTGAAAATGAAACTGGTTTAGCCTATGGCCCAGCTTCAAGGCAAATACATGCCAAAGAGACTAGCTCTCTAAGAAAATTCACAGCAGAGTGCTAATCAGTACAGACTAATTAAGCATTTAGTGGCTGAGGGGGTGGGGTGTCAAAACTCCTACAGTTCTCATTTTTTAATATACTTGTAAGACACCTAAAAGTGTTAGAAAGGTAGAGAGGAAAGAGGAAGTAGGCTTATCCAGCTTTTGGAAGCATGTGAGATACTGTTAGAGTTGCTAGCAGTTGTTGCATCTAAATCAAGTGTATCTCTACCAGTTTGTTGTAAGAGTCTTGCATTGCAGTTTTTGCCGTTTATGTGGACCAAAACTGCATACCTTCTGTGCAAAGCAAGGAGTTTATTGCTTGTCTAACTGAAATCTTAACAGTCTAATCAAATCGTTATTATTTGAGCTCTGTTACATATAAAAAAAGAAGAAAGATATTACAGAGAAAGTCTCAATAATTATACATTTAAAATTGTTACATATACTTCCTAATATCTTCCTCTTTGCTCTGATCTTATACTTACCTTCCAGTTTCTCTCTGGGGTCTTAAGAGCTGCAGTTGTGCTCAAGCAGGAACAGAGGTAAGAGTGGGTTGCAATGAGTCATCAGCATCCTTTGCTAGGACGAGTATGTTATAAATGCTTTATTTCCCCCTCACTTTAGGATTCCTTTGAGGCTGATTTAACATCTTGTTGTAACATCCAGTACACCTTACTCTTTCTTCACTGGTTGACAGTCCCATGTTACATCCTAGATGGTATGTTTTACAAATACTGGATGCGTTGTTTTGGTTTTTTTTCTCTCTTATGATCCAGCTCCCAATATTGCATCCTTTAGTGACAAGTAATTGACTACTGAAGATTTTTCTACAGTCCTGGGTCTTCCGTCTGTACTTTGAAGGCCTCCGCTATCGTTTCATGCCTGCAGTCCTCTATGCTGTATTTTTATGATAGATTCATAGAAAGCTTGCTGTATGCAGAATAACAAGTCACAACTATTTTCAGTTATATATAAAAATATATCAAAATTCTAATAACGGTGGGGTTTACGCCACACCATTGTACAAAGCTAAGCCAAATCCGGTCAGGTAGGAGATACCTGATAAATAGACAGTTGCTGTTACAGTTTATTAAGCCAAAATAATACTCTAGACGATCCTAAACCAAGACTAGGCAAAAGCTGACAAGTACTTGTCTTGGGGCCTTGCAGAGTTAGTACAAAGCCTGTGATCTCTTTTTTAGCAGTGCTGACAACTTTACTGGGTTACCGAGCTGCACAGCACCTTAGTGACTTGAAGTCAGTGTTGCCATTCAGTATTACTGTTTACATGATTTCATCATGAAATCACATACTTAGATTTTTTCCTTCTCTCTGTTTGCAATTTTAGGTATTGTTTTTCTACATTTGGAATTCAAGATTGTATTAGGATTGTTTCCATCCTATTGTGAAAACACTAGATAGGAAGACAACCCAGGAATACGTCTGCTGTGTTTTAAATATTTTGGGGTTAGTTTTGGTTTTATTTTAACTTAAATTAATAGATTACCAGCTAAATCATGGTAGTGATACCTTGAAAAGGTAGTCCCTCGGCGCAGCCTGAATGAAATAGATATTTGAGGTAGTCTTCACAGTGGTTTTCGTTGCCTCAAGGTGACTGTCAGTTGGGCTAGAGCCCTCCCTTTTCCCCAAAAAAAACAGCCCAAACACTCCCTCTGTGGAAAATCTCTAAGATGCTTTGAAAAATACCCAGCAAGAATCCTAAAACCAGCTTTCACTAACGCAGAGTTTAAGTTACCCAATGATACCATATGCCTTTTCAGGATGCGTAGCTCAATAAAACTCAACATGAGGAAATAAAAATGCAGAGACAAGAGGTCCTTACAACTTTAACTCCATGCCTCTTGAAGTTAATAGTATCTGTGAGCAATTCAGCCACTTCTGTGTCAGACATTCCATTACAGAGCGGTGGGGGGAATTACAAGAGCTTGGCAAAGCATGATGTGATATAAAACACCTGAGAGGAGTATGCCCTCAGCATAGTAGCACCTTGTATATGATCAATTTTAAAAGGTGTATGTCCTCTTAAGAGAGGTTCATTAGCTCCTTTTCACAGCTGCTTTGTATATGTTGGGCCAAGGGCTGAGCCAGTTGTCATCCTAAGGGATTTTAGTAAAGTAATTGGTATGTTATGGAGGTTTAATGCTTGGTAAGTGAAATTACATATTTAGATATATTATGTGCTTATGGGTAAGAAAGCTGTAGAATGGAAAAAATATTTGGAAAATACCTTTTCAGTGGAGGAGGCTGGAAATGAAAGATGACCAAGGGAGGAATTTAACATAGAGGACTGCAAAAATAGAGGAATAATAAAATAATGAGTCCTACAGAAAAAGTAACAGTGTTAGAAATAAATTTGGCGGTATGGATATATAGGAGCGGAATGGTGATTTGTTGGTAATTTAGGAAATTGGTGAATTTTGGGGGGGAAAAAAAAGGAGTAGTTTTTCAGATTATTTAAAGTGAAGCTATTACAACTTGTTGCTGTAGAGTGGATGGCTAAAATCTGGATGCATTGAAAAAAAAATTAAAACAGATAATGGAAATTAAAGCTACCAAGGGTTTCTCAACACACAAAAAAAGCACTTTGTTCTGGGTAAACTTTAGACCTCAGACTACGGGAAGGCTGCTGGAAGTTATGCTATTCCTGCAGTCCTCCCCTCCATATCTGCTTGCTACTCCTTAGTTCCAGAGACTGACAGCTCCTTATTCATTGAGAAGAAAAACTGCGAAGCAGCCAGCTATTCTGAAAGGGACCAAGGTACCTGTCCACCAAGAATAGGACAATGTAGACCTTAAGATTCTCCAGTGTTTATTTCTTAACCAATTTTTACAGTCTTGCAAGCTTTAATCTTTATTTCTTAGCCCTTTTTCCCTTTCCTGAAAAGCCATGTTCATCATATGCTGCTATCTCTAGTTTCAACTTCATGAAATGGGGGTATACAGTTCCCTTCCTTTTTTGGCTGCCTGCGTCCAAATGTTTATCTCACTCAATTGTATAAATGAGAGCTATCTTACTGCAAATAGCCTACTTAAAATTACCCATAATTTGTTTGAAAGAAACGGTGTGGGCCCCTTGGTTTAGGGGAAAATAAAAAAAATCTCCACAGAACATTTATGACGTAGGCCAGCATTCCCTGAAGAACAAGAAGAGATCTTTCTTCTTGGCTTTTACAGTGTTTTCACAGGGGCTGTAATAACTGGATTTCAATCTTTGGCACCTGTTTCAAGATTAATGAAGTGGGTTTCCATTTCATTTTAGAAATGACTGCCAAAGGTAAGTCTTGGATAGAAACATTTTTTCTTAAGTAAGCTGAGATACATCAATGTGTGTGGGTTGAAGCAATTTATACTATTGAACTTCTATGCAGTAGCATTGAAAGCAGAAGAATTTTGAGGCACCTATTTCATTTTCTGTTGTGCCATGGGCCGCCTTCTTTTGGTAATGAGCTGCATCTATTTACTGCAATCAATTAACTTGTTAAAAAATAATTACCCACATCTGTGTTTTTAATGTTCTTTGAGTTACTTGTGTGTTTGTTACAGGTGCGTGGTATTGATGTTCATACTATATTAAACACAGGAATATTAAAAGCATGAACTAGTCTGTAATAATAGATAGTGTTTTCACTGTATTGGACAGGGGTTGCACTGTCACAGGGAGAGCAGAAAAAATACTCCAGTATAGTGATGTAACAAGGCATTATTACTGCATGTTTTGGTGCTAGCAATTACAGTTTACACAATTATACTAGAGGAGTTAACTTGTCATTTGCATGTGCAGTATATTGCTTATGCTTTTTACTTCTACCAAAAATAAAGCAAGAAGGAGCAATAGATATGAAGGTAACAGTGTTGTTGAAAATATAAATTGGTGTATATTTAGAGATGTATGCAGAGATTTTGCATGTTCAGCTTAGGCACAAAGCTAGTCTAATTAACCCCCTTCAACAGATGATGTGTGTGAACTCTCAAATGATTGGCTGTAAATGAAAATACTAATCCATCAAATAAAAGGCCTAATTTTCTAGACAATAAACTATTTTTCCTCCCTTGCTAGCTGTCATTCACAGCATGCACAGATAGGCACGTCTGCCAGTGCTGACAAAGCCTGTGTCTGTGAGGAAAAAGTGAGAGGAAGGGCAGGACTGGCTGTATGGTTTTGCAAAGTGATTCTTAAGTGTTTGGACTTCATGCGAAGCTTGTAAAAAGCTAAGGTTTTTAAATTTTGAAATGTTATAAGTGTTGTAAAGTTTATATCAACCTTGACAAATTACTTAGTCTTTTGTTTGTGAAATTATGCGATGTTAATTAAAACTGCGGTTTTAAGGTATCTGTAAATAAAGGAAAGCACCTTTTCAAAATCAAGAGTATGTACTAATCTTGTAGTGCATACTTGAATATACTTGATTACCAATCTTGCAAGTTTGAGAATGGAAGTGGAGCCAAGTGGAAATCACTTGTGCTAACCTGTGATATTTCTGTTCCCCATTGCAGTGATCTAGGGGCTGGCAGAGTCTGTTCTTTCATGCTGCAGTGGGGCAGGTCATAAAAATAATTTTTTCTTTTTTTGTGCTCCTCCTTTGCAAAAGCAGAGCTCTGAGAGCTCCTCAAGACGTGCTGGTACTGGGCAAAGTCACTGCTGGATCTGCTAAGTATGTCTCTGTTGATTTTCATTTTTAAGCATAATTTTTAATGGTGGAAGCAGTATGCTATGGGTTTTTCTCATAGCTCACTTATTTTTTACCTTACTTTTTTTTTTATTAACTCATATTTAGTGACAAAGATAGCTCTGAGTAATGGCCATGGTATCCCTTATATGGGGGGTACATGCATTATTCAGAATCACACATCTGCCACCCACTGGCTTATGCTATTCCCAGAACTCTTCAGGGAGATCCAATACTAAGCCTAAAAGGGTCTGGTCTTGATAAGCGACATAGTTTGCGAATGCAACTGAACTATTGCTGAAATAGGGTTTTTTCAACAGCCTGGCAAAATAGTAAAATTTTGGGCTTTATGTTCAAGCTTCAGTCTGCATATGCCTTCTCATTTTCTGGTTCCCAGGAACTCTGTCTTTGCTTTTCTGCTTGGCATCTAAGTTTTTAATTGAGTCCTTTTGCTTCACTTTTGCAGCCTCTGCCTCCAGAGTTTTCTGGACTGATCACCTATTTACACGTCTCATCAGACATACAGTACTGCTGACACCACTTTTATAGCATTTTCTTCTGACTGTGTCAAACCCTTCTCTACCCGCCTATTCTATGCTTCGATTTTGCCATGGTATAATTTCACATATGAGCATGTTATCACAACTTCTGTACATCCCTTCCTTTCCTCTTCTTTCTCCTCCCTACTTATGTCTGTGGCAATCTTAAGTGAAACTTGACATTAAAACTGCCACTTCCATGAGGCGGTTACTGATGCATATTAGACACCAGTATCTTCTAATCATAACATACTAGAAGAAAAATGACTTTGTATCAACAATGCAAGCATAGGTAGCTACTGCTTCTCCTTCCTTGTACTTCCTCACTCGGCTGTCCTTGCTTCCGCATTCCCTATGCTTGTTTATGACCACTTGCTGTACATTACTATTACAACAGATTATAGTCTATTCAGGGTATAAACCTGTGTTTGTACATCTGTTAGCACAATAAGGATGTAGACCTGATGAGGACTGTGTGCACTTACAGAATGTAATCTGGTAGGTAACTCTTTCAGGCCATTTTTCTCTGCAAGAAATTGAGTGAGTCAGTCAACTATTTTTCTTTCCCTTGATGAATTTTTCAGCTTCTGTAATCCTTAGCAGTGTAAAGAAATGGGGGGTGGGGGAGAGGAAATCCGTGCAGAAATTGAATATGTTTTGGAATTGCACTTCAGGATTTTGGTAGTCACAGTAGACAGAGGAGTATTTGAATAAACCAGACCTCAGTAGGCTGCGTAGTGGAGCAAAAAATGCAACCCAAAACAACAAAAAAAACTCCAACATTTAACCTGCTTGTTATGCTAAAGAATTGGCAAGCATATTAAAAGAGAACTTAGCATTTTTTTTAATTAAGCAGCAACTAAAAATGAGTAGTGTTAAATTTTAAGAAAACAATCCTTTTGGAAACTCTTCAAAATTATCTTTTTTTAATAGTAAACCAAAGTCTAGTCTTCTTGAAATGTTACTGGTGGCTTGACCAATTTTTCATATAAGTTCAGTAAATATTTTTACTCTCTGACTATCTCAAGGTATTTGCTACACTCCAGTGCCCAGCAGCATACTAGTGCAGCTCCAGATATGACTGATAGGAGCTGAAAATTGGTTACAATGCATTTCATCAATTTAAAGAAACTGGTATTATGTCCAACAACTTAGGAACGTAAATTGACAGCTATCATCTCAGTGATAGGCCATTCACCTGCTGAACAACTAACTCCTGGAAAAATTAACTTTTCATTCACCTGGCTTTGCTTACAGTTTTAAGTATTACAAGGGTGGAATAAATTTCTCCAACTCCAGTTTAGCAGAAGCACAGCATAAAATAAGTCTCTGTTAGATTGCCAATTAAAGTTACCAAATAAAACCATTATGTAGAAGACAGTAAACCTGTGCAATTCTAAGTAGCAAGGCTCATACACGCTTCAATGGCTTTGGGGGTTCTTTCCGGTTTGCTGCATATGTATGTGTCGTCTTATTTATTTAATTATTTCCCCCCTCCTTTCCCCATTTCAGCTGAGGCGCTGTTAATTCTGGCACTGAATTTAGGATTATGTTACCCACTGTGTCCTTCGCTAGATTCTCACCCAAGCCTGCAAGCCTGTAAATGAAGGGCAGTTTGTTGCCTGAGAAACAGCCCAACGTTATTTGTAACCAAAGGGAACTTTTAAGGCTTCGAAGTGGTGACGGCTAGATCAGGAGGAAGAATCAAGCTGTCACATTTTATGTAATGTCTTACATGTCCAATGTTATACTATATGAACCATGAGAGTTTGGGATCACCATGATACTGTAT
The DNA here is from genome assembly GCF_963921805.1 of Phalacrocorax carbo. NCBI lineage: Eukaryota > Metazoa > Chordata > Aves > Suliformes > Phalacrocoracidae > Phalacrocorax > Phalacrocorax carbo. The sequence goes on along the minus strand of NC_087513.1, from coordinate 103,365,612 downwards.
ATGTGGTATTTCTACTTTCATTCTGCTAATTTCTTGAAAGACTTTGAAGGACATAAGGTACGTTCTGCTGACCTAACTTTACTTTCTAATAAAATCAATATAAAATACATAATATCTTTATTTTACATATGCAATATATAATGTCTTTGTCTATTCCGATGATTTTTTTAAAAAATTTGTTTTAATATATTATTACTTTTTCACCTAGAATGTCAGGGAGGCAGCAGACTGACCTTCGTTTTTTTACCTGTTTGTTCTATGCTAAGATTTTATCTGTAATGTGTGGTTAAATCTATGCAGATTTACAGAATGTACTTGCTATTGAATATAAGTATGAATCTTGCATTGAAGATATGGCCAGAATGCAACTGGCAAATAGCATAATGAACATAAATCAAGCTGATATAGTCCCTCATATTTTATTAAAATCTTCGATAAATGGACTTAATGAGTAGTTGTTTTAAAATTATCAAAGTGTGCACTATTAAAACCAGGAAGTTCTATTAGAGAGAATTCAATACTAAATCGGCTTTGATGAAAACAGTGCCCCCCCAAAAAAATCAATTATATCAATAACATTATCTTTCCAGTATGTCCAATAAAGTCAGCCAATGGATATAACTTATTCTTTATAGAATTAATGTTTAAATGTACTGGAATACGCTTAAACATGGGAAATAGTAAAGCAATTAAAATTTCACTTTGTGTGAAAATTCTCAGTCTATGAATGCATAAGCAGCCTAAACTGGATTTAGACTTCTGTGGAAAAATGTGTGGATTTCCTTTCTCCTGAAAGAAAAAAAATCTATACCTTCCACTTTCTTTGCTTGATTGAAATATTCTTAATTATTATATACTGCCTGAGGTAATAGATTTTGAAAACATTTTCAACTTGCACATTTCTCAGTCTTCCTAACCTCTCCCTGAAATAATGCAATGGAAACGTGTAGTTATAAAAATATGTCAGTCAGTAAATTATTTAAACAGTTTCTCCTTGCTCTGCCCTATATCTCTGTTTCCAGGTGAATAGTGAGTAAGGTAAAATTCGGCACCCTCTACTTGTAACAGTTATGTTTGTACTGGAAGCTTATATTGACGGATCCTACCTACTCTGTTGTTTGGGAGGGTGCACAAACTGATCCTTTGATTACCCCCCCTTTGACATATTTTCTAGAAAGGAGAACAGTTTTATTAGGAAGCGCTCAAAATTAAAGGTGTAACATGAAGTGACTGCTATCCAAACAGTCTTGGAACCGGATTTTCTATTGTATGAAAAAGAAGCGCAGGTAGTAGAAAGGTAAAGCAAAAGCAGAGAAAATAATGTTGAAAGCAGTTGGCAGGGTAGGGTGTATCAAAAAATAATAGGGAGGAATCTGTAAGGTGAGACAAGGTCATTAATCTGTAAGCAGGAGTACGATGATGCAATTTCCTTTTTCACTTCCCGTTTGTATGTTCATACTTCCAACCGTATATGTTTATAAGTATAAACACATTATAACCGTTGTCTTTCCCTTCAATCAGGGAAGACCAAAATTTATAAAAACATTAGTTTTCATTATTGTTTTATACTCTGACGATAACATACATATCACATTTTCACTTACGTGCAAGTCAAAATGGCAAATACACCTAACTGAAATGTATTAGTTGAATTTTTTCATGCTTTTGCTGGAATCTATTGCTGCTGCTACTCGATTCCTGAGAGCTCTGCAGTTCACACAGTGGCCTTGATACCTGTTTATGCATAGAAGTTTGCCTGCAGATTTACAAATCAAGATAGACATTGACATTTCCAGCCTTATAAAATTGCTGCTGTGTCTCAATGTAAAGAAATTTTGATCTAGTTTCTAAGAACATACTTAGTCCAATGAAGCAAGGTTTTTATTCATGAATACACTTCGTTACAGTTCAAGAAATATGCATGGGCTATTTGGTTGGTAATACTAGCTTTCTTATCCTCATGTAGTTTTATATTATGCTGCTAACTGCATGAGTCGTGAATCTTGGGGGGGCAAAGAGGAAACAAATTTACAGTAGATAGGTGTGTCTATTTTTTTCTTAGTTTTTACTTATTTCAAAGTATTTTTTATTTTCTCTATCAATGTTCTGCAACATAGATTACTTGTCAAATAAATTTATACTACCTTTCCAAGCAACAAGAGTGTAATGCAAGTCGTTGGAGAGAAGATTGTCATCTGCCCCACAGTTTTTCCTTTTGCTTCACAGTACAGTATTACTAACACTATCCTAGCATTAGAAATAATAATAACTAAAAAAAAAAATAATCCCACAAAAGTAGTCTAGGTCAGGTAAGGGAAAATCAGGACTGTGAATGTCTCTGTGGTTTAATGTCTCCCACCCTTTGGCCCTTGGAATGGTAAATCAACAGGCAGGGAACTCCTGCACACAGCTGTTCTCTAGGGATGTGGTTTGGTGTTATTGGCTGTAACTTTCTCCACTCAGGATTCTCAGCACAGAATGCTCCCCTGATAATGAATTCTTATGTTATTACTGCTAGTGATTTGAGGGGTTGGTTGGTTGGTTGCTCTCCTGAGACACAAAAGAGGAGATATTTGCATCTCTTTTTGTTACAGCATCCTAATAGTTGGTGAGGTGAGACATCTAGGATACAAGCCTTAACAGATGTTACAAGTAGTACTGGACTGGGCCCACTTAAATGGCTTCTCTGAATTCAAGGGTCACTGGGTCAGAGTGGAGCAAAGGAAAAAGGCTGTAATGGTCACCCCTTATACTGTGCAACCAGAGTGGTGAGAACCTGGATTTCTGTTGCTGTTCCAAGGTCTAGGTATCTATTTTACATTGAGTATTCTAACAACAGGTTGAAATGGCCATAGCAGTATTTGAATAGAAATGAGCAGTTGTCACAGCTTGTAGAGCAGAGCCTGTTAGAGGTTGCTCTGTAAAAAGTATCTTTGCATTCCAGGCTGAACTCTTGAGAAGGAATGGGTAAGACACACGCAGTTCATGAATCTCAGTAAGGTCTTTCTGTGAGCTAGATAGTGAATCGCTAAAAGACTTAGGACATGTACAGTGCTCCTGTACTTCACCTCACCAAACTTCTGTGAAGTATGTGGAAGAGAGGAAGATGGATCACTTCTAACCAGGTTTCGTACCAGCAACATGGTCTCTTGCAATTCACTGCTCCCTGTAATTATGCCTCTACTGTCCAAACACTGTGGAAAGGCAAAAGTGGAAGCCTCACCTCACCAGATATCATTGTACAAGACCAGTTACATTAATTTAGAATTTTAAACAGGTAGGATATATAGTCTCTGATAAAGCTTATTTAAAAAAAAAAAAAAATCTTTTTTTTTTTTTTTTTTTAGATTTTGGAAGAGTATGGTTTGTACGAGAATTTCTGGAGAAAGCAAGACAAAATATGTAAAAGATATGATTGGATAAAACATAATTGTTCTGTTTCAGTAGGCTTAATGTTCTGCATATCTTTATTTTTAGTATCTGCAGTAAAATATATAATTAAACTGAAAGATGTTTACAATGTCTCATGTAGTGTACAGATGGTATCGTTACCCCTACTCATATGTCTTGTACTTTCAAGGGCATCCCTCTAGGTCTGTTGACTCCATAGGAACCAATTCATTTTTGGAAAGAGGTGATCTTTAAAATTTAGTTTTATCAAAATAAAGTAGAGCTCATGAGTTTAAAACGTTTCCCAGAGAAAATCTTCTTCATTTCTCATTCAAATCATTTTTCTTCATTTTCTAGCCAGACCTGTTTGTCAAAGCCAAAGAAACGAATCCTACCTGTGCGTGATATATAGGAGTTGGGTAGAATTAGCACCCCTGTCTTGGCTGTGGAGTGTTTTGGCCATAATCTTTCAATGAATTCCAAATAGACGGACAACTATTTCCCCACAGTAGAAAATGAGCCTCAGGGAAAACGAGGCTGAGTTACTTACAGGTCATTACTGTGCCATGGCTTTTGTGATGTGTGGCTTAGCAAGGTTGGTTTTGCTTTCTCTCTCTTTTATTATCCTGCGATGATGTGGTAATAAGTTCTAATGGCTTGAGCCTCCAGTATCCTAAGGCTACTCTCAGCTGGTTTTTTTTTAGGAGAACACAGGTCTGTAAATTTTGCTTCAGTTAAGTGAGGAAACAGGGTGCAACAGGAGGAGCAGGCAACCTGTCTAATATACAACTATTTAGTGGCTAAAACTCTGCAATCCATGGAAGAATGAAGTTTAGACCTCTATTCTGGTCTGCCACTGTTCAAAGGGACAGAGAAGACCAAAAATATATGACTTTCTAAAAGGGATTAAACCTTATCCATAACATTTTGAGTTCACATCTGCACGAGGTGTGAAGACACAGTATCAAAAAGGCCATGAGTATCCCTTGGCCGTGAGATCGCTTGCTGGGCCTGTGAGTAGTTTTTACTGTTTTGACCAGTGATAAAATGCTAAACAAGGTAAATATTTGCCAAGGAAGGATCAGCAGACCTATAAAGTATAATGTGGAGAGGCATGAAGGATTCAAAATTTTACATCCTCTGAGTCTTATACCTGCCAAATGCTTTACATGCCTGCTGGTTCCAATAAAAGACCAAACAGGATACATGGAAGAAACCTCTAAAGGCAAAATTATGCAAGCCAGCAACATAAGGAAGTAGGATCAAATAAGTGCTGAAATATTTTTTTTTAAAATAAGCAAATGCATCGTTTGCATTTGTGCCACAAACTCTCCCCAACGATTCTGTTTTATTAATTAAACTGCCTTTCCATTTCTGACAGTGTCACTGGTGAAGAAAACAAAATGCTGTTGGACACTTTATTAATACGGAATACATCTGTAATGATCAGTGTAAACGGTTTAGCACGTAGCTCCTTTCTTCTGGAACAGTGTTCTCTGACCTTGTTGGAGGTGTAGTTGCTGCTGATGTAGGAGTAGACCCTGTACATTATATATTCTTTTGCCCTTCTGAATAATTTAATTTTTGATTAAGCAGAGTTTGTTAACTTACCTTGTTATGTGAATGACAATGAAGTCCCATTGAAGAAAATTAGCTTCTTTATGCTGAAAGAAATTATGGTACAAGGAGAATAAATAATAAATCCACCAACTCTACCCGAATGCTCACATTTGTGCATAACCATAGCACTGCAAAACCATTGAAAAATTGCTGTGCAGGAAAACAGATTTCTCCTGCTATGATTTTATCCATGCTATAGGAATATAGTTATGGAGATATAAAAGCATAAAAAAAACCCCACCCAAACCAGCTAAGCAGCACTAACAAGTCTATTCCGCTTTCCTTCTTATGGAACTGTTCTGCTCTCAGCTCTTAAAGAGAACAAGCTTCAGGTTTAAAGGAAACTTAGTGCCACAAGCTGTGGTCTGGTCAGGAATTCTTAAGGTTCATGCCCTTTATGGCTGGAGTAAGTGGAAGACCCTGCCGTTGGCTTGTTGTTTTTCTCTAGAGAAGTAATGCTCTAAAAATAAATTGCCCATGCCACAAAATACAGAAAACCTCGGGATGAGCTTTAGTTAATCTCTCATTTCTGCATTTATTTCTTTACTTGATGCTGCTCTGAACTGGCCCCCAACCTTGGCATAGATGTTTGACCTTGTTGCTGTTCTGTTTCACATACTAAGATTTTATTAAGGGGTGGTGTATTTTTTTTCAACTGCAATATCAAATTATAGGGAATGGCTTAGGTTTTTTTTCTCCTATAAACAAAATTTGCATCAGAAATCTTTTTGTACTATACACCTTTAGGCATTTAATGTTTCTACCATATATGTACCAGACAGGTAGTTTTGTATTAAACAGACAACTTAAATTTTATTGAAAACTTTTTCTGGAGAAAAAAAATCCACAGATGTTACTGGAATGAACGCTCCATAGAAAGACATGTCAAAGAAAGGCTGGAGTTTCAGGCACTGTGACTGCAGAGCATGTCAGTACAATATACTTTTGTATATTTTTAGTACACGTCTGTGTTTTAAGGATGGTTATTGTAGTTGATTCTTTTACACATTGATGTCAAAAAGTTATTGCGACACTAGTGATGTTAGGCAGCATAAGTGATTTTTTTTCTGCATTGCAGCAAAGGCTAACGGTGTCTCTCTTCTCTCACTATCCCCAGGCAGTCTTAGTGCACAGCAGTTCTGGGATCAGTGCCTGACACACCCTAGTACAAAGAGGGGTTAGGACCTGCTCCTGCTTCCTTTTCTTGATGCCCTTGGAGTAACAATTAGTTTATCCCAATGTAATTCCCTCCTGAGAGCCACAAACTGAGTTCAGGCTAGCTCCATTTTGCTTAAGAGAGGAAAGAGGGGAGGGTGGAAGGAAAGATGAAGTGTGGTTCATCTCTAGCTTTCCTGTTTCAGCTGACAAAATGGAGAGGCAACGTAGGTGCAGCTAGAGATCAAGTGCCCATTCCCTGGCAGCGTCCTACTCGCTGGTCTAAATAATTATTTTTGCTCTCTTGCGAAACGTGGAGACTTACATCAGAGTACTGTTACTCATCATACTTTCTTGAGAATTGCTTTTTAAAAAAAAAAAATAAAAATTGGGCCAAATGCAGGCTCTAAGCGTAGGACAGAACAGACTTCAGATTCTCTGTGTCACCCATCAGGTGACTGTCTTCATTATTGGTCCACAGGGTTTTCTAAATTGAATCCCCTTTCATCATTCCTGTTCAACTTCTGCTTTTCTTCATCTTAGTTAGTTTACTATTATGGTGCTCTCTGTAAACAGAGAGGCTGAGGCCACTCTTATTGATTTGGAATCACTTGTAAATGTGGGTACAGCAGATGGAAAAGTCTGAGGTTTTGCTTTGCTTGTTTGATTGTTTGTTTCTCTAAGGCTTCTGAAAATGACAGAAGTGAGTGGTGACGATTTAAGATCTCGGGGGACGAGTTCTGTAGTGACAAGCTGAGAGTGTGCTGTGGTGTTATGGGTGTGTTTTAAGCTGTAACACTTAATGTGTTACATTTTCATCATTGCTAAACACAAATGGTTATTTCTGTCCTTGAGAGCAGAATGTCCACTATAACATTAAAGGAACGACTTCTAGTGAAAGTCTTCCATCATCCATACTTTATCTGCATTTCAGAAATTACTAGATAATAGTGATATTTTTAAAATACTGAAAATATGAAGAATAATGCTTGATATGCAGAACAGGTGGGTGTTTTCCCCTCTTTGTGTAGTGCCAGGTAGGTTTCAGGAGCTTGAAAATGTGTCCTTCAGAAGCACACAGTACCTTCTGGGTCACTTGTTAAAGTCCTGTGATTCTTACAACCTCTTCCTGTGAGAAAGGATAAATGTATTCAAAGGAGTTTAGTAAAGATGCTTCTTTTAACAATCATACAGCTCTTCAAATTAAAAAGAAAATGCAGCAGTAGTCTGCTAAAAACTCTTACTTCTGAAATGTAGACATACTCAACTACTGCTGGATTTTGTGTGGGCAAAAGTTACTGGAAAAAGAACAAGCACCTGTATACCTACCTTCTTCCGTCTCTGAAACTGCAGTTTGATAAACACAAAATACCTTGAAACACAGTTCATGGAAGCAAACAGCTTTGTCTTCATAAGCTGCTTACCTATGGGTTGCTTGTCAGCTATACCGCTGCATACTAGTAAATGTAAACATGTTTTGGTAAAGTAACACATGCAGCTGGGGGAGTCTGGGGCAAATAATACACTTCTCTGTATACCCATGGCTGTTCATCTACCTGGATGCCTAACAGACAGTCTAATGGGAATGTGAAGTACAAGGACAATAAAAGTTGCTTAGCAAGATGCCCTTTACTGCAGACTGTATATAAACTATCTTTTTGACATCTGGTGGAGTTGGTTCCATTTTACTTAGTCTGTTTTCATTATTGAAAAGTATCTTTGGAGTTGAAAGTTGATCTAGAGATTTATTTTTTCTCACTCATGCTTTACCAGGCAATCTGGATGGAGAGCTCTAGAACTTCCTGTAAAGTTCTTCAAATGTTTGCCGCCTTTACTCTCAAATACAGTGGCCAAATGATGTACACACCATATGGCTATTAGCTTGCTGCATCCTTCTGGCTGGTGGTTACAGGCATTCCTAAAGGGTAGTATTTAAGCAGTTTGTAAACTGAAGCGATTAATGGATAATGTTTCTAGAGATGAGGGATTAGAGGTTGGTATCCATAAGGCAAATCTAAGAAAAGTAAACAATGTAGAATAAAGTTACTACTTTTTTTGTACGTGGAAAACTCATAGACTCGCTGCAAGAAATATCTAAACCTGCTCAGCATAGAGTGGGTTTTTTTAATCTAGATTTTTTTTCCATGGTAAGTATGAAAATGCTGTTAATTAATTCTTCTTTATTTAGCTGTGCTTTCCAAAAAGATCAGATGAGGTCCATGTCTGGAAGCCAGTGCTTGTTATTTCTGGCTGCATTTTCAAGGCATTGCCTGAAACCTGTAGAATTTTAAAACGTTCCTTGCAGTCTGAGATGCTTCCTTTCTTTGCTTGACATCATAGCAACAAAGGTCAGATGATGAACTGAAAGTAACCATCTCTTCATGTATCGTATAAAAAGCACAATGCAGGTGTGTTTTTAATGAAGGCATGATGTCAACTCTGTCGCGTCTCTTCTGTACTTGTCCATCTAATTGCAAATTTCTTTTGACAGACTGTTATGAACCACTTTTTTGGTCTGAGGTTTATACATGGTAAGATAGCAGAGAAGATGATAGTGGGGCTCTGGAGAACTTTTCTTTGAGAGCTTTTTTTAACAGATTTTATTTAATATCTAGTTTCTCTGGACACCAATCAAATTATAAAAGGATGTCAATAGGATTTTAAAAAAATAATGCAAATAAACGTATCCAAATCATCAGTGAAAAAGCAGTTAGCTTTTCTAACGAAAATGTACATCAAAATGTAACAAATACTGGTTGCAAAACATGAGGAAGAGAGATTCAGATTTACTTTCTCATCCTCTTAAATACAACCAATGCATTCAGTATTATAATGGGTGGGGGGGGTTGTTTGGGGTTTTTTTCTTGGCAATTCTTCACTACCTTTTTTTTTTTTTCTTAGTGAGCTTGAGAAATTAATGTTTGAGCACTTGCACTGCTGCCCAGGTCAGGTAGGTTGACTTTCTTAGTAACTTACTAATGGAATGTGCATTACTAGTGTACCTGATTCAAAAAATTACCAATTTTAGTGTAGTGATGGACATGATTTAATTCAGGACTATCTCAAGTAGAGAATGTCAGTTGTGGACTCCAGACAGCAGAAGTTGGAACTTCTGTTTAATAATAATTTTAAACCATATTTAGTTTGCCTTTTTTTTTTTAAATTAATTACACAATTTCACAGCAGGAAGGTTGTCACTGGGCAACAGTTTGTAGTGGATCTTCCTGGAAGAGGAGAATTTCCGTAGGCTATAAATAGTTAAAAATAGGCCCTTAGATTAATTTGGAAGAGCTGCCAAAATTTAAGATATTCTACAATTTCCTAAACATTCATCCAGATGAATTTAAAGAAATTTTTTTTAATTTGTATGTTTTGATGCAAATTAGTTGGTACCGGCTTTTCATAGCTTGTCTTATGTCCTATTTAGCAATTAAATTGTGTTAAGTATTATGAGAAAAGTGCCCAAAGAGAAATTTTAATAATAATCATTTTATTATAGTGCAAGGTGATTTAGTTTTAGTAGTAAGTTCCTTTTGAATAATGTCCTGGTTTAGCTTGGGGAAATGGGTCTTCCTTTCGTGATCAAAAAGTCTATGTCTCTGGTTTTCCAGTACTGTGTACTTTAATAACTCCAGTGTACAGTGCATGTGGTTTAAGTAAGGAGGTGGAAATTGGAAAGTTTATATCTAACACCATGTAGGAATGACTTAAGTAAAAATATATGCATATTATTGCTGTGATATCAAAGATCATCTCTGTGTTAGCAAGTCGTGTGGTACTAGAGGACGGGAGCTGTAGGTTGGAACAGCTGGTGCTGAGGACCCAACCCCCATGCTGTGTGCCTTTCTGAAAGCTTAGTTTTGCATTGGCTTCAGTCTTGTGGGCTGGAGCACCTGTCAGAGGTTGGAAAGCACTTCAGGTGTTCTTGGACTACATCTGGTTTAATTTCACCTTAAAGGAATCTATTTGTGCCTTTCAAGACTGCTGTAAGATGTGAATCAAAGCACTGTAAGTGGGAATGATCAGTAAGAAAGTGCTGCTCGTCTAAACTAACATAGTTGCATACAACCCACCCAGAGACAGATATATATGAAATTTTATGCTAATCAAATCCTATATTCTAATAATGAGCAACTTCTTGTTTTCGGGTAAATATCTAACTATGAATTTATGCATCATGTATATTCTGTGAAAATGTGCCTGTGGGAAATAGCTTGCTAGCTGGGGCATTTTCTCAGCTCAGCTGGATAAACATACCACTTCCGTAAGAACTGCACTGATCTTTTCCATGCTTTTAGTGAGCATTTTGCACTTTGGAACAAAGGATGTGAGCCTGGCTTTGCCCAAGTCAGTTATGAACTGTTGATGACTTTGAGAGGCTCATCCTGAGTTTCAAAATTGTTGCCCTTTCCCCATCTGCTGATGTTCCAACTGCCAGAAAACTGTCTTGGCTGTTGGTTGGACCTATTTCAGATGTTCTGGGGGCTTTACTTTCACAGTTCTGATGGAATTAAGGGACCGCTTTTCTTGTCAGCTGAAATCCAAGGTTTATCCTTCCTCTTGCATTTCTAAACTTTAATAATTTGAATGTACTTACTTATTCTTTCTACCATTTTCTGCTTTGAGTCTTGGCCTCCCTTTCTCTCTTCCCTCTTCCTCTCCTTCTTAACTTAAAATATTCAAAATATTTTGCTGTGGGGAATGTGTGCTGAAGTTTCTGCATTATTTGTTTTGGGGTTGGTTGGTTTTGTGTGTTCAGGGTTTGTTTTTATTTTGGATCTGCCCCCCTCCCCAATAAGTAACAAATCTCAAAGGCAGGGTAACTAGATAAAGCTGATGCTCTGCCCCTGCACTCTGTGTCAATCTTCACAGTGCAGGAGTAGAGGTAGGGAAGGAGAGGCTTTTGGCTGCTTCCTATATTCTGCATCCACTGTGGGCTACAGGAAGCAGAGAATGTGTCATAACAGAGAAGAGTCTGCTCCCAATTTCCCTATCACAGGGGCAGAAGCTGAGCTCAGTCAGGGTTGTTCTAAGTAACATATGACATGGATCAGCTTATGTAAGGGATATTCCTTAAGGCCTCTCAAATACTTCCTTAATTCCTCAGGCCTCAATTTGATGGGAAACTATTTCCTCTGGTTCTAGGACTTAGTGACTGACATGGGACACGACAGTAGCGTTGGGCCACGTTCCTTGTGGAGAGGAGATAAACCTGGGGAAGGTTTAAAATCAAACTTCTTTAGTGAGTCACCCGTAAGTATTTAGGAAAAATGGGGTTTCTTCCAATTAGATCTTCAAATACAATACTTTTCTGTGAGAAAAGTGTAAAACATATCTTTGAATAAATAGAGTATGCAGGCAGTCTTCTGGCTGAGCATGTTTCAGGTAGGCATTATATTCACATTTTGGTTCTACAGGCTGAAAGAGTCTGCAAAAAGTTGGTCTCGCTGGGTAACAATAATAAACAGTGAGGCGTACAAGTACACTGATCTCCAGAGACAACTTGAAATCTGGAGGGAATGCACCCATGTTAGCTGCATGACAGTGCCAGCAGGATCTCTGTTATGAGAAAACTTAAACTCGCCAGATGTTTGTATCTGAAATACACCCCAAGCCGCTAAGACATCAGGACGATCAGTGTGTCAGAGCGAAGGCCTTTTCAGTACATAAAACCTGCATTTACCGTACAGGCATAGGTGTATTTCAAGAAAGAGTGACTAAAAGAGGGGGGAAGTTATATCTTCCCATTTTGTAATGAGGATGTCAGTGAGAACCCATGTCCTGCAGAAATAAACTGACCAACACTGAAAGATGACCTTCTATGTATTTTGGAGAGTATGCTGCTGATGTTGTTTAAGGCCACATCAATAAAGTGGACACTAAATGGAGACTGATGCCAAAACACTTTAATCACATGTGCTCACTTTTACAAGTTAAAGGATTTCTGTGCCCTGCAGGAGAGATGGTGGTCTGGCAGAGAGAAGTTGGGTGCGTCAGCATAAGGATTTCTGCCGTAATGTGCTCAGCCTGAATGCAGAGCTACAGCATCCCCTGGGCATCTCCTTTTGCTTTCTCTCTTCTGGAGTCTTTTTTGCTCTCTGTTGCATACCCCAGGCATCTCTTAGGTATCCCCAAATGTCGTCTTTAACTGCTGTTTTCCTCTCCCAGAGCATCTCTCAGAGTGTCCACTCCTTTTTTCCTCCCCAGGAACCTCTTTCCGTGTGACTTCTGCCCCTGTGGTGGCCCCTGTCACTCACACATGCGAGTGCTGGGATGCTGTGGGCAGCAGTTTAAACAATAAGATGTTTCCTAGAACAATAATTGTTCAATAACTGAACCCATCTAAACTAGAAGGGCAGACTGAGGGAGAGAGAAGAAACCAAACACAAAGTGAAGTATGGCTACTTGTCTGTAGCTGTGTTGGAGGTTATCATCTCACCCAAGCATAGATCCGAGGCTCTCCAAGTCCAGCACAGCATTGCTAGGTCCTGATGCTGCCTTCTTTGATCACAGAAAGTTAACATAGCTCAGCCTAGCTGTTGATACAATGACTAAAGATCCTACCTTGTGAATTCTGGTGGCTTTAGCAGTGATGGTGTAAAATGCCACCATGCATTGCTAGCAGCTAGCTGTTTTCAGGGCCATACTGCTGCAGGGGAGCACACAGGCTAATACAGTTTAATATACCAGAGAATGGTACTTTGAGAAGCAGATTCACATCCACTTCTGCTGTCTGTTCAGTTGTGACAGTCAAGTTTTCTGCAAGATAGCTGGGAGCAGTAACACCTTCAGTCACACAAGTGAAATTCCTCAGAATCTATATAAAAACTGGGGGCATTATAGATGAGAGGTAAGCTACTGGAGGATGAGAATATATTTCAGTAGGTTCATTGTGCATTGAAAAGTATATGCTATTTGGTTTACTTATTTTCATTTGTTTTAAACATCTGTGAATCTGTAACACTATTAGTAGATAGGAAAGTGCTATCATGGCCCCAAAATCCAGTTATCTGGTCCGCTTTATGGCATTTACCTCCATTTAGTTTAGAATTGCCAGCATTTCCAAGAACAACTGACTTGTTGCAGTGTACCCATATATGTGCATTTTTTATTGTGAGATAAAAGCAAAAGTGAAAATAAAAGCTGTTTGTTTAGAATAATGTTACGTTAGTTTCATGTTAGGTCGGTTTTTTACAAATTATTAATGAAAAGATTGTAGAGAAATCAAACAAACTGTTGTATGGGCACTAGGTGGTACTGCCTGTTTGGTATTGGTGTAGTGTCAGTGTAGCAACAGCTACATTGCAGATGGAAGTATAATTGTAGCAAAGTTGAGTGTTAAAGTAATATCGATTACAATGGTAAGGTGTAGTGGAAACTGATGGCTTGTGTTTATGCTTCTTTTGTCTTTGCTTAAAAGGTCAGTATATGACCTCTATATAGGTATGTCTTGACAAATGATCCAGTAAAGCTTAAAACTATTTCAGAATCTCCTTGGAAAGGGAGTACTTTGAATTTATATGAATTGGTTGTTATCTCTTGTGACTGATACAGTGTTTTTCACTAGCCAGAATATAACTTCAAGAGAGCTCTGCAGTAAGACTTATTTTTGAATGCTCTGTGTTTGAAATTATTTTGTTTTCTGGTATCTGATTTAAAACAAGACTGAATCATCCATGACATTGCAATTAAATAATAAGACAGAGAATGAATGAAGGCAAAATGAGATAATCAACGTATATAAGCAGTTAATCATGGAGGCATCTTATAAGCACCAACATGGAGGATTTCTAGTTTTGATGGCTGTGGCTCGTGGAGGAGGCTTTCGGTGCTGAATAGGCCTAGAGGTGGGAGGTTTGGATTAAGGTGAATTTCCTGCAGCTGTTCCACCTGGTTGCCATACGCTGAGGCTTTGAACACAACTGTGAAAAAGATTCAATAATAATATTGAGTTCTATAAAGGGAGTTTGAAGATAAATTTGTGGTGTTTGTGAAGTCCTTAAATACATCAGTGGAACACAGTAGAAATCTACACAAAGAAAATTATTATTTTATATACCAGATACTAATTAGGTACTGGTTTGTGTTTTAAAGTATAGGGCTATAATGTGAACATAAGGATGAAAGTGAACTTTTTCACTGCAATGTGCAGGAGTCCTGATGGCGAAAGGTAATATTTTACTGTTTAATTAGCAATTGTATCGTAATACACAAGAACTGGATTTTATAGGCTGCCTTGAGTCTGACATTTCCTCCTTTTGATTATTTTGCTTAGCAACCATCTCTTTATATGATTTTGTGGATGCAATTTATATAATGTTAATGCCCATGGGCTTGATCACGATCGAAGACCTGTTGTACTAACATGCATATCAACACAGTTTCTTTTCTGTTAACTGTTTCTCAACTGGAACTTCTAATACAGTGTCATCAAATTAAAGCTCCAGGGGAAATTTGTCATGTTGCAGCTGCTTCTATATTAACAAAACTGCATTATGACCTTTTAAATAGTAATGTTTACTTTCTTAGGAAGAGGCTTAGGATACAGAAACTTCCTTGAAGATGAAATAAAGCTGTAAGCAGTGTTGAAAATGAAGGTCCCCATAATAACAAAATTCCCTCTTCTATTTTTTTTATTTTTTTTTTTTTTTTGGGGGGGGGAGGGCAGTATAGGGACAATTATGTTGAATATCATTTTTTTAATTCTTCTTTCATATGAGATATTTTACTGAGAAGTAATGGGCTGCAGCAGTTTTGAAGAAAATGGCAGTCGTTTTTGCCTGCCTGCCTGGTGGAGTGCAAAATCAATATAAAGATCATAGCACTGTGACTGGGGGGGTGGGGGCCGGAGGGAAGGGAAATGCTCTTAAGCATTATCCACATTCAAAAGATAGAATTCTTAATTTATTGGAAGCGATGTTTAGACAAAATCCCAGGCTGAAGTTTTCAGTACTGATTCTTAGATAATTCCTCTTCAGTGGTCAAAGAGGAGAAACAAAAATAATATCAGGCTTCAAAGATTTAATTTATGAAGAAAGATTGAGGCTTATTTTGACTGAAAAAGGAGAATATATTTTATGGTGATTTTAGCGAAACTTGCATATTTAAGGAGAGGGTAGCTAACGTTAAATGAACTCTTTATTCTTGCAGGAAGAAAAGGGTGGGGAATCAAAACAGATTAAGAAAGGTTGTGGAAAGTGGAAAAATATTTACACATAGGGTAAGAAATGTATGGAAAAAATACCGGAAAGGTTATTGAAGCATAAAGCATTGATGGATTCTAAAGGCATCTAGCTTAGTTTCTGAGCATAAGAAGATATGGAAATGAAATAGTTGAATAGAAGTAAGGAAAGCATAGATATGGTGCCAAGGTTTTGTTGTGTGGGTTTTTTTTTTTTATTTTCTGCAAATTTAAGTACTTAATAAATGTAAGGGAAATGTATTTTAAAGTAAATTATTCTATTTTACTTTTTGAAAAACATCCCTAAGAGAGGAAAGCAAGATTTGAACCTCTCATGCATCATATGCCTACTGAGATGCACACCAAGATCACGTTTGCTATGCTTTAATGACTGTAACTTCTGCTGGCTATGCATGTAGAAAAATCATATTGTAGTGCTTAACACTTATAGCTTCTTCCAATTTTAGGGAGAGCTTTTGTCATCTTCTCCTTTGTTAGAATTATCAGATATGAATGTAGTTAACTAAACAAGTGTATTGTTACTGTAAAATGCATGTGGGCTGTCCCATGAAACGTGCCCAGAACCTCTTGATTTCAGCAGTAAACCTATGCTAGCATAGTCACTTTTTACTATGTAACACAAGACAAATATCACTGGAAGATGAGCCCTTCCAATTCTCAGATTTCCTTTATCAGAAGAATTGTTAAATATATCATAACTGTTTGAATGTCCATTCAATTTTACTTCTTATCTGTTTCTACCTCCTGCTTAATGGGACACAGGTTGCTTAGTTATGTTAAAGCTTTCCAGAGCAGGTTTACATACCTGGATGCATTTCATGAGTCTTCAGTAGCCCAGGGTTGTCATAACTTACCACAGGAGTATGCAAGATAGTATATGATATTTAAGTATTAATCCTTCTATTCAGACTTTTGAAAATGCGTTTAGCAACATACCAGATATAGCTGACTTCCCTTTTTACTTGGTAGTTCTGAATTTGAGACAAAACAGAAAAGAAGATATGAGTTTAAGTAAATGGCTATCAATTAGCAAGTGCATTTCCCCTTTTCAGAACTGAGTATTCATATTTCATGCAGGTTGTAGCATTCCTTTTCTGTAGAAGCATCTGGATCAGAATAGGTTTTATAATGTGCTTAAGTCAGTAAGTTATAAGGTCCAAACAATTTCATTACAACTTGAGGAATGCCACAATTTGTGGCCTGTGTGGTAAGGCTAGGTGGTATTGCAGAAGATATGGAGGAAATTTTTATTTTATTGTGCCTTTTTAAAATGTCCTCCAGTTAAACTCTGTTTGTGTTTTGGTTTTGGTTGTTTTGTTGTTTTGTTTTTTTTTTTTCCCCCTAGACTAAATGTGCCCAATGCAGCCATATCTTGGGTTTTGTCCCTCCAATGTAGTTCAGTGTTAACACAAAAAAATTGTGAGGGTGGTAAAGTACTGCCTAGTTAGGTACTGTCATAAATAAGATTATGTAACAGTGGAGAGAGCAAGTCACTCTTCATTACTATTCCTTATTTCCTCCTGTAGGTCACGGCTGGGATAGGGTTAATTTTCTTTCTAGTAGCTGGTTTAGTGCCATGTTTTGGATTTAGGATGAGAATAATGTTGACAACACACTGGTGTTCTAGTTGTTGCTAAGCAGTGCTTACACTAGTCAAGGACTTTTCAGCTTCCCATGCTCTGCTGGGTACACAAGAAGCTGGGAGGGGACACAGCCAGGGCAGCTGATCCCAGCTGGCTGAAGGGGTGTTCCATACCATATGATGTCATGCTCAGTACATAAACTGGACGGAATTGGCCAGCTAAAATAGTTATCTAGACTATTCATCCCTTAATATTTGGTGGAAAGGAACAGGCATTTTTAGGGTCTAAGTCATTCCAATATTGAGTAGGTGTATAAAATAAGTCAGATGGATGACACCAAAATGCTGTGTTTTTTCTCCATGGACTCTAAAGGAGGGGCCTTCACCTGTCTGAGCAAGACACCTAAAATTCATTGAGCTGGACTGCACGTGTTTCTTTCCTTTGCTATACCACCTCCACAAAATTTATTTATTATTAAACCAAAGAGTGGGAGGATTATAATGCTGTTACAATTTCTGCTTCATAGGTTAGTGTTACCTGCCCTGCAGCTTTTAGACATGGAGATGGCTCCTCGCTGCAGGAGGCTGCTGCTGCTACCTTGCCCTAGCTGTGAGGAAGGAGTTTCCAGCAGTATTGGTGCCTTAGTGCAGTTGTTGAGGATTCGGTGAGGTTTACTATTACAGTCATCTTACTTCTGCAGTTTTAAGAACTCCTTAGGTGTCTTTTGCATATGAAAATGTTCTTCAGACACATTGAATTATTAATAAAATTCCTCCCGTCCCATGTTCACACACCTGTATACAGAAAACTCTGTTAATGGGATCGGAAGTTAATGCTAGCGAAGCAGCACCTGAAGCTGGAACCCAGCTAAAACAAAACAATCCTCTCCACCTCAGCCCCTGCCAACTTAAACTGTCAGTAGGGCATAATCTCAGACCCTATCTTTTCAGCTGCTTTGTATAAACTCAAATATTAAAAGCAATTACAATTAAAGGTTTTCAATTTAGGCTTTTACTAAAACATAGGCGTACATCTGCTCTAGATAGAAAGGTAAATTTGTTTAACTGAATACAGTTGGGGATTTAAATAAAATCTGGTTATTTAAAACCCTTTTAATTTATGTTGCTATGTTCTCTGCTCTTTGAACCTTACCTCAAAATGTAATTACCTTGATAACTACTATGAAATGTTATGACAAATTCCAGCACAAAATATAATGTGATACAATTTAGAGAAGGTTTTAAATTAACTAGTTGTGTTTAATGACTTGCAAGTGCTATGTGAATAGAGTCCAAAGTTTTCTGTATTGCTGCAACACATGTAGGCCCATTGCAGCAAAAACACCCCAATAAAGAAAAAACTCAGGGTGCTTCTAAATGTGGCAGGCAAAATTGTGTTTGAGTTTAAGGAACATACTGAAGTAGTGGTATTTCTATGTGATATACTAGTTTTTGCCAAGATTTTTGGCAAAATGGAACATTTCAGTGCAAGATTTAAATCTCTGGGGATTTGCTTTTTTGTTTCTCTCTTAGTCTGTAGTAACATGGATTTAACAACTTTGATCTGAAGCTTTCGTTTTTCACTTAGTGGACCAACAGGATCATTTCAATCTCAGTTCATAGTATGATGTTTTGTTAGTTGGAACATAGTGTTAATATGAAATGAATAGGGTGTGTTTCTGGACAATAAAGCATGTCTGAGTTCAGACCTTGTGAACAAATTCATTGAATTTCTGACCTTGCCTGCCTGATCTGTGTCTTCTAGATACTTCTGTAGTAGGGGTCTTTACCTGTGTGGAGAACTCCCAGATTATAATCTCATCATTTTGACATTTGAAAGGTCCTTAAAATGTTTTGCTAGCTGTTCAGATGTGCCAGCAATCACAATTTAGGCCAGCTTCTTTTAGTCATGATGTTAATTTTGGACCAGACTCTACCTTTCTTGCACGTACTGCTGAGGTAATCCATCATAAAGCACAAGAAATTCAATCCATCACTGTTGGATTCTGATACAGGGCTGTAAGGGGGATGCAAGTCATCTCCCCAGTAGTAATAAAACAGCTGTGATACATGCCACTTTAAGCTCGTATCATCCTATAGTAGATAGTTTCCTTCTACATTTGAGTCTGCTACAAAATCTGACAAATGGACTGTCTTGCAGAGGTTTAGTTTTGTGGAGCTTAAGGCTGTGAACTACTTATTGACAAATACTACATCATCAGTTCCACTTGAAGACACAGACTAATAAGTAGAACATTGCCACTAATCCTTATTTAATCAGCCTTAAAATGGTAATTTCAAATTGATGAGGGCATAGGGAATAGATTTTATACTTATAAAGTGCTACTAAAAATACCAGGGATATGGGTATACAACCCAAGGATGAAATTAAAGTGCATTCTGCATTTATGGCGAGTGAAGCATGCTACAGAAAGCTGAGGTCAGAGTCATACCGGGACAAAAGAATTCTGTCGTTTAAAACCTATGTGCTCCCTCTCTGAGTTTCATAGAGTGATTGTGGAACCACTATTGCTTTATTTTTGTTCTTTGAATTTTTATTATGTTACTCCAGTCATTTCAGAAGCTGTTAAAACATGCTAAAGCATTAAGAAACTTGAATATTAAAAAACTGTAGCAAGCTGAAGTTTCAGACCTCATGAAACTGAATTCAATTACCTAGCTAATGTACCCTCAGTATTGACATCAGTTTCCCAGTCTACCTTACCGTATATTTAAGGACCCAAAGCTGATAGTTAACCCTTTGGTTTGTGCAATGTAACTCACCAGTTTCTATAATTCATTTGTTTGGCAGGTCGTTTAAAAATGATACTGATTAGTATTCTTAAATATGACCAATAAGTATTAGTATAAAAGTAGAAATACTTTGTAAGTGCTTTCAGCACAAAGAAACAGGGTGCAACATGGGAAGATTGCTTGTCTGTTCAGATGGAGTAATACAAATATTGTATAAGCCTTACTGAGTACATTAGTCTGCAGACAACAATCTCCATGTATTTTGAAGCTTAGTTAGGTGAACCATGAAACACCTAACAATCATACAGGCGCTTTAGTTGTTTTTTGATTTTCCCAACTTGAATATTGTGAGATCTGAGGTTTGTCTAAATACAGTTTATTAGTCACCTGATGCTGGAAAGTAGCTTTGTGGAGAGCTGAGTGCTGAAATGTGCATGGGTACCAAACTAAAGGTTGCCCATAAGATACTTAAAGTATGTAGCTGCAACATTGTACAGTCCTGAGCTATTTGAGTACAAGTGTTCATGTAGCTTTAGCAGAAAACATTCAGCCTGGGCTGACTTGTACTGGCAAGAACTGGGGTAAATTCATCCAGTGCCGAAGTCTGTGCCAGCTAAAGGAGACTGCTGTTGGCGCTTGAGTTACTTAAATTAATCTAGGCTAGGATAGCTTGTTACACTGCAGCATAGGCTCATTCTGGGGCAAGATTGAAGAATGCAGTATCTAGAAATTATCTAGGTAATTTTGTGTAGAGATAGTTATATGGATAACAGGAAGATTGTACTCCTATGGGCAGTATTTTGTCTGCTCTGTGAGTAAATAAGAAGTATGAGACTGAATGAGGAGTAACTTGCAACCTTTACGTTCAGCAGCAGAACTATACATTTATGAAGCTTCTGGTAGTTTGTACAGTAAATCTGCTATAGATAATTTTGCATTCTGAAAATATATTTAAACTGAATTTTATTACTTTGTTGAAATAGCCAGTAGATTTACTTGCAGGTACATTTTTAGCTATTCAAGAAGATTCTCATTGACTAGTGCAGCAGTTCTGGAGTTAGCTTACAGACACACTAAAAAAAAAGAAAAGGAAGGGCAGCTAAACCTTACTTTCCAAAAACTGTACCAGGAATACTGGGAGATACAGGAAGCCTAAAGCAATTGATATGACACCTGGGCTACTGAAGATAAGTAAGGTAAATACAGAGAAATGGGTTATGCCTTTTGGTAAGTAGTAGAATTTTGAAGGCATGTTATAAGCTTATGATGTGCCTTTCTTGTTTTCTCTTTTGAAAACACCTCAGACCTAACAAGCATCCATGTATGCATGCAAACGCACAAACAACACAGTTTTAATTTTAAAAACTCTTGGGGTATATTGGATGTGCAAGTCACCTTTGACAGTTTTCTGTTGGAGTAAAAATAGCTAAATACTGGCAACAAACAGTTATAGGACCCTGTGAGTATCTCTTTTGAAAGTCTTTTAGAAGTATAGCCACTTAGACCATCCACAGCTATTTCACTCTTTCTAGGATCTCTGTCTACCTTCTGCCTCTGGTGTCCTCTCGTTAGAGATAACCATAGGTGCTGTGTAATGGACACTGCTTAGAGTATTATCCTTCTTTTGTAGAAAACAGCAAACTATACTATGTAATTGCCTTCTAATCTCTGAACTGAAAGTGATTGTATATCATATCTAAATACTAAATTTAGATCAAATAGCTTATAGAAGCAGCAGGAGAGGGAAAAGTATGAATATGATCCACTGACCTTGTGTTTTGTAGAATGTTTTTCCTTTCCAACAGTGGCTTTGGTAAAACATCAGGAAAACCAGGATGGCATAAACAGAATTTCAGTGCCATTGATGGCCATAAGCTGCATGCCTGTCTGTTGAGGCCAGAAAGGTCAGATGACACTTACAGAATTCTGCTTATATTTTTGCTGAAACCGGACTCAAACAGAAACGAACTCGGACAGAAAATGCACAAAACAACACTGCGGAACTTCTTTGATCAAGGTTGAGTACATGACACTAGTAAGCTTCTTCCCTGTATTTCTTCTCCATTGATCCTTGGAAAACCACAAAAGCCTGTCTTACTTCTGTGACTCGTTTGACACAGGGTCTTTTGTTTGTTTTTGTAATCGCTTAATTCCTGTGTAGACTATAACTAGTCAGTCGCTGAACTAGCTTAGGTCAGCTTTGTCACCATCTGTCAAGATATGCTTAAGGAAACAAGTCTCTCTGAAGTAACCAAACAGTGGCAAATAATTTACTAGACTGCCTCTGAGAATATGTTTTAGTACCTAGTACACAAAATAGGGAAAAATTTAAAGATGATTTGCAAGAGCAGATTCATCATTAGAAATTGGAGAAATTTGGGCAAAATATGCATATTGTTGTATAGAATAAGCCTCCAGCACTAACAAATAGGAACTATGAAATGTCATCATTTACAGTACAATTAGGTAGAAGATACTCAATCTTTCAAGTACAGGAGCCCTGGAAATCCTACTCTCTCTTAGTGAAAAATATAACACATACTTTAGGAGTAAGCAAGCTGTTTTACATGGGTCTCTTTCAAAATACATATTCTAGATACCTAGTCAAAACTACCAACTAAAATTCTAATGCACATCGGTGACTTTAAGTTGGCTGATGAAGACTAAGCTTTTACAATATATCATGCTATACCAATGATTTTTCCTAGCTGAGCTCAGTCTTCATTATATTATCACCTGTCTTTGCATTTTTCCTAACACAGGTTTTATAAAATACTAGGTGAAGATATGGAAATATGGTATAGTAACCAAAACATTTCTAGATTTTTTTTCTTATTTTTTTAAGCTAGGCAACAAGAATGTTAGTGAATTGGTTAGTTACTGGGAAGTGCAGTAAGTTGCTTGATTTTGATGTGGTGCCTCATGAGTTTATACAACTTCTGTAGAGGTAGATATTTATCCATCTCCTGTCTAAAAAGCCCCAAGTCACATAATGTTGAACACAAGACAAAGTGGCTTTGTTACCTCAATACCACACCTCGAGGATGTTATGATGGTGATTCATTGATTTGTTCCAGTCTACAGTTCCAACTATTTGTGTACTAAAAGGTTGGTTGAACTTAGAAAAGGGAAGTTGAGCTTTTTTTCAAAGGAAATATACCAGCAGCTGTAAAAATTTGCTGACGGAAATGAAGACCTGGGCTTGGCCCTGGCCCTGCTTTACCACTTCTTTTTCCGTGTCGATACTGCTCAAGTAAAAACCGCTTTCCAAAGGTAGATGCCCAAAGGTCGGTCCTCAGAGTACCCCATTGAATTCAGTGACGGTTTTAAGATGAAGTGTTGTGTTCTACTTTTTTGAGATTATTTTTGAGGTAATAACTCAACTACAGTGGCAAAAAAAAAAAAATGTTTGGGGTTTGTGTTTAAAAGAAAAGCATATATTTGAGGCTTTTGCCCTGTGCTACAAACCCCTTTCATAACCATTCCAGATTGTGAAGTCAATTGATCACTTTTTTGTAGCCAGGCACTGAAAAGCCACTGTCTCTCTAACAAAAAGACAGGAAAGCTTCTTCCAGAGGCTTTGAGTTACTCAGACATGTTGTCTATAAACATTAAGCCTTATTTAGGGGGGTCTACAAGTTCAAGCTTTTGAGAAAGCTTCCAAATTGCTACCCTGCCTAACTCATGAAAAGGCTTCTTATAATCTGGAATAGATAAAACAGCTGCAAGAGTGCAGCACAGTGCCTGCTGGCAAGAGAGAGGGTTTTATTCCAGATAACGTACTGTGCAGAAACTGCCAGAGATCTGGCTCACCCTCAATCAGGAAGTATCTCGATCAAGATAAGATCATGATAGTCACTCTCTCAGCCTTCAAGGGGAAGGCTGCTAGCTATCTAGTGTTGCCATTGCACATGTTTACAAGGAGTAGCTTCCAAGAACTGCAAATATTTTGGATTAGCTATCGGGGAGCAATAGTGTGACTGTTATTTGCTGCTATATTCCTGTAATCTCTCTGAAAGCCAGGAGTCAAATTCATTCAAAATATCCGTGTCTTTGTAATGTGTTAAGAGAATATGCAGACAGAAGAGAGAGAGGGCAGAGAGGTTGTTTACTAGAAGAAACCAACTTTTGGTGGTGGTATCTTTAGAACAAACATAAATTCAGGGAAACTAGTAATAGCTTTTTCTTCAGTGGAAAACCTTTAAATGAGTTTGTTCCCACTTTCTCTAATCTTTAATTGTTTGGCTCAACTATGAGGTTTTTTGAGTGCTTTCCTACAACAAAGCTAGACAAAGATGTTTTAAAAATACTAATGAGTTCTGCTTTTCCATACTAAAGGTAGTTTAAATTTAGATGAAAATAGCAGTAGAAAGCTTGAGTGGTGTTGAATTTAATATGCACATCTCCCATGTACGTTCACTTTCAGCTCCTGCCCGATTAAGTAAAGTTTGGATAACAGGTGAAATATAAGTGCAGAGATGGCTTGTTACAAGCAGCATTCATTTCAAGTGTCGGTTGAACTAATATTCTAATACCTTCACTTTCATGTAAGACATTAATGTCCTCAGCTGATATGTTAGCTCTAAAGGTATAGAGAACTCTCAGTAATTAGAGGAGGTGAAACTTGAGTGTTCTGGAAAATGGAATTTATTTTATATAAAAACTCTTGCCTTGTACTGAAAGAGTTGCTTTCTATGCCGATTCCTGTAAGCATGTGTTTGTGTGCTAAAAGCTGAAGATAATAGGCTGTTGATGAGAAAAAGATTGGCTAGTTTGTTTTAAGCATACATCATATTTTTCAGGAGCACCAGTATAATATCAGTATAATCAGACAAGTCACAAAAGCCTGACTGTCAATGTTGTATTATTAAACAGATATTTTAAATATTTACTCGGATTAATTATAATTAGGTTAAAATATGAAAGCAGATTTAATCCAAGTTGCTTAGTATATTGGAAACTGTCTAGGTGTGATCTCAGGCAATATGGTTTTGCATAATTTCCATTTCAGCTTCTAATGCTTTTTGGCATGTCTTGACCAACATCTCCACAAGCTTTCTGATATTTGGGTTGCAACTTTACCATGATTGTGGAGGAAGTGCCAGTATTTGCACTGTAATTAAAGCTTCATATCAAGTAAGAAAAGGCTGGAAAGGGGGAGAGAAATTTTAGATGAAAACTGAAATGGCAAGAAAAGTTATTTTTAGTATTCTTTGCTTCATTTAACACTTTATGCATTCTGTGAAACAAAGAAGGAAGCGAGAACCAACTTCCACAGCATGCAATTTGCCGAGCTGGTATTTCAGTCTTGGATTGCCTTTCTGGCCCTTTCCACAGGTCACACAGCTAATCCCTAACAACTATATGTTCTTTCAGACTTGTATACCCAATTGGTGATGACATTTTATCCAAATGGTGGAAGTCAGGGAAAAAGTCATACAAAAAAACCCTGATGATTGTGTCTGATGCACAGTCATTGACCTTCCCTTTTTTTTCCTGAGCCACTGTGTTGGGCTCTCTCGATGCTTTTGATTTAGAGCAGCTTTCTGAGCTGCTGGGCAGGGCAGTGGGATGAGCTGCCAGATATTAGACAGTTCATGAGGGAGAAAAGAGAACTGCAACAGAGGAGGAGGAAGATACTTTTCCAGAGGCATTATAGATCATGCAAAATCCTGAGTTTAAAATATGCCATTTTGACTCCATACTAATACTCAGTTTAGGTATCAGGAAACTAATATCCTTATGTAAGATAATTTAGCAACATATGGGAGAAACTTCATGCATCATGTACTTCTTAAGAGCAAGCTATCAGTAGCTTGATGCTGAGTTGCTTCTAACTGGCTTCTACTGTTTCTAGTACAGGATGTGTACCTGATGGAAATTATATTCAGAAGAGGGATAGCCACTTATAAAGTGTCTCTTTCCAATAACTTTATGCATGCTCCTTCCTTTTTTTAAATAAATGTAAAAGTGTATAGTCATATTATTCCTTCACATTCATATTGAAAACTTTCAGTCACTGCTTTGAAGATCTGAAGCGCTATCACTTCCATTTTCTTCGTTAGTAGTTTTTGATCTTTGGCAGTATTAGCAATGTTGGCTATATGCATACATATATCGTGTGTGTGTATATGTAATTGTGTATGTATATATGTTTTAGAAACTCAAATTCTAATGCTTAGATGGAAAAGAACAAGAAAAACCTAGGGGGGGACACCAACCAAACAAACCACAAAACAAACAAAAAAAAAACCTAAACCCCAACAAAATAAACCAACCAACCAGACCTTTCAAAATCAGAGAGTTCTTCCCATCATTATCTCTACTGAGAGATGGATCTTACTGTATTAAACTGTTAAGGCCTAGAGATTCTTTAATGACTTTCCCTTCAGAGTCAAGTTCTAGGGGGGATGCTGTGCGTGTCCATATGGGAGAACAGCCTTTCATGAAATCAGAAATATGAAGGATGATCTTCAGAGCAGAACAGCAAAAAGAAGAGAAAATGTTATATAGTTAACCAGCAGTACAACAGTAAAAGACTTGTTCTGAATTCTACAACCAATAATATATTACAACCCCAAAGGGTTCCCTTTCCCTTCTCATCCCATGGAATCCCTTTTTCATCTCTGCCTCATACCTCTTATCTCTAGTCCTTCAGCTTCAGCATGAAAATCATAAAAAGGCAGAAATCTGTGGCTGTAGAAACTTGAAAGAAGTTTAGGAGAATTAAACTCATTTAGTCAGACAGAAATAAGTTACATCTTGAGGGGATGAGGCTTGGCATCACCTTTGTTCTTGATTTTTAGATGATGCAGTTACTTATTGTTGGATCTGATAAGAGTTTTATTATCTAAAACTGGCTATTTCTTACTTTCAATAATGTTATATTACAGATGGTGGTTGTTTTAATGAGGCATGCATTTCCTTTTCCCCAAATAAAAAAAATAAGCAAAGATTTTTTTTTTCTCTAAGTAACCAGATAAAAAACAAAAACAAAAAAAAAACCCCACTTTGGGTTCCAACTTTCTTTCTGAGTGTTAACTGTTAACAACTTCCTAAGGTTGGTTTCAGAACTCTGCAAATGGGTTCTGTATTGGGAATGTATTAATAAAATGGGCATAGATGAAACATTTTATACATGTGAGTCATCACTGCAGACCTTCGATACCCTCCTGCAACACAGCAAAAGCAAATGAGACACTATGTACTGTTTTAAAATTATTTAAATGTGTATTTTAACATCAGGGATTACAAAGATTACAAAAAATTGTTTAGGAACAGCTGATTTATAAAGTAAAAAAATTGTTTCTGTTTTAGTTTAGAAACTTGCTAGATACTGTTTTTAATATAAATTCTAACATGATCATTATTTTTAGAGAACCCATGTTCTAAATTAGTAAAATTGTAGTTAGGAACAGAGGTACCATATATGGATAGATATTTACTGTTAAATCCAATTCATAAGTAATAGTTAAAAATAAATAATATATTTTTCTTGTTATTTAATATAACTAGCTTGTGATAATTTGTTGAGGTACAACCTGACTCCTCCATATAGTGATAATAGGAAAAACCTTAATTTATTTTTCTGTCTACCTACTTATACTTGAGGGCAGGAGAGATTGGCTGGATGTGCTAAATTAAAAACTTCTGTAGTCTGAATAGAAGAGTATATAAGTATTCTTCTGTGCTATATATTATAAATGCATGTAAAGTTTTGCAAACAAATATAATAATGATAACAAAAAGGAGGATGTGAAGAGCACTTCAAACAGCTGTCTCAAAAGAAAAGAGAGAAGTAGAAATTGCAAGCAATTAGAACTGGAAACAAACATTTAGTAAAGTCTCACTGTATTTGAAAGTGCTTAATACTGAATGGTGACTTGTACCATTCCATTAACTGCAAAATAAGCATAATTTAGACAATTGTTCCAGTAGATGAATTTGCATTTTGCAATGCATGATGTAGGCACTCAACAGGATTGTATCACTTTGAATCTTCTCTACCTTAAATCACCTTCACCAGGCAACCCTACCTTGTTACTTATTCATTTTGCTGACAGAGTATTTGAGGGTGCAGTGGCATGAGGAGGGTACCAAAGAGCTGATATCTACCCAGAGGTAGAGTTAGTGTTCTTTGCAATCTGTGCTGTGTAATAGCCACTACCCAAGTTTTGTGGTGTTCAAACTGAATTAAAACAAAAATGTAAAAAGATTTTCCTGTAGCGGACAGCTCTGTATTAACGGATGAATGGCAGAATATATTTCAACAGCAAAACATTTCCAAAGACTTTATAATAGGAACTTATTAGAAGATCGTGACAATTCTCCAGGCTTTTAGAAACTTTGAAAAGCATAAACCCAGCATTAAAAGTATATTTGATACTCACAAGCTGTCTGTCAAGAGAACTAAGGCCGTATATAAAAATGTTGAGCTTGATTTGGAAGTACCAACTCAACAACTAACCGATAATATAGTTGCTTTTCAACAAGTTCAATGAAATTAAGCTGTCAAGATATTAGAATAGCACATGCAGGGGGGTATAAAGTAGGTACAATGACCAATAACATTAATATGTGGGCTTACATTATAACAAAAATGCGGTGCACATACTTTTGGTATCGTTGCATTAATTCTTTTTTATTTTTCTTTCTGCGGTTTGCTTTGGTTATATTAAGTCTTTTATTAAATAAAATACTAGACAGTGGTTATTCCTGATGTGGCAATTTTATTTATAATGTGAAAGTCAAATATATTTCCTTAGCCTGTTGATAAAATGTCTGTACAGCATACTACCAACAGGGAGACCAGCTGCCAGATAAATTATCTGTGTCTCTCTGCCTCTTCTGGGGAAAGCAAAGCAAAGCTGTTCTCTGACCAGTGGAGAAGTCTGAAAATATTTCATCTCCAATTCAGTGAACAGTTCTCAGTCTTGAAATGGCAGTCTCAAATTTAAGTGAGGATATTGTGAAGTGTGTGGGGTTTATGTAAATTTTACCTAATAAACTACTTACTTCAAATTGGGAATAGAGAGAAATGTGCCAACAGTACAGGAGGCAGTACGAATTCAAGACAAGGATTAAAAGAAAAAAGGGTATTTTATGTTTCTCTCGGAAAGTATCCCTCTTTCCTGATGGAGATTAATTCCTAAGAAAAACGGTTGTGTTTAGTTGCAAAATGCTGAAGAAATAACGGCTGTCCAGCCAGTGACTGTCACGTAACAGAACCATGTATACATGGAAGATATAAAAATATAACTATGGAAGAGCATGAATGTGCTAAATGAAGAACATAGAATTTCTCCTATGACTATACATTTTTATCTGCAGTAGGCTAATTCATTTACACTTGTTCAGTCCAATGGTAATCCTAGAGACTTTCGCTGCCTGCATTATGGATGAAAGATTTTCTTAAAGTTAATGATTTAACATGATCTTTTTTGAATGGGTGTTTGTTTTCAAAGAAATCTTGGTAATACTGTATTTGTGATTCCTGATCGAACTTGATGTTGAAAGGCAAATCTTGGTGTCCAAGGATTTGTTTCTGGCCTTTGACGGGAGCAAAAGAAAAAGTAAGGAAATACCTTACTTGTGCAGATCTTACTCTTTCTTGTATAGAAACACAAAGGCCACTTCTGAGATGATAAATCAAAGCCAATACTAGACGTCAGAAAGTACAAGGAGCAAGTGGAGCCATAGTTCAAGCTGCTTGCCCTCTGTATTAGCCAGCAGTGGTTCCGAATGTGTTTTCCTAAGATGCTATGTGCACCGCCTGTCTTTCCACTGTTGCTGGGAATGTGTGAAGCAATAGCTTCAAAAGCATTTGTGAAAAGGTTAGAGGTCCTCAAGATATTCAGTGTTCAGAATTCCATGAAAGCAACAGTGGCAATAAAATTGTAATATCTGTCTATAGTGGGAAGGGGGTGGGAAGGTGGGGAAGATTATTTGTATTCTGTTTGAAAGCAGTTAGCTCACTGGTCAGTACAAATATACCAGATAGAAAATCAGCTTCTGTCTAACCATGGTATGTGCTGTATCTCTTGTCTAGTGGGTGTTTCATGGAAGGGGTATGGGAATTTCTATGCTGAAGGGAAGAGATTTAGTGAGTAAGAAAGACAAATCTGTAGGAAGACAAATCTGATTAGTTTTGTTGTCAAAAAAAAAACCTTGTTTAGATCCGTAGTTAATTGGAACACTCTGGAAAACTGTATTTGGATATTTCCTTAGTAGAACAGTAATAATTTAAATTGGAAGGGACCTCCAAAGGTCATCTAGTCCAAGCCCCTGCTCTAAAAATGTCTAATTAGGTGAGGTTGCTCAAGGTTATGTTCAGTCAAGTCTTGAACACCTCCAAGGACAGAGATCCCACAACCTCTCTGGGTATCCTGTTCCAGTACTTGTGGTGGGTTGACCCTGGCAGGACATCAGATGCCTACCAGGGTGCTCTGTCAGTCCCCTCCTCAGCTGGACAGGGGAGAAAAAATATAATGCAAGGCTCATGGGTTGATGGAAGGACAGGGAGGGATCACTCACCAATTACAGTCATGAGCAAAACAGACTCAACTGGGGGCAAATTAATTTAATTTATTACCAGTCAAGTCAGAGTAGGATGAGAAATAAAAACTGAATCTTAAAACACCTTCCCCCCCACCCCTTTCTTCTTTCTAGGCTCAACTTTATTCCTGATTTCTCTACCTACTCCCACTCCCAGCACCACAGGGGGATGGGAAATGGGGGTTGCAGTCAGTTTATCACACACTGTCTCTGCTGCTCCTTCCTCCTCAGGGGGAGGGTTCCTCACATTCATCCCCTGGTCCAGAGTGGGGTCCCTCCCATAGGAGACAGTCCTCCACAAATTTCTCCAATGTGAGTCCTTCCCACAGGCTGCAGTTCTTCATGAACTGCTCCAGCGCGGGCCCTTTCCATGGGGTGCAGTCCTTCAGGAACAGACTGATCCAGCGTGGCTCCCCCACAGGGTCACAAGTCCTTCCACAAAACCTGCTCCAGTATGGGCTCCTCTCTCCACGGGCCCACAGGTCCTGCCAGGAGCCTGCTCCAGCATGGCCTTCCCACAGGGTCACAGCTTCCTTTGGGCATCTACTTGTTTTGGCGTGGGGTCCTCCATGGGCTGCAGGTAGATAACCGTTCCCGCGTTAACCTCCATGGGCTGCAGTGGACAGCCTGCCTCACCATGGGATTCACCGAAGGCTGCAGGGGAATCTCTGCTCTGGTGCCTGGAGCACCTCCTACCCCTCCTTCTTCACTGACCTTGGTCTCTGCAGGGCTGTTCCTCTCACATATTCTCACTCTTCTTTTGGCTGCAGTTGGGCAGGTTGTTCCCTTTCTTAAATATGTTATCCCAGAGGTACTACCACCACTGCTGAAGGGCTTGGCCTTGGTGAGCAGCAGGTCACTCTTGGAGCTGGCTGGCATTGACTTCATTGGATGTAGGGGGAAGCTTCTAGCAGCTTCTTATAAAACCCCTGTATTCCCATCTCCACCCCCTGCCTCCAAACCTTGCCACGAAAACCAATGCAGTATTTAATCACTCTCATGGTCTAAACAAAACACACACACACACACAAAAAAAAAAAACAAAAAAAAAAACAAAACCCTAACCCCTTTTTCCTAGTATATAAACGGAATTTCCCCCATTTCAGCTTGTCCGTTGCCTTTTGTCCTATCACTGCACACCCGTGAGAAGAGTCTAGCTCTATCTTCTCCGTATCCTCTGATAATTGTTTTTCCAGGCTTAACAGGCCCAGCACTCTCAGTGACTCCTTGTATGTTGTGTTCTCCAGCCCCATGACCAACTTGGTGGCCCGCCACTGGACCCCCTCCAATATGTCAGTTTCTTTATTGTTAACTTTCTTGAACTGGGCAGCCTGAAACAGTATCCAGATGTGGCCTCATAGAGGCTGTAGAGAGGAAAGCAGGCTCACTTCTTTCCTAAACCAGCAAGCTGTACTGTTACTAATACAGCCCAGGCTTTGGTTGGCCTCCTTTGCTGCAAGGACATGCTGCTGACCTGTGTTTGACTTGTCCACTAGGGACCCAGATCATTTTTCTTCAATAAGGTGCTGTGTGTTAGAGTATGATTTAACTGCAACAAGACTACTCAAGGAGGAAAATAATAAGTCATGCTCTTCTTACACAGGAAATGCAGGAATTAATAACAAATGCTAGTCAGTTTTGGTTTTTTTTCTTGTTTAATTTGGTTAAGAGGAGCTTGGACAGATTTTGAATTTCTTCTTTTTAATTTTACACATTTGACTTGTTTTAATTAGATTTCTGATAAATTTCATCCTGTCAGTTTATTGGTAGAACATACTTTGTATTCTAGAAACATCAACTGCAGGCATGTGAGAGAAATTTAGTTTTTTGTTATGTTCCCCCACCCCCAAGCCAGTGTGGATTTAAGAACATTACAGTAAGTTCTGTTTTAGATCACAGAAGCAGTAAATTACTTTAAGTTCATGCTGGACGCTATTTTGTTATTTAACCTTAAAAATACATACTTTATTTGCTTAAGAAAATCAGAAAATACTTTCAATGAAATCATGTTCTGTGTCTGATTATTCTTTCTCATTATTTTTACCTATTCATTAAAATCACCAGCTGGGTTGCTTCTTTAATTTACTTCTGAATCTCTTTGGAAACCTCTTCTAACAGTAACACTTTACCCCATGCATATATGAAAACAGATGCTGACCAGAGAGCAGCTTATGGCTGACAGAGTGTCAGCCTTATGTGCAACACCTGCCTCACCTTTTTCATATGCTGTAAACAAGGTGAGAAATAAGGACACTACAGAGCAATTGAAATACA
Source organism: Phalacrocorax carbo (assembly GCF_963921805.1). Classification (NCBI taxonomy): domain Eukaryota; kingdom Metazoa; phylum Chordata; class Aves; order Suliformes; family Phalacrocoracidae; genus Phalacrocorax; species Phalacrocorax carbo. The sequence goes on along the minus strand of NC_087513.1, from coordinate 103,333,081 downwards.
AAAGGAATCCCAATGTACTTGCAATGCAGATAATTCAGTTTGGAAAAAAATAAGAAGCTGCAAAGTATGTAAGTAAAACCAACAGAAGGAATGTTTTATATATTCTCCAGTTGCATTTTCTACCATAATAACAAAGGTAGTTTACTGCATCTCTTAATTCTGATATATATAGGTAGAAGGCTAATTAGCATTCATTTTTAATAACAAATATTCTTGGTATTTAGGTGTAAGCCTGTTGGTATTACTGGAGGTTTTTTTCCAAACATTGAAACTCCTACTTGAACCACAAAAATAAAGGGTTGGATTGCCTTAAGTGTTTACTGATGTAAGCCCCCTGCATAGACACAGAACCTATATATTGGTTTTCAAGAACATTTGGTAAAAGAGACGTACCGTGGATTGAGATCATCTTTTCCCTTGGTTCAGTTCTTTTAGAGATGGATTTTCCTTTTTGTGCCTTCATGATAGTCAATGTGAATCTTTCCCTGCAAACTGGGTCCATCTCTCTGTGTCCTCCAACAGAGGACAGGGAGAAGAATTGACCAACTTTTCTCATAACTCTTGTAGGTTGAGAACCTATGATCAGTCTAGAAAGCAAACATTTCATGAACACAAAAACCCAGGTTTCCTTTAATCTTTTCCTGCAAGCGATACATTTTGACTTACATTAACTTCTGAAAGCTTCTTCTGATGTGGGTTTACAATTGTGTTTACACAGTGTTATGTATTCTTCAAGGAATACCACATACCTCACATAGGAAGAATAAATGTCTGTTCTGTGTTGGTCAAAAGCTGTCAGAATTAATGGTTTTGTACATATTGTGCTGCATATGGTAGTAGGCAGTCAGTAAGCCATGAATAAAGAATATTCAAAGCTGATTTAATCCTTGTTCTTCTCCTGTGAGAATCCAGATCACTTTAGTAATTCTGTCTTGACTGGTGCAAGTGTCAGCCTATTGGATCTGAAATTTCTTGTTTGAACAAATGGTCATTTCTGTTTCAGTATGCTCAATTCCAAATTTTAACTGCCTGATTAAAAAGTGCACTGCGTGTGTAGCATGGACATGTATCCACAAGTACCTTACCTATTTTTTATAACCTGTGAGTTGTAAAGTAACTTTCGCCAATTTTATTTTTTTTAGTTCTTTTGTTCTATTGGTTTTGGTGGTAGTGGCTTCAAAGTGTTCTTTCATTCTCCTCCTGGAACAGAATGCTTTATCAAAAAACTGAAGTCCTATCATTGTACTGTTTTTATGTTAAGAAAACATGCTCTGTTATAGCCAGTTGCGGGAAGCTTTACAGATGTTGACATGAAGGGAATAATTGCTGCAAAAAGATCTTAGCATCTAGTACTTAAGGATATGAATGATGGTCATATTTAAGGGAAGTCCAATTAATTTGCCTCCATGGCACCACTGCCTTTAGACAATGTATCCCAAAACATTTTTTTACAGTGGTCTGTACCATAGGTAAGCTGTGCCTGAGCCTACGCTTTCCAGACTAACTGTGGTTTTAATATATGAATTTTGATAGATGTGGCCCCTTTAACTTGCCACATATGCATATTAGTCTGTACAGGAAACTTTATGTTTTTGAAGGAGCCTTTCTCACTCTCTGTAAAATGAATACATATTTATTCTAATAACAATTTATCAGAAAAAACCTACTTTTTTTTAAACATATATGGTGGAAAAACAGAACGGTTTCATCCAATTACAGCAGCATGTAATCCTGCTAAAATTCTTTTTCCTTTAGTTTTACTTTTGTGCACAAAGTAGTATGTCTGAATATACTCTTGTCTGTGGTGGGTGATGGTGGTGGGGGGGCTGTTTATCGTCTATATACAGGTGTCAATTTTGTGTAAAAGTAATTATAGTAAAATTCCTTGTTATAGGTCTTTCTTAAACATGACTTCTTTCTTACTATGAACTTGTTCCTTATACATATGTATACCTCATGTACAATTGGTCCAGATTTCTGTTTTGGATTCAGTTCCATATCAGAAACATCACTCAGGTTTCCAGTGTAAATGGAGCAAGATCAGAATCAGTGTTGCATTCCTAGTCAAAAGATAGTACAGCGAATTGACCTATCCAGAAGTCAAATATGATTTCCCACAATCTACCTTGGTGTTTATGTTGTAGATGACATTATTAATATATAGTGTCCAACAATCCATTGTTCACAATGGATGATCAGTATTTACATTGCACCAAAGAAAATAATTGAATTACCGTTTTGTGTGATTTAGAAGTGCTGTGCCCTCTAAGTATTCTTTCAGCTAGGTTGATTAAACTACAAGCATCAAATTTCTGTTAGGTCCTATTTTGAGTTATTAAAGCCTGTCAGAATAACTGGATTTATTTTTAATGCTTAGCTTATATTTAGAGTCTTTTTAATCAAAATGAGCTGCTTCCTTTTCATACTTTCAGGTTCTAAGTAGTAAATAAGCATATGTACAGTTACAGTATGACAGGCTTAAGTTTGCACACAGTTTATGACCTCAAATTAGAAATGGAGGTATTTTCTTGACAGTTTCTTATCGTTGTACCTCTTCATAAAATCTTTTGTGCTAATAAATTTAACACATCATTTTTTTTCTTTTTTTCACCAGAGGCTGAAATTTTACTAGCAACATGCTGGCTCATTGCATGTTAGAGGGATGTTATTAACTTTAATGCAAATACATAATGACTATGCATTAAAAGTTGTTCACTTCTACAAAGGGAAAAACCTAACATCTTTCTGTGCAAGATTCTATAGTTATTGTAAGCTATAGTCTGCAGCAATTGCTGTCACAGGAGAAAGGAGGATACTCAGGAGAGATTTCCTCTGTGCCAAATACTCAACAAGGCCTTCGAGACCGTCAGACTCCTGTTGTCACTTCTCTTCTATGCATTTCTTCTAGAATACAGTGATCCTCTTTGACTAAAATTCCTAATCTGTTTTACGGCTAAGTTGCCAGCCAGTATAAACTAGGAGAACACTATGATTATCTAGATGTTATTTGAAGAAAATTGAAAACAGCTCTTGGTTATCATATCTGTAACGGCCTGATTTTCATAGCTGATTCTTAATTCTGCCAACACAAATGATGTCGTGTATCTAAACAGTTAAAATTAGCTCCTGTCTAGCCACAATAGCAGGTTTATGTAAGTAATAAAGCTAGTTTAAACTTGTTCTGGGTCTCTGTTAGATCTTCCCATCTTGTGACTGTGTTTCTAGCACTCACATACTACAGACTGTCACTGATACTTACATTTCCATTTGTATCATTGAAGATACCATATTAAGGAGTACAGATTCTTAACCTGGGAAAGCATTTATTTATACGCAAACTATTTATCTGTCATTTTATAGCATCATTAAGGTTGGAAAAGACCTCTAGGATCATCAATTCCAACCGTTAACCCAACACTACCATGTCTCCTAAACCATGTCCTGAAGTGCCATGTCTACACGGTTTTTTAACACCTCCAAGGATCGGGACCTCACATCTCTCCAAGCAGCCTGTTCCAGTGCTTGACCACTCTTTCAGTAAATAATTTTTTCCTAATATCCAATCTAAACCTCCCCTGATGCAACTTGATGCCATTTCCTCTCATCCTATCACTAATGACTTGTGAGAAGAGACCAACACTCACCTCACTACAACCTACTCTCAGGTAGTTGTAGAGAGCAATAAGGTCTCCCCTCAGCCTCCTCTTCTCCAGACTAAACAACCCCAGCTCCCTCAGCCGCTCCTCATAAGACTTGTTCTCCAGACCCTTCACCAGCTTCAATGCCCTTCTCTGGACATGCTCCAGCACCTCAATGTCCTTCTTGTAGTGAGGGGCCCAAAACTGCACACAGGACTCAAGGTGTGGCCTCACCAGTGCCGAATACAGGGGCACGATCACCTCCCTGCTTCCGCTGGCCACACTATTCCTGACACAAGCCAAGATGCTGTTGGCCTGAAACCTCTGTAATTTGAATAAACATGATTGGAGAGGTAGATAAGAGGTGTTTTAAGATTTCTCAGTACCTCTGCCCAAATCTAAATGCTCTTGGTTCAGTATCAAAATTCCCCTGGGAACCCAAACAGCTTTCATCCACTGATGGATAAAGATGAGGTGACTACATGAATGCTTTTGTTGATACTGGTGACTAAGGTGCAGCTGTTAGCCTGATGTGTGTAACCCCTGAAGCAATGGACAAAGTCACCGAGTGTTTCCTGCTTTCTTTCCAAGAGACTAAAAACAGTATTTCACCTTTGACTTCTTTTGCCTGTGTTTATGAGGGCAGGGTTGTCTCTTAAGCTTTTAAAAAGTAATATGTGGTAGCACACATTGTCCAACCTTTCTCACTGCAGCATGGAAAATGCTTGGGTAGTGTAACAATTGCGTGATATTTCATGGCTTCGATATACCAGCCTTATATTCTGCCCTGGTTGTAGGCAGCAGCTGAGTTCCAAGTAAAATTTGGCATATCAGTTTTGACCTACATCAGTTATATTATCTTTTCTGGAAAGATTGCTTCTCTTCCTCTAATATTATATTCCCAAAAACTTTTTAGAATATAGGAATCACAATGGAAAACTTATTAATGAAGTCCAGTAACTTATTTCTCATAAGAATCAGGTATTTCACGCTTACTGGTTTTATTGCTACTGTTATATAACTTTCCCATTAAAACTTTTTTTGGTAGCACCAGCTTAAGTGTTTCTAGGACACAAAAACACGTGAAGAACTTGAGAAGTATATGACTTTCAGAACTTCCACTGATTTTACTAGTGGTTTTCATGTTGTGTTTTCCCTAGATAATTACAATAAAACTTCCCAAATATTTTGGAGAGGGCCTGATAAGCTCTAAGGATTACCCTATGTGGCAGTAATTGTTGCAAGGGTAAGAAATATACAATGCAAAAAGTAGTACAACATAAAGCAGAATGATGCCTTTTCCTTTCACTATAGGGAAATTAGAACATTCTGTATGCCACTTCATATTTTAGCAAAAAAATTTTATGATATTTCTTTTCTAAAATATATAGTGCTAATCAGTCTAAGTACTTTTAACTCCAAATCTCAGAAATTATTACCCTACATTTCTCTAAAGAGTTCTCAAAATTTTACTTGATTCTGGCACATACTTTTCTTCTGTTACAGCACATGTTTTTTACAAACTTTAGGTAACCCTTCAAATGTCCACCTGTTCACTGAGGGTTTTTTTTTGGCCCTGAGTAATGAAGACTCCTGAAAATCCATGTTGATCATCAGGCTGTGTTTTAACTTTCCTTATAGGGATTTGCTCTTTAGGGGGACAGAGTAACGAGGTAACATTTATATTTTTAATTGTATAGAGTGTGTTCTTTTACAATCAACATGACTACATCCTGTGCAAAATAAATTAGTGTTTAAATTTTGCTGTGCACTTTTAAATACTTTCCTATATTTAGAAGCAGCAGTATTGAACAATGAGTAGACTGACATCCTCAACATTGCATTTCCTCCTTTGGTCAATTTAAATGAAAACTTCACAGAGATTTTGCATTTTTTTTTTTAATTTAATCTATTCATCAATTTTATTGAAAGTAATATAAAGTGACACTTAATTCTATCGTATTTGGCTAATATGTAACTCAGCTGTCATGCACCCAGAAAAATTCTTTAGGGTGTTCAGCTGTCATGTGTAATTTATAATACAGTTTTGTTGCATGAGAAAGGAATATTTAAAGCTGAATATATTTGGTTTTCTTTCTCCGTGAATGGAGGAGAGGGAACTGATAGCAGTCTTTTTAAGACTCGATTTCCATATATTTGCTTTGATAATTTTGACTTTGGGCTTCTATAACAAAAAACAAAGATTCCAAAACTCAAAAAAAAATATTCTTGCAAAAACATTCTCTCGGAAGTTGTATGTCACTAACATGCCTGCTGTTAGGAAGAAGAGGTCAGAAACAGTAGAAGAGATCAGATAGCATTGAAGTAACAACTCACCCAATGATGCAGGTAATTATAAACACAGTATTTAATTTGTGTAATTCACTGAGAGTCCCAGCTATCTCTTTTGCAACACTCTTACTAGGCCTTCCCAGGTGTCCCCTCCCAATATTGGGTAGGCAAAATATTAACTAAACAGTATAATTTACGAGCAAATGAAATGAATCTCAGTGGAATAAATCAAACATGTCACCCATGAAGGGTAATTATCTTTCATTTTCTCAACTATTGCTCCATCCTAGATTTCTTTCTTTTCATACTTGTGAAGTAACAGATGCTGCTTCTTTATACAATACAATAAACATTTCAATATTTTTGAAACTTTTTAAAATTATGTTGGACAAGGAGAACTGATAGGAGAACTTTGAAAACTACTTCTATTCTCATAATGAGCCAGCTAGTATTCTTTTTAAACTTTTTCATTTTTTATTTGTCTAGATAAATTTTTACCACAAATAAAACAGTCTTTTATGATAAATATATTTCAGGTTTTCTCAGTACATTGTTTGTCTGTCATGGTTTTAACAACTTACCTAACCTCAAGACAACATGAAGTAGTGTGAGTAGCAAACCCTTTATTTGGATGCTGTGGTTCAGTAACTGACTTGCAGTGTTTTGCTGCAGTGCTGCCTAAAGGACAAATGAGATTTAAAAAAAAAAAAAATTAAAAAAGTCTTGTAACTCCAGTAAACGTGTTTTTTTGCTAAACAAGTGAATCAAACATATATTATCAAACCTTTATTTGTAAGCAACTTAAGCGATCTGTGGTTGTCTCATTCCTAGTAGAAATTATTTTTCTGTCCTTCAAAACACCTTGTAGATTTATGACTCCCTCTGGAACTTGCAGATACATGGGAGAGAAACTTAACTTTGATTAACATTGTTTGCAGCTTTTCCTGCTTCTTGTCTTCTAGTAAATGCTGTGCATCCAGCTTTAATTGCCTTCCTGATGCTTTTTTCATAGCTATTTCATAGCACTTTCATTATGGCCTGGCTATTTGGAGATGAGCATAATTTTAAAACAGCATAATTTTCTCATAAAGTCTCAAAACTATAATAAGCTCTTTCTGTTAATTCATCTATAAATGTATGAACACCGGTGCCATACGTGAACCTATGTTGTTGTAGAAGAACTTTTTCTCCTGAGACATGTACTGCTTTCTGAGACACTTGGAAGAAGAAAAGCAGCTTTGACTTTAGGCAGCTATATTATTGTTCATAATGGCTTCTCAAGCCACCAGGGTAGTACTAGATTATATAATTTGTACCAGATGAGAAAGACAAGCGTAAAGGTAAAAAAAAAGAAAATGCAGTTCTTAGTTAATAATTTATCTGTCCTTCAAAACATTCCTGATAACCAAAACTAGCTTTACTGAGATTGCATCACATGCTGTGTTCCTGGAATGACAGTCAGTACTAGCATCTGAGTGACAGATGCTGACCTGATGCTCCATACAATGCTCTAAACGATGCTTGCTTCTTAATCAAGAAAATAACAGAATTGAGAACAAATTAATGGTAGTGTCCATTTTTAAAGCAGGGGAAATAAAATATAGGATAACTATGTGGTTGTCAATGTTGGCATTGAATGTCCGTGAACGAACTTATATGACATCACACTTAGATTTTTAAATGTTGTATTGGCATCATTATCCAGTTAAAACAATTTACTTTGTAAACCATTAATTGAATGTGGCAGTTTGTTTTCAGTTGCTGATTCCAAATGTAGACGGGAAAAAATGTGAGGCTTTTTTGACAGCACTGCAATATTGAGTTGTGGTATTTATGGTAAATTTTATGAAGGCACTTAAATTCCTTCCTATTGAAAGTATAAGCTACGATGGGATTTCTAGTGTAGATTGTGACAGAAATTTTTACTGATGTTCAATGTTAAAGTTAGATTCCAGTTTGCAGCTTTGTTCATATAGTCATTTTTTGGTTTTTTGTCCATTTATACCCTATTTGTAAGCCCTTTCTATGAACAATTAAGTTCTTCTGAGTTCTGGGAGAAGTACAACTTGAAATCAGCAACATTCATTTTCAACATCCTGCTGGGATACACTTTAGTTTATTTGGTCAAAATATAATGAATCATAATGAAAGAAATAGATGCCTAACTAAGAATGGTTTGCAAACTGCAAAAATACATACAATTAAATAAGTTGTCTCTGTGGAACATATATATATCAGTTATTCCAAAATTATATTCAGTCACTTTTTGGACATCATCCTTGTGCATCAGTCAACATAAAAATAATATATATTGTCAATTTAAAAAATAAATATATATATATATATTGACTCATTAATCTTTATATTCTGCAGACATATTCAGAAGTCTCCACTCTTCTTTTGCCATGCTACTTCTTGTGCTCTTGGCTGATTCTAGGTATGCCTGAGAAATATCCATTTAGTCATCCCAGTAGTTCTCTCTTGCCGCAAAACATACTCTCAGAAATGCTATGCTTTATAGTTTGAAAGCATTCTATGCGCATTAATATGACTTTAAGATGCTTAGTCTTCCAATTTTGTGTACTCCTTTTCAGTGCAAGCAAAGAAAGGGCATCAAAAAGTACAAGCCTAGTTTATCCTCCAGGAAATTAATTGCTTTCACCAATCACCTATGTACACCTTTCCTTTGTCACTGCACCTTCTTGACCCACAATAGTTATACTTCCTATTATTCTTAAATTTCCACCTCCACTGCACCCAATGTTTTTTCCACACTCCTCTTCTTGTCCCATAGTATCTGTTCCCTGTGCTATGGAGAAGGAAGGAAAAGCATGGTAGGAGGTAGGAAAGGGCAGAGTTGAACCAGGAGGGTGCTGAGGGAGGCAGTGGTCCTGAAGGGCACTCCGTGGTTCAGAACTCCTTTAGTCCTGTCATGCTTGCTTCCTCTTGATTGTGAGCTGGTTCCCATCAATTCTGGTGCATGAGAGAACAGCAAGGTATTGTTTCTACCATGTGTGTATTGTTCAACTACATTTAACTTCTATGGGTTGACAGACTTGGGGGAGACAGAAGGCAGGGCCGGGGGGCTGGGGGTGAAGGTTACGACACGTTCAAAGTGATAGCCAGCATGTCTCAGTGGAAGCAGCCATTGAAATCTATGTTCTATATAGATTTGATTAATTTAGCATGAACAATTTTAGAAAATCAGTTTCTCGTATTTATCATGATCATTCCCTGCCTCTGTTTCTTTAATCGTAGAATGTTTTGGGTCGGTAGGCATCTTAAAGATCATCTAGTTCCACCCCCACTGCCACGGACAGGGACACCTTCCACTAGACCGGGTTGCTCAAAGCCCCATCCAACCTGGCCTTGGACACTTCCAGGGATGGGGCACCCACAACTTCCCTGGGCAACCTGTTCCAGTGCCTCAACATCCTCAGGGTGAAGAATTTCTTCCTATATCTAATCTAAATCTACCCTCTTTCAGTTTAAAGCCATTACCCCATGTCCTATCACTACCTGCCCTTGTTAAGAGTCCCTCTCCAGCTTTCCTGTAGGCCCACTCTTCAGGTGGTACTGGAAGGCTGCTATAAGATCTCCCCAGAGCCTTCTCTTCTCCGGGCTGAACAGCACCAGCTCTCTCAGCCTGTCTTCACAGGAGAGGTGCTCTAGCCCTCAGATCATCTTCATGGCCCTCCTCTGGACTCACTCCAGTTCTTATCAGCTTAAGAGAACAAAATTGTACTTCGTAGAAAATTCTAGGCTGTTGTAAAGAAGCAAAAGATAGTAGATGACTTAATCTCTTAGAACTCCTCTTCCAACTTATTTGATGTGGCTAGAAACATAACAGGGTTCTCTTAAAGGAAAGGAAGCCAAATGCCATCTTTTCTTTAAAGGAGTAATCATTGTGGAAGTGAATTAATGAGAAATGAAGTATTCCTGTGCTTGGTAAAGAAAATGGTCACAGGTACTGAGATAGCCAAGATTAGACCCTAAACAGTTCAGTAATGCACCCCATACTTAAGGTGACTGGTATGCATGTCTGTGTTTGGATAATATTGTTCCTTATCATTCTTTCTGCAGTTCAATAAAATTTTCTGCTCAAGTAAGTCTTATACTTTTGTCTTGGAGTGGCTGGTCACCACAAACTAGGTTCCCTAGGAGTTTTCTATAATTCAAGCCACGTACATGGGGACCTAAAAGCTAGGAGTAGGATACAGTAAGACTGACAAAGGCATAGGTATTGTACTTCTTTTTAATTCTGTAAGAGCTCTAGCTCTGCTTAAAATTGCTGGGCACTTCTAGCTTATCTTAAAGGTATACAACATTTTCAAAGAGTTATGGCTAGGCAAATGTTGATGAGAATTTAAAAATATGTTTTCTCAAATGGACAGCACAACAAAACAAAATTTCGGGTTTCACTTTCCTAAAGCTGTTCAAGATTCTGATTCTGTGTTCTCTTAGGAGAGTGCCCGGGCTATCGTGTTTTCAGGTATGCTGAGCTTGCATGATCTGTCTAACTTCTCTTCAAAATTTTACATTCCTGTGGATATAAATCAATGAAGCAGAAGTTGTGATAACTTCTAGTTCAGTGTCCCTCACTATAGAATAAGGAAACCTTTTCATTCTCTTGATGTATGTCTCAATAACTGTTTACATATTTTATATATAGAGGAATAATTACAGCTGGTTTCAACTCCGAATATCTTGCCACATGTTAATTAGGAGAGTTATTTTCCTGTGGTATGATTATACAGATCTTTGTGTGTTTGTTAAACGGAAAATAAAGACATGATATTTTTGTCAAGTTAAAACATTTGTGGTGGTTTTCAGTAATATTTTTTATCAGGAATGAATTATATGATCAAATTGTTTTGACATGAGGCATCTTGCTAGATACTTGAAAGATTAACATGAATGTGAGCAAGCAATTTATACAGCTACTAACAATTGGATGATTTAGTATATTAAGTGTGGTGAAAAAAGAATTTTGTAAAGGAGCCAAAGATCTGTTTAAAGAGGAGATCCTTAGCTTGCTTTCAGTATCACAGCATCATGTTCTGCCACACTCTATAATGGTAAAGAAGAACAGGATGAAGTCTTATTGGAAAATAACTGCTTCGGATGAAGTAAAAGTCTTTAAACTTTTCCTAATTTCCTGCTACAGTGAACCTGTGATTTCTTGTTAGAACTGTTGGGGGGGTGGGGTGAAAACAACCAAAAAACAACGTAGCAAAAGCGAGAGTGTTGATTTACCTCTATCTAAATCTTACTCTAATCTGAAAACTTGATCATTACATATTTGATTGCTGTTAGAAAAAAGAATTCTTTGTGTCTTCCCAAGTTTTTTTGTAACTCTTTGCCATCCCTTTTCCTCTAAGTGCCCAAACCAAAATATTCCAGATTAAATGTAAAGTTTTTGTATCAGTTTCTTGTATTTTCTGTAATTCTCTTGGCTATATATTACCAATGTACATATTGAACTAGAATTCCTCCAGTTTTTTGGTTGAGGCTGTGAACACTAAATTGGTTGTCAGCTAGCTGTGGATTTGACAAAGGTTCTTTGGGAAGCAAGGATTTCAATTTGCAAAATGGAAAAAGTCACGTTGCCTCAAAGGATGTGGAAATGCTGAATGGGAGAGTAATGTGAAAAAGTACAGGACCCACTGAAAAAAAAATTATTATTTTTTTTTTTAATGCACATGAACTCTCAGAGCCACCAGAAATAGCCATCCAGCAAATGTATTAAAAATGTATCAAAAATGTGCAGGAATAGCCTTTCCACCATGATTTTTATGACCACAGATACATAAAAATTAAATCTCTAGCAAACTTTTGTTCACTACAGTTTGATTGCTAATGAATGGAGTATTCATTTGAAGGTAAGGGAATGATAGTAAGCTTCATTACTTCTAATTTTCCTATGAAATCTGATGTATGACTCATGACAAAGGGTCTGAAGTTCATATCTTGCCTTAGCATAATTTCTTTGTTCTTCACAAAGTAAGCTTGTCAACATCCTGGTTCCTTAGTTCATTTAAGTTACCAACTTTTTATTAAATCACAGATACGAATCATTCCAGTGATTTGTTGTGTGAACTGGCAGAGGCAATTATTGGAGCAATGGCTAGAACAAAGACTGAATGTTTTCCTTCAACAAATAAATAGAATTTGCTAGGAAAATTAGTTTCCCTAAGACGTGCAACCTGTATCTTTCTGTTGTATTCTGGCTTTCTACAAGAAAAAAGCTTAAACCCTTTCTATTGCTGGTTTGCCACCAGATTTTCTTTTTTTCTTTTTTTCTTTTTTTAATTTCTTATCTTTGTAAGTCTTTGGTTTTCATAAAACCTTCATTTTTGTAAAGAAGGAATAAAGTTGCAGAGATCAAATAGATGGACTAATTTGAACCGTTGGAGTTTAAAAGACTTCCGATGAGTGTTTGGCACTTGATCACTTACTGCCCAAAGAGAAGTGCAGAGTTATTTTCCTCTTTGTTGTAAAAGAGTGACAGTGTTATAATTTCCTACAGAAACAATCTTTAGTTTTATTTTTTTCTACATTTGAAAAATAGCTGGTTAAATGGATATCATCTCAACTGTATGTTTCAAAGGCTTTGAAAACTCCGTAAGTGTGCCTTTCTATGGATAATGTATTTCAGACTGAAGTTTTACTTCAGTAAACATTAAGTTTTAAATTTATACTTTAAGTATAACTGAAACATGTAATGGCAAATTTTATTGGTAGTTGGTTGACACCTGGGAGTTAGGTTGAAGGCGAGATGCTTTGTCAATAGAATCACGAGTTTACAGGCACAATATTTTTTGAAGAACATTTCTGGCAAAAATAAGCAGTATTTTCTCATGTGGTTACCATTGAAATAGCTAAGTAATTTTCTAACTATGCTTTACAGCTTTTGAAATAACTGCCAAACTCTCAAATATCCAAGTTTAGACTGTGCCTGTGATAACAGCAAAATTAATGACCTCTGTAAAGTTATGGTATTGGTTCCAAAGTCCTTTTATCATGTGTTTTTGAGGATGTTATGGAAAACTTCTGGTATTTCTGCTCTAATTTGGAGATGGAAAACACATACTAGATTATGGAGTATAAAAAGTAAATTACATTTATTTTTAATGGACGACACCTAGAACATTATATCAGAGAGAAAATGTTCTTCATCTAATTAATTTCACTTGCATTTGAAACTAGTGTTAAAGTCTAAGTGTTGGGTCCTGCACTTTGGTCACAACAACCCCTTGCAATACTACAGGCTTGGGGAAGAGTGGCTGGAGAGCTGCCTGGCTGAAAAACTCCTGGAGCCATTGGACTATAGCCGGCTGAACATGAGCCAGCGGTGTGCTCAGGTGGCCAAGAAGGCCAACAGCATCCTGGCTTCTATCCAGGAATAGTGTGGCCAGCGGGAGCAGGAGGTGATCATGCCCCTGTACTCGGCACTGGTGAGGCCACACCTCGAGTACTGTGTGCAGTTTTGGGCCCCTCACTACAAGAAAGACATTGAAGTGCTGGAGCATGTCCAGAGAAGGGCATTGAAGCTGGTGAAGGGTCTGGAGCCAGGTCTTATGAGGAGCAGCTGAGGGAACTGGGGTGGTTTAGTCTGGAGAAGAGGCGGCTGAGGGGAGACCTTATTGCTCTCTGTAACTACGTGAAAGGAAGTTATAGCAAGGTGGGTGTTGGTCTCTTCTCCCAAGTAACATGCGATAGGATGAGAGGAAATGGCTTCAATGTGTGCCACGGGAGGTTTAGATTGGATATTAGGAAAAATTTCCTCAATGAAAGGGTTGTCAAGCATTGGAACAGGCTGCCCAGGGAGGTGGTTGAGTCAGCATCCCTAGAGGTATTTAAAAGACATTTGAATTTGGTGCGTAAGGACATGGTTTAGCAGTGGACTTGGCAGCGCTAGCTTAATGGTTGGTCTTGATAACATTAAAGGTCTTTCCCAACCTAAACGATTCTATGACTCTAAGTTGAAGGACGGTTGTACTGTTGACCAAGGAGATAGATGGTGTTTTGCTGTAGAGTATAATATGTCAAATGTCACAAAGTCTTAACTTCCATGTTTTAGAAGTTACCTTTATTAGTTGCTTGTCCCAAATTCATTTTCAGGATAATTAAGAATATGTCTTATGCATAATTGTTTTACAGGAGGAAAGCGAAGAGCAGGCAAGCAGAGATGTGCTCGCTATGATTTCATAGCAATTGGTAAAGAGAATAGAGAGTTCCTTACCTTTTACATTTTTACTATTATGAAAATACAATAAATTTTCTATTGCTGAAGCTGCAGTTGTAAATCTGTATTTTAATTGTTTTCTAAAATTATGATAAGTTTTCAAACTTTTGACAGTAGTATCAGTTATGAGTAATCACTCATTTTTGTAATGAGAGACTCTAAATCGATGATGGTACTCAAAATTTGAAATCTGTCACACCAAAGAATTGGTGACACTGTTAAACAGTGTGTTTAGTATTCACTATCCTCAGTCAAAACACTTCTTCTAATCATCCAGCTTTCAGTTAGAAAGCAGAATAGATAGATGACAGCCTTTCATGGGGAAAAAAGAGTTAATAGTAATTCAATGAAAACAACAACTTTGAGGAAATTACTATAGACACAGAGATTATAGACAGTATAGACAATTTTTAAATCCTTTTATAATACCAGCTATTTTTGATGGCTAGATACAGTTGTGTAGATGATGTATTTCATGGAAGGTCTACAAAAATCATTCAGGTTTGTAACAAAGCCTCACCATTTGAATTTCCTCATTAAATTAATTATAAATGAAATAGTTAAAATTTCTTTTGAGTTAACATAAATATTTTGGTTTAATCTTATCTTCTAAAAGTCTATAATACCAATACAAGATGTTTTAAAATGTTAAATGAGAAGCAACAGAAAATAACCCAAGTATTTTGTTGGAAAAACTCCAAGTAAAATGTGTTTGACAGGCTCTGAATGTGTTTTTTTCTTTGAAATGTGTTTTCTCTAGAATTGACCCATTTCATGTTTTTTATTTTTTTAACTTAAGCTGCACATTATTTAAGACAGCTCTCCAGTTGTTTGCCTTTCCCTTTTTTCTGTGCCAGTATCTTCAGTAGGGTAGGTAGACAAGGCTGAGTTTTAGTAAATTAGGTATAATTGGCTGTTGGAATGTACCCTTCCCGGTTAGTCTGAGTTGATGGAGTGTCATCTCACACCACTTTGTCCTTTCCCAACTCCCCCACAACTGTGGTTATGCTTCAGTGGGTCTCTGTCACAGCACAGGCCTGCAGGTCTTAAGTGTGAAACCAGAAAGGAAGGAGGCAAGCTGTACTCAGAATTTCACTTCACTAAACATGTCCACACCCTTCTCTGCGATGCCTCCCAAGTGTTTTGAAGCAATCCCCAGAGTAGCTGCCTGCTGTTTATTCCTCTCTGCGGCTGCTTCCCTGCTTGTACTCTCCCTCGGTGTCAGGGTAATGTTGGAATTGAAGGGAGTCTGGGTAATGCAAGCAACTGGATGTAATGTGTGGCTGGGGGAGATGGGGATCTGAGTGATCATCCGTGAGGACAGTGGATGACTTTAATAATGTCGGTCTGGTGGCTGCAGTACTCAACTTAAGCATCAAATGTAAGCCAAAAGAAACATAAGTAAGGAAGCAAGGACTGTATTATGGATAAGAGCTTGTGGATTGGGAAGATGTGGGGCTAGGGCAGTGCTGCAGACATGTGACCCTGGAGTGTGTGATGTCTAGGAGAAGGCTGGACACTGCCTGGATGGGGTAGATGTCAGGCTCCCACGCTGGTTGGAGGGAGTCTTGTACTTGCCCATCAGTGAATTCCTTTCTTACCTTTCATATTGGGGGAGATAGAGAGAAGCAGCAATGGCCAAGTCTAGGTAGACTTGGCTAGATTAAGGAAAGGACTCCATGCTTGGTGATACTGGAGCTGCAGTGTGAAGGATAGTCAAGAAGCAGGATCATCCTATCCCAGTCTAGCCCTTGCTTCCTTCTGTCAGGAAGGGGTAGCCAGGAGAGAGGGCAGGGAGATGCCTAATTTGGGTTTTGTCTGCCAAAGCATACTTGGGCTTTACTCTGGTCAGAAACTGCTGTTGCGATGTCTGTCACAATACATTTTTCAGGGCATTAAGTGTCCATCTGTCCCTTAGCGCAACTACTGTAGAAAGACACTGCAGTAGCCAGGCAGTGAGGAACAGCAGGGAATTAGTGGTTTTAGAAGGCTGTATGTCCTCAGCTCAGATAAGGAAAAATATGGGTAGATACTCCACGCCAAGAAGTCTTTACAGAAACAAAACAGAGCAGAACTCCATTCTCTTTCCCACTTCAGTGTTGCTTCAGAACAAAATGAAACCAAATAGTCTGATTTTTTGATTCCTGCTGAACTTGTTTATTCTACACAAGGTAAATGATTTTTTACCCCCCTGCATGTGATTTAGTACTGCTTCTACAAGTTTATTCTAAAAGTGTTTGTTGAAATTCTGTGTTGGTCTGTTCATCCTTTTCAGATACCTTTTTTTCCCTCTGTGAACTATACTTTTAAGTTGCATTGTATGTGTTTAATGTAGCATATGTATCACTTGAGCTTTAATGTTAGTAGTGCCACAGCTCCTATCAATGGCTCACTCTCAGGGCCACTTAGAACGCTACAGAGTTTTTATTCAGAGCACTGCCACAATAATAAAAATTAGAATTATTGTTAAAAGCATTGAAATATGAAAAAAACTATGAGGATGTAATGCACAATATCCCAGCTTCTTTACACTAAAGTCCTGATTTGCAAATGAGAGTGAAAGATTGACTTTACATTTCCAGAGATGATTAGCTGCCAGCTCTAATCAAATTGAGAAGTAATTAGCAAATCAAAACTTGATTAGCTCTTTGCTTGATTTACTAAAATTACAGTTTATGCAGTTTAAATGATGGGGGAGGGGAAATGTCTCTACATATAGCCTACTGTTCTATATTACGGGAGCAAGGGAAAAGAGTCATTGCTTACGATACTTAGCTACTGCAATACCCTGGCACTGTTACTTCAGTGAAAGTGATGCTGGATAAGCTAAGACTTAATTCCTTTTTATCTTTGAAGTAAATGTGTTGTGAGTAGCTGTTCTGAGACTCGTTTGGGATATGTGTGACCCAGATGACCTGACTTTTCATTACCAGTACTCATCTTCCTTCACGATGTGCTTCAGTGTTGCTACAGAATTATTAAAATGTGAAGGTTATGCATGTGATTCTGCAATAAAGTTAGTTATCTAATTGATGCATATGCTGTAACAGTACAGGCAAGGTTGAAAGAGGAGAGTAATCTTGACAGTGCTGGAGTTCAGTTTCCATCTCTGCCACCTACTGGCTATGAGACATTTGCCTTTGCTTAATTTTTACAATACTGTTTTTCCTTTCTGTGGAACAGGTATCATTTATTTTGTTCTTTCATCTTATTGAACTTTGAGTTCCTGTGGAAAAAATAAACATAGCTGGAGTCTAAAATGCTCTAATAGATGGCCCTCTAGGTACAGAAATCAAATACAAAATGTTAGATTTTTATCTGTATGGGGCCAAAAATAAATATATGTTTTTCCAGTATGCAATTTGCTACAGTCTTCCTTGTCTGTCTTCTTGAGATTAGATGGCTGTAATGCTGTCTGCATTTACATCATGACCAAGACACGTTTTAATGCATCTTTTATACTTGAGCCTTATTTGTTACAGAAGTAACTGCAGTGGAGAGCTTCTCTGAATTAATTTAATGGCAGAATTAGCAGGCCGGCTGTAATCCCATTGAAGTACCTTAAAAGCTGCACTTTTTGGAGGTAGCTTTATTGGAAAAGCAAGAGGTTTGAAACAAATTCAGAACAGAGTGCGAGATACTTATTTTTTGCGGAACTGCTGTGCCAGTATCTTAAAAATTAAAAGTACAGTTTAATTAAACAGAAGACTAGAGAGATAAGCCGAATAATATTACAGTATAAAGTACTGCAGAAATGCTGATATTTAGGGAGCCCAGTTCTACTCTTAAACACTAAGTATGAGACACTAATTAAACAAAATTGAATCATCATTGTGTTTGTGTATCTGAAAGCCAGATGGATCCCTCACATAGTCTATGTTTCAGAGTATATTCCAGCAAACTTAAGAAAAAAATGGGTGCTCTTTTCAATGGATTTTTTTTTTTATTCCTTTAGTTTTTAGGGCACTTTATTCTCAGACATTGGTTGTTTATATAGCAATTTAATATATTGAGTATTTCTGCCTCAGGCTGCAAGGTTGTGGAATGGCAGCTGATGTATTTCTCTTTCGGATAAAGTATTTAATCCATAAAATTTCCCTTTCTCTAGGGGACATCAGTAGCCTTAAACATTACTCTTGGGCTTTCAAACTTGTATAGACTATTAAATGAACTGTTGTATATTTTTTATCAAAAGCTTTATTTACTTTTTCTTGAGCTCTCAAGAACCGTCCCACGGTTATCTTCCCCGATTCCTCTCCTCCTGCAGATTCAACGTGCTGTTAGGTACCTGTCTCCTTTTCCTACATCTACCGATTAGGAAGGCGTTCTCTCATGGGGCTAGAGTGGTCCCACCATCGGTTTGCAGGAACTATCATGTCATCACAGGATGTCTCCTCTTGTGCAGCCGTGTCATGCAATGAAGCACAATTTATTTGAAAGAAGCTCCGTTTACCTTCAACTAAAATGTGCTATTGGAGGAGGTAGATCTCAAGAGGAACAGCAGTGGCAGGAATCCTTGACAGGAAAAGATGACGGCTGGTAGTTCTATGAATGGGACTATATGATGCGTTCTGAGACATGGGAGGGCTGAAGTTGGTGTCTCTGATGTCCCGTCCAACACTTAATTCAGGTGCCTGATAGCTGGAACGTCAAGCTGGTAGAATTCATACAATTAGAAAGGGAAAAATTAGTCTTTATCATTTTCAGCTGAGGGTCTTACAGGAATAAGCAGGACAAAATTATCCACCTTTTCTATGTAAAGGCAACAGAGCTGTTGTAGGTCTGTTGGTGTCAAGGCTGATTTTAGTTACAGAGATCTGAGTTTCGCTTAAGGGGTGTGGACTTTGGTTTTTAGCTTGGAAGTGTTGCAGTGAGGCAGGCGTCATCAGATGAAAATATGCATTTGTCAAAAAAAAAAATCTTTTGACAGTGTGGATGAGGAATATATAACTGAAACGTCTTAATTTTTAAAATAATTTTTGATACTTAGAGTGTTTTCTTTTGGTTATGATTTTTATATCTTCATGTGCTTATATTTCCACGTGCTTACATTTTTACTCTGAATTGTTTGTGTTCTTGCACTCAATCTTGTTGATAGAATTATGTTATCAAAAATTTTTGTTTTGCTAATGTCAGCTGTTCGGGAAAAAAAAACCAGACTGTCAGAAAAGCTTTGGAAAGAATCTCAAGGTTTGGTTTTTTTTTTTTCAGGCAGCAGGTTTACAGGCTGTGGTAGATGTCTAAAAGATATTAAGAGATCTAAAGAATATTTTTGTCTCACAGGTATCTTAGCGGCTTGGTTTGGGCTGTTTGTACCGCAGAAAATTGCAGCCTTTAGAGCTGTTTTTTGGGATTACTCATATATATAGGTTGCCTTTTTGGAAGTCATGACTGCGTTTTCCATTAAATTTCTACTGGGGCCGGCTAGGACAAAGTTAACTTTCTTCATAGCAGCCTACATGGTGCTGCGCTTTGCGTATTTTGGCTACACCAGGGTTGGTAACACACCGGTGTTTTGGCTGTTGCTGATCAGTGCTTGCAGAGCCTCAAAACCTTCTCTTTCCTACCCACACAGAGGCTGGTATGCTGGGGGTGGGCAAGGGCTTGGAAGCAGACACAGCCAGGACAGCTGACCCCAGCT
Source organism: Phalacrocorax carbo (assembly GCF_963921805.1). Classification (NCBI taxonomy): domain Eukaryota; kingdom Metazoa; phylum Chordata; class Aves; order Suliformes; family Phalacrocoracidae; genus Phalacrocorax; species Phalacrocorax carbo. Next base: position 103,313,262 of record NC_087513.1, on the reverse strand, counting down.
GTCCAAGGGGATGTCCCATACCATATGGTGTTGTGCTCAGCCATAAAAGCTCAGGGAAAGGAGGAAGAACAGAGGGTATTCAGGGTTATTTTGTTTGTTTTCCCAAGCAGCTAATAATGTGCACCAAGGCCCTGCATGCCTGGAAGGTGGCTGGACATCTGCCTGCTGATGGGAAGCAGTGAATTCTACTTTTCTTGCACACACAGCTTTTGCTTTCCTTGTTAAACTATTATCTCAATCCGTAAGTCTTGCTTTCCTTCCGTTTTCTCCCCATCCCACAAAAGAGGGGAGTGAGCAAGAGGCAAGGGGGGCGTTTGGCTGCTGGCCAGGGTTGACCCCCTGCAAAATGACAGAGGTGAAAGAAGTTGCTTTCATTTGTTGGCTTAAAGGAGGTAGTTTTTCACAGGCCTTAAGGATAAGGATGTTGACAGGAAGCTGCCTCTTTTTTATTGATAATGTTAGGAAACAAAACTGTAGGTACTGTCAGGAGTTGAATTTGGAAGGAAAATAAATGTTATGTGCATTAGGATCTTTTCCTCTATATTGGGCTGCAGTTCTTGTATCCCATCCCTAAGTTACATCTGCCTAGGCTCTGAAATAGGGGTAGAGGTTATGTGGATGGACAGTTCCAGGTTCCTTTCATGAGTCTCCAAGTTTTGTTTCTTCCATATGTTTTCAATATGTACTTCACAGCGTAAAATGAGTCCCCCTACAGCAAATTAACCATCATTAGCACCAGCTGTAACTGTAGCTGTAGCCATGAAGTTATACTTCCAGAAAGGTCTGATCTGTTCCTGCTCACCCTCAGTCAGGCAGCTACTGCTACAGTCATGCCATGGCAAATCCCTTGCACCTTTTCACTGGGCTGTTCTGTTGTTTCAGTGGGAATTCTGTGTGAAAGAAGATTACTCTTAGGTAAACAACCCAAGGTTCAGGGAATACCAAACTCCTATTTATAAGTATTCTATTAAACTGCTAATTATTAATGGCATCCCAATTTTCTAGTATTTATACCAGTTGAGTACGTAGGTAAAGTTTAAAAGGTTTTAACCTTAGAAGCATTGTGTCTCAACAGATGTGATGCTGCTTCATGCTATGTGTTGCCATAATTAAGAAGCATTCAGATGTTGTTTTTCTTTCAGCGATTTCAGACATGTTCCTGTGATTCAAATTTTAGTGAAGATCGTAACCTGTACTCCACTAGTACAATTAAGGTAATTGACAAAGGCAAAACTAGTTTGGAAAGTTAATTAGATTTTTTCCATCTCCTCACTTTCAATTAGGCTTGTTGGTCTGACGTGTTTCTTCCTGTTTAATTGCCATTGTTTTTACAGAGCGTACAGGTTGCAGTAGTGTAGTAGTCTGTCAGATAAATACCGGCTATTGAAATAATCATGGAGCTGAACTATTTTTTGCAATTTTTGATTGTCCTCTTCGGTGTGAGCAGCTGAGTCTTGTAATTAATATTGGCTTCGTTTATGTAGCAGTTTTCATTTGCACTTTAAAGTACATTAGGTTTTTGGTTGTGGGTTGTTTGGGTTTTTTTCTGGACAACAAGAACCCTACTGTATTGCAGAAATAGACATAGCACATTAAAACAACTGTAATTACAGCAGATGAATTATTAAGAGACTAGAAATCCTTTAAACTATTTATGGATTAGGGCAGAAATTATAGCAATGCGTATGTTAAACCTGACACTGTCAGAAAAATATTTATGGCTTTGGTAACACAGCTGTATTAAAAGTTGGATTGCTGCCCTGGGGATCAAACAATTCTGTCAAACACTGTTCATGGGCAACTATGTTGTGACCCAAGCTAAATAATTCACCCCTTTCAAAATATATATTGGTTTTGCAGTGCTGTTGATAAATTTATTCTTTTGATTGTCATCTAAGTGAAAGGAGGACAAATACAGCTAAAGTAAGATTAGATGCAAGATCACAGCTGGTGTTTATAAGTATGTATGAATACGTATTTTTAAAACAAAATGCCTGTTCAACATGTGGATACAAGCGTCTGTCCAGTCCCTGCAATCATGAGATACCAAAATCCCTTGGTTCAGTTAAGTACCTTGCAGGATGGCAGGTAAAAATTTCTGGTTCTCTTGTATGTGAAGACATTTGTACATTTTGGTGAAAATCCATGGTCTTCCAAGTTTAAGGACTGAAACAGCAACTCATATGGCTGTATTCTCCTTTACGCTCCCACCTCCTGTATCTTACACCTCATGAGCCTGGATTTATCTTCCCTACATGCCATGCCCCTTTCATTTGCTCCACCTCCTCTCTCTACTCCGATGCTTACCCTTCCATATCTGACCTTACCATACACGTCTTCATTGAAGAGGATCATTAGGAAGTAAATCTGTCTATGATTGTCCTGGCTGCACCACAGGACAAGAGAACTGGGTATTAGGTTATTGCTGCAAGATGTTGTCCTGTCATGTCTTCTTTATTTCACAGGAGACTCTTCATTGTGATCCTTATCATCCCACAGGACATGAGGTGGCTCTGTGCTGATAGTCCAGAGTTCTCACAAGTGGTGTGAACTGGACCTGGGTGAAGTAACTCCTGCCATGTCATTGTATGGCTTAAGGCCCTAATGGAAAGCACAGCTGTATTTCTCCTGGATTATCACTATTTTATGAACCTTGCTGCAAGTTGAGTGCCTTTGGAGCGAGTGAATGATTTGGGCATTGTAATGAGAGGGCTTGAAATGGCCAAAAGGCATTAACGGAGCAGCCAGGTTTCTGGTACTTCCCCAACCAAACTATCCCAGCACTGGAAGTAGCTGTACAGTCCCTTATGCGTTTTGGCATAAGGAGTTGGATTCGATCATCCCTGTGGGTCCCCTCCAACTCAGGACATTCTATGATTCTATGATTTGGGCAAAAGGATACAGGGTTAAAATGCACCTCTGCCTATGCATAGTAAGGGCTGCTATCTGGCACCTGAGCAGTTGCAGAATTCCTGTGCATATGGACATGGTATCAGCACTGTCTGTGGAGGTCTCAGCATTGGGATGAGACTGGCCCACTGAAGAACATTTTGACACACTTGAGAAAAGCCTCCCTTGTTCACACTTAAAGTTGGACGTCTGATGCTGCTGCCAGTGAAACATCTGGTAATGTTGGTGGAAGTAAATTGCTGACCATGACTGTCTCACAAGTAATGCAAAAATTCCATACGAAGCATCTGTGAAGCACCAGCCAAACTGGAATGAGTGGGAATGTTTCTAAACTTTTTAGTCTTTTATGTATCTGGATTTCTGTTGTTGCATTCGTAAGCACTTCCAGTCCCTAAAAATTTACAGATTATTATCGTGCATGTTGGCCCAAGAGTCTGGACATGTGGAACTTAATAATCTTATGGGTAGAAGTCCCTTCACTTTGACATAATGTGCCGATTCCGGTCTCTGAATCTTAACAATTCGCAAGTCCAGTCTTACCCAATGCAAAAATCTTTGGTACAAATGGTGTCTCCAGTTCCTTTGAGATCAATACGGTATTTCTCCAAGAGGTGATGTAAGAACATGTAAGGGCACAAGATTTTGGTCTTCATAAGCATTTGCAGTGAAGCATACTTGTTTTAAATGTTTGAGTGTTGGGTAGGAAACTAGATTTGTATTTCAGCTGTTGTTCAGTAAGATCTAGGGGTCTTGTTTGCTTCTTTACTCAGGAGAGAACAAAAGAGACTGCAGAAGACTGTAGGAGGGCTGATTGTTTTCACATCCATATTTCCCTAGAAAAGACAGATGAAAGCAGAAAGCTTGATATTTCCCCTGCTGATATATGCAGAGGTTTTTCTGAGTGACAGTGTTAAAATTTATGGTGATCTATTAGGCAATTGTCTTGCTTAATGGTATGTTTCAGATATATCTTGACACATCAAAAATATTTAGCTTTCTTCTTATATTTATTCAGCTTTCTGAAGGACTATGATCTTTCCATCATGAGAATGTGCTGTTTAAATCAAAAGGACTAAGGACAGTGGTTTCGGAAAGCAGCGTGAAAGTATATAGTCTGGGAGGGTTTTGGCTTGTGGGGTTTTTTGTAGATTTCCACCAAATATGTTTGGCCTTCCATACCACAGGACTAAGGGAGCCAGCTCTCACAGGAATTAAGATATAAATAGGAGGAGTTTGTGAACCTTTGAAATCTTTGCAGGCTTTCAAACCCCTCTTAGAGAGCAAGGATAGTTCAGAAGTGAGTTGGTCTGTGGCATGTAGGGTGGGACAGATTTCTTAAATTGAAGGCTTTGTGGAATAAGATCCTAATTTGTTTTATTGTCAGGTGTGTGAGGGGGAGTTGGCATGTCTCTCATTGCACCAACATAAATAAGTGTGTATTCTTTTCTGCAAATGTTATCAGCTGCATTCCAGAAGACTAGCCTTATTTAAAAGCTGGATTAATCATGTCATATATCTCTGCTATTGAGATAGCTGGGTTTGTCTTCTTTTTAGTATTGATTAGATGGTAAGTTGGACCTTCATGAAATCAACAAATTGAAACCCATTATTTCTAAAGCGATACCCATAAACATGGAAACGCAGGGACTTAGAGTGCTCAGTCTGGATGCTCAAACCGTAATGCAGGTAACGCACTGGTACAATAGGCTTTTTTTTGAGGGCACAGTAAAAACACTGTTATGTTATAGTAAGTTAGGGAGTATGTGTTTGGGATGCTTCTGGATTCTGGAAAAGAGACTACTCAAAAGAATTCAAACAATTCTTTCTGTTATCAAGGTAAGTATATAAATCCACTTACTTCTCCTAGAAATGCTTATCAGTGTGTGATCCATTCAGTACTTTTCCTCAGAGTTCACCTGGCAGACACTGCTGCTTTTTTATGAGTTCAGGGAAGGAACACCAACTTCTACACATTCCTCTAGTGGTTTAGTTTATTAGGGAAATGATGCATTTAACACCCCTACAAACAAATCAGTTGTGTCATGGGATATTAACTTTCTCTTGCCTGAATTAATGAAATCTGTTTGAGGATAATTTTTTCTCAACCTCAAGTGCCTTAAATAGAAGGTTATTTTCTGGCAGAAGCAAATGCAGTTCACAGACGCAATAAACTGCAAGGTCTAGTGACTGAACCACAAAATGTTAAAGCTAAAATGATGTTGCATGTTAATTCAGAATTCTTCTCTGTGGAGTAATTCCATGGCAATCAGGCAGCCATGTCAATATTTTGTTTCTCTGTGCAGTAGTTTTAGAAGAGGCGAACTTTAGAAGGCCTGGGGGGGAGGGGGAAATAAGGCAGAAGGGGATAAATCTGTCATCTTTTGGGAAGAACAAATGCAGATATCCAGAAAGCAAAGCCTACATTTTGTTTTTAACATTGCCGTCTATACCAGCCACTGTCCAGGGAACCTCTGTAGTAGAGAGTTGGCTACTTGCACTTCTCATTGATATGCTTTAGTGATACTCATGCTTTTGTAGGTCAAGTAAAAGGTCATTCAACCAAAGCAGAAAAGAAGATGCTTGCCAGCCTCAGGTTAGTACTGCCTCTGGAGGTTTATATGTCAACTATTTGGATTTCATTGCATACCTTTATTAAATACTAGAGCTACCATGTAGTCATTCAGGAATTAATGAAAACCATGTAGACTCTTCGTAATTAAAATACTCTGGGCGTATTATAGTTCTGATGTATGTGATTGAGAAGATATCTGAATTTTGAACTCTATGAATTCTGTGCACCTCTGTCTCTTTCTTAAGAGCTAATACAGAGACAGTCATTTAAATATCAATTTGAAACTTATTAATCAAACTTCCTTGGAAAAAATGTTATTTTCCAAACTGAATATAAAGTATGAGACGTCAGCAAAGCCACATTTTAGATTTTTTGTTTTGTTGCTGCCATATTGTACTCTTAACACTAGTGGGAAATAGATCAAGCAGTCAGCTGCCAGTAGAAATCTCCAAAGGACAGCTCGTTTTCTGCCTCAGCTGCTGCCAGCGTGGTGTTTCTGAGTTTGCCTCTGCAGGAAAAAGTTCAGGAAGGATGTTGGAAGAAGAGCTGGTGTTAACAATAACTACTTTGGGTTCTAGTCTCTGTAAAAATCTGGGCTCCATCTTTTAGATTTAAAAACTTCTGCTTTAAAAACATAGAAAATGTACCAGCAAAAAGGGCGGGCTTTAAGCACTTATGAGAGATTGAAGAATAGCCTCATCTATTTAAAACATTTGACAATACTATGAATTTTTAACTAATGTTTTCATGAGCATTATTATTTATAAGTAGTCTTTAAAAAACTTGGAAATAAATTTGAAAAAACTATTGTAGTGCTGTGATTACAAATTAATTTCAGACTGATTTTTTTTTCTTTAGTAACTTTAAGGGCTCTAAGTATTGAGTGAATGGACCAAAAAGAGGAGCAGCAAGATAATCAAAATAGAGGAAACTTGAAGGCTGTGTATGTTCTAACATACATAGTAAAGTGTAGGCTTTGGCGCTTACACTACAGAATGAAAACATTAGTATTACTGGAGAGATTTCCCCCAAGTATTCCTGTAATGATATTTGCTGTCCATGGGAGGTGCAGACTTTTATGGGAAATAGAAAAAAGAATTATAGCTGTAATGATAGAACTGCTTAAGGTGATGAAAAGGAGTATCTTTGCCTCTGTTTCTTTTCCAGTGCTCTAAGTCTTTTAGGGAATTTCTATTTCTACATGTTAGCTTTGTGATCAGCATTTCTCTTCCTCATTCTGGGTTCAACAGAGGAAAAAAAAAAACCAGTTTATCTGATAGTTATTGATATCACATTAAAAAGAAAAGCTGAAAGCAAAATAAAGAAGTATACAATTCTGGATCACATACAGAGGCCCCCCACCTTTATACCTCAGCCTTCCAAAAATCTACCTTCACTTTCATTTGTGAAAGAAGGTTTTAAGCATCTGCTTCTTCTGTTCTCTTGGTTACATCTAAGTGGGAAATGATCCGATATGTCTTCGCCTCAGTTGAAAAATCTTTGAGACTGCCATTTCAGACACACAGAACTTTGAGAACCAATTCAATCATGTCCCTGTTAATGAATGATACCATTGAAGTATAGATGCACATTATATGTGTTATATACTTCTTTCTTGCTGTAACATCCCAGGTTGTACTCATTACAGTAAAAATAAGGTATATTTATGCTTCAGTAAAGAAATGGATGTAGATACTACATAAGATGGACTTCCCTCGGTTTTTCAAGTGCTCAGATTCATTTCTGTTTTCTTTTAGTCTTTTAATAGCAATGCCTGTCTTCTGTAGTTGAAGTGTTAGTTCAATCATAGTCTTCTTATCGTGTTCATTAAGTAATGTTTATTTTGAATTGTTGTTCATCATGACTCTTATCACCATTAATACCAAGAGCCTAGTGTTATATTTTGACCTCTCATTAGTATTCTTACCATATTAAATAAAAACCTCTTTCTTCAATAATTGATAAGATAAAGAAATGTAATGTTCTGCAACTATCTCATTTTTCTTCATTTGGCTCCTTTATAAAGATGCTGTGCAGCCATCTTCCTAAGGAGAGAGCACATTCCTTGCCTAAGGCCAAAACAATTATCTGCCATCATAAAGAAGTTAAACCAGTGCGAACGAGGGGGAGAAAAGGCTTGAAGTGCTATTTATAAATTCTAGCAGCAAATCCACGGAAAAGTGAAAAGAAACAGTAAAGGTACCTTTTGAAAGCAAAGGCATGTCCTATTTGGTATAGAAGACACTGGGCTGCAGAGTTAGGACAAGCTGAAAGGGTAAGCGTGCTGAAACGTCTTTGCATGTTTGCTGTTTTAAATGACTGTGACAAGAGTAGTAGTTTGGCTAAAGATAGACATGTTTTTATACTTCTGTGTATAGTTAAACATAAAAGAGTAGCATCGCCAACTGAAAACTGTGGTGAGATACATTATGAAGCAGTATTTTGAATGTGGCTTATGAAACAATCTGTCCTGTACTGCTTCAAGCTTCTGCTTTATTTTTGTTTCTTTTCAGTTACTGCATTGGAAATAGTGCCTTTGTCGCTGATATTAGGCATAGGTTTCTATCTTAATGAGCAGCGACAAAGTCACCAAAAATACACGATGTTGCTTTTATCTGCATGATTGCAGAATCTCGAGGCCTTAAGAGACATTTGTGTTCTTACACAATTTGTCTGCTTTGCTTTAAGCCGAGTATAAGCATACTAATCAACTTTCTTATTTTTATTATTTTTTTCGTGAAGGATATTTCTCAGGAGTCCATTAATTTTTCTATCACATAGCTGATCTCATGGATAAACTACTTGTTTATGGATGCTGAATGTCTAAATAATCAAGAGACCAGAATATAAAATATATTATTAATTTTTTTTCTTGGGATAGAAAGTTGTCATATGAGCATAAATATTAACTGTTGAGCATATTGTCAGCTAGACACAGCTTTTAAATGAAAGCCTTTAAGAACCATTTTGCTACAGAATAATGTTGATTTTAAAAACCTCTTCTCTCTATGCACCTTCCTGCCCTCCCACGGATCTTTCTGGTACAGATGTATCTAAGATTTTTATAAAGTTTTTCTTTTTTAAAATGTGGTTCTGTAATATAAATCATGTTCTAGCTGTTTCCCAGACTAGCTGTATCTTTTATTGAGATTTAAAAAAGGTGTAGTCACAGTAAGGTTTTTAATTAGAATTCATTTACATGAGTATTTTTAATTCTTTTACTGCCTAAGTGATAAGGCCAACTTTAATACTTGATTTATAAACACAGAGGTAAAAGAAGGTCCATGTCTTGCAAGAATAGAAAAGCTAACTATAAAGCCAAAAACCAGAATGAAGCAGAGAAGTAGAATGTAGTAAGATTATGTTACAATCCTGGCTGGCACCGTGGGCTGAAGTTTCAGTGTCGTAACAGCCTTTGTTGTGATTCTGACAGGATGAGGAAGGTGAGTTTTAAGGGGCTGTTTCAAGACTAACACGTTGTAGGTTTGCACCTTGTAGAATTGTCTTCTCCTTTAAATGGCCTTTGGAGGTTTCCAGCCTGGGTTGAGAAGTAGAAACTGGTATATTAATGTTGAGGTAGAGAATGGGATAGGACAAGAGGTCTGTGGAAATGAAGAAAGCTTATGTTTATGCAATAAAGAAAATGATGCACTGCTGCAGTACAGATGAGCTTCCCTGGGGCCTTACATAGCTAGAAATTTGCTTGCACTTGAGTTCTGGATGAAAGTGATGGAAACATTTTTACATTGTGCAACAGTGTGCTACTCCTCTGAGATGATCTATAGGATTCATATTGTAGCAGCTATTGCTGATGGGGTGCTGCAGCATGCTTATCTGCACTGATAAACCTTTTCTTTAGTAGTAACCACATTTGGAATGGATTTGAGCAGTGCAAAACTGCACTTGCCTAGGCCAAAACAAGGAATGCTGCCATGCAGAAACCAGGATGAGATTTTTTCCTGTGTAAAAAGATGAGAAGACCTATATTTTAGAGATGCTATGCAAAAGGCATCTGCCGACCAACAAGGTGAAGGACTTAGCAGAGGATATGGTCACTAAAGTGATTTAAGTCAAGTTTAGAAGGCAAGTGGTTATTACTATAGGCAGTACTCATGAAAGATATTTAAAAAGGGGTGGTGGGGTGGTGTGTGGAACAAAGAGCTTCAGTTGAGCCATAATATATCTAAGATGCATGCAAACTAGCCCTAAGGAAAGGCCATAGGAAGAGTCTAATGAGATTTTAATTTGGACATGATAGATAAGAACTAGAATAACGATGTAGATTGGTGACCTTAGAGGTGTTATATGAATATATGTTATTTCAGTTAGTGGATGGGATTATGTAGTTATTAGACCCATGTGAGGTACAATGATCTTCAGGAAACTTGCAGGGATGGGGTGAAATGAGGAGGCTCTGATGAAGGTCACAGAAAGAAAAATTAGAGCACAGAAAGAAATTAAGCCATTAGAAAACAAGGGGGGACCCACAAAGTTTCAAGAAAAATCTGGAATTCGGATTAGCTACACTTCAAAAACTTGGAGCAAAGAGGCACAGCTGGAATGAAAAGAAAATGGGAAAGGGTAATAGTTGTTTAAGTCAGTGCAATTAAGAAATTTTTTGAATTTGTTCTTTAAAAAGTTTTAAAGGACAAACAGAAATTTGAAAGTAGAGAGCTAAAGGAGAGAGAGACAGAATAGTTACCTGTTTTTTTTTCTGTGAAGACTGCAGATACAAAATATGCTTTTCCAGAGACAGAAATTAGAGCTCTTCAGTGGTCTTCTGCATTCTTCAAAATAAGAACAAGATAAATGTGTAAGGAATGAAGGCACTGTCAAAAAAGTAATTAAATTTTCAGTGGAATAAGGAGGGGGTTTCATGTGTTTAAAATAATACATAGCTTTTAAATATTTTGCTTTAAAAAGTGCCCCCCCCCCTTTTTTTTTTACATTCAGGAAGCAAAAGGATTATTCTGACTTTAATATTCCTCAAATAAATTTCCATAATTATTAGCAGCATATTTTATACACAGCCCTTCTAACTGCTGTAATGAATCTTGCTTATATAATAAAAAGATGTCTCTAAATAACTTGGGTATGACAAGTAAGAAATTTGCTTGTTTTCCTATTACAGTGTTTTAAATAACCTTTGAAAATTAAATTTCACAACGCTTTGTCATTTTATGCATAAGGCTATATAATATCTAATATGTTTTAAATAAAATTTGAGCAAACAAAAGCGCCCGTGTTTTCATCTGTTGTTTTTCTATTCACTTTTTAATGGACTTTGTTCTGATAAAAGCCCTCAGTAATAATGAACTTTAGAATTTGTTTTACAAAGTATTCCATGAGGGTCCATGAGTCAATTTACCAACGACTACTCTGAAAGCTCTTAAAAATGTAGTAACTGCTAGTCTTTACATTAGGGCAGCGTATGTATATGTAGCATACTGGATGTGTAAAACATCTGTCACGGTCAAAAGACAAAGTACAGGAAAGTAACAACTTTTCAGCTCTGAGACTTTGGTTATAAATGTGAGTGTTTCAGCATTCTCACCCAGAATACCCCAGATATTAAAAAGTGAGAATTTTAGAAGAGAAAGCTGAAATAATGAATAAATGTAAAATGTCTGTAGTTCTTATCTGTCATAAAAAAGTCTTTTGATGTATGACAGTGATTGAATTTTTAATATGCACTTAATTGAATAACTTGTGTTAATGTGTCCAAAACACTTGTCAGAAAAGGCAACAGGTATGTTTTTATCAAATTTGATTATGATAAATATTCCCCACCACCCCAGTACACCTGGCATTAGGTTAATCCTGGTTCTTCTGAAACGCCTGCTTTTAGAACCGAGAATGCCTTTTCACATAAGATAACTGCCTCTAGGGTTGTTCACCTGAGATTCCTGGTTTTATTGTTTGATTTTTGTTTTTTGTTTTTTTTTTTTTATTTTATTTTGTTCCTCCATTTGCAAAATAAGTTTGATTTGTCAGCATGAAAATTACAACATAATTGAATGCTGTCTTGGGGCAAGTCATAATTTTCTCATGATATCCAGTTTGTTTCTTACTGGAGCTGGAAGTGTCAGAGTTTTTCCTTCCATCAGTGAAACCCCTTTTTTTTAAAAAAAAAAAAAAATAATCACAGTGTGATTAATATATCTCTTAAAATTAATTTAAATGCCTTTTCCAGATTTTTCACTTAACAGAGGGAGAGCAATCTCACAATCGGACCATTGCTGATTGCCAGCGGTTCCAAGCCTGAGCGCATCAGTGTAATTCCATTGGTAGCGGTGGAGACCTGAACCACTGCTGTAACTGCAGTGATTTGCAGTTTCACTGCACTGAAGAGGGAGGCTGAATATTCGCCCAATTCCTTTGCCCATAGTTACATTTTCCGCTGTCATTGGGCAAAACGGATTTGCTCCAAGAAAATTATTTTCTCCAACTTAGAGGGGAAAAACAAAGAGAAGAACGATGATTCATGCCTCTAGGGGGTCATTAAAATGTATTTTACTCTGAAAGTGTTACAGCTAAAATTCCTGTTTCACTTTGTGAGAGTTCATACTGGCTAGGGAAACTTTCAGATAATGAAAATATTTACTCTGAAAGTCCTTGTTTAGTTCTGAGTATGAATTTAAAATAATTTTATTATAAACATAATGCTTCCAAGATGCATTTGTTGGATTTTGGAACAACAATGCCACTGAGGATTGCAAAACATGCCCTTTGTTTAGTGGGCAAGTAGCAGGTGGTGAATGTGTGTGTCCCCCTCAGCCCAAGCCTGGCCAGGACCCCATATGCTGGCTACCATAGAGCAAGCAGAAAAAAGATATGCTGCTTGTTATTTTATGCTTCCTACGAGGACTTAGTTTTCAGAAGAAAACAGGAAATTAATACCCAAACTAGGTTATATAGCTTCTCTCTAGCTTCTGAAGTGTTTGTATATAGATGAGAGAGAGTGATACATGTTTTCAGCAGTTGGCTTCCTGTCACTCATAAATATGGGGTTTTTTTGTTTTTTTTTTTCTGTGGGTATCCTCAATCAGTGTATTTTTTTATTGAAAAGTTTGCTTTGGATGCCTGAGCAGAAATGTCAGGCTTACTCAGAAAAATCTGATGCCTGTTGATTTTTATGTCAGAGAGAAAAAGCGAACTTTTCTGTAGATGCTCTAACAAGTCCACCTGATGTTTGTGGATCCAGAGTTCTTACAGCTATTAGCGAAAGCCATTTATAGCATGAACTAACACAGTATGAAAAGAAAGAGCCATCAAATTGGATCTTTGGTGGAACGGGTTTTTGGTCCTTGAAATGTAATTGGGTTTCCTGGTATCTACCATAGATGACAGTGCCAGTGCAAATTAGAGTTTGAATTTCCTTGACTAGGATTCTGAGAATATCAGTGGTTAACTGTAATTTTTTTTCTCAGAAATCTTTTTGTAACACTTATCCTGTAGAAATATATTTTTTTTAGGTCATAATGATAATGGTGTTCTCAGGAATGTGCTACAAAATGAACTATCAAGTGACTTGAGCTCTTACATCAGCAGTCAGTTTACTGAGGAAAAATTCAGATAATTCATAGCATACTATAATATTACAGTCTTTGCTAAATCCTGCGGTTATCCTGTTCAAATAGTTGTCAAAGATTTTATAGTATTATTAAAATCTGCTTTGAATCTAGGGTCTCCTTCAGGAAAAAAAAATCAATTATATACTATACATAAGGATCCCTTGCCATTCAATATCACCTTTTGACTAACTGTAAACCTGTAATATGTTTTATACACAGTGAAATTCTATGCAGGCTGTTGCAACTGCTGGCTTGTTGCTCCTGTTGGTGTACCAGAAGTACAAGTAGAGAAGTCTCTCTTTTTTGTCTGACCTGGTACTAGAAGAAGAATCAATAGTTAAACAAAAAATTTTTGTTGACCAGGAAGATGAAAGGTATTGGTTGCTGAAAGAGACATTATGTAATTCTTTGATAGGTCTCATAAAGGTTTGGTTTAATGAAAAATTTAAAGGGCTGTGTAATTAGGTGGTGCCAAGGGGAAGGAGTACTACTGTAGGCAGAAATAGGTAGCATCAGAAGAAAGGTAGAAGAGAATAGTGGAATCTCTTAGGCAGAAGATACTGGGAAGAGTTGGGTAAGGAGCTGCAATCAGAAGCAAATTTATGTGACATCTTGAATAAAGAAATAGGCAGCCTAACTATAAGATTAAGATTAGAATTTTTTAAGATTATAACTTATTTCATACACCTCAAAGGAGGCATTTCCCTTAAGGGAAGGAGAAGTTTCTGTATTAGGGTGTGCTGAAGTGTAGGTATTCCCATTGGAAAAGGTTAGTCTTTCTGGTTTCCTCTTGTCACTGAATGGCAAAGCAAACAGGAGAATTCATGTTTTGAGCCCAAGAGTCTTTATGGAGTGGACTTTTATCGTCTCTCTTTCCATTGATCAGATGGCTTTTCACTTTGCACAGTACGCCAGTCTTAAAAGATGACAAAGTGATCTTGGACTCTTGTATCTTCAGTCTCTGACTTCATGGTAATCATATTCAAACTTCAGATGTGAAGAGAAATATTATGCAATTATGTCATCACCATGTCATGTTTCCTAATAGTACAGAATTTATACAACAGTGATTAACTCGTGAAGTAGTAAACTACTGCTACCTTAAATTTCTATTATTCTCATCTTCCTTCCCTTTGCTTTGTGTAAGAACAAAGTAAAACAGGTAATTTGATTTGTTACTTTCAACTTGTGTACTGTTATCTTTCACCTCATTTCCAGTGATGAATAAGTTTGTGTTTCCCCTAATTTTACTGTAGTAAACATTCCAGAAAATACACACTGTGGTTTCCCCTTTCAGAATTTTTGGGGTGTAACTATGAGAGACTACGTATTCTCCGTTCTACAAAAGAGAGAGATCCTCCTACCATAGCCTGTGCCCTTGGTAAATTTTACCCAATTAAATCTCTTTCCAACCTGTTAATTTACTTGCTCTCGTTTTATTATTATGGAAGTTTCACTGGTGCCTAGCTGTTAAGGCTCTGGTGTTTTATCAGGTTTAGGTATTCATAGTTCATTTCACTTTTTTCCTGACAAAAGATTTATAGTTTGAACATAGATAAGGTCTTTAACCCCTTCTACTGGGTCTGGTTGGGGTGAAGTTAATTTTCTTCATAGCAGCCTGTATGGTGCTGTGTGTTAGATTTGTGACCAAAACAGTGTTCATAACACACCAGTGTGTTGGCTGCTGCTGAGCAGTGCTTGCACAGCATCAAGGCCTTCTCTGTTTCTCACTCTACTCCTCCACGAACAGCTGACCTGAATTGACCAAAGAGATATTACATACCATATAAAGCCATGCTCAGCAATAACATTGGGGCGGGGGGTAGGGGGTAGTTTTTCCAAGGTAGCCATTGCTCAGAGTGTGCCTGGGCATCAGTCTGCTGGTGGGAGGTGGTGAGTGATTGCCCCTTGCACGACTTGGGGTTTTTTTTGGTTGGGTTCTTTTCACTTGTCTTTGGTTCACTTGGAGTTTTTTTTAAAATTTTTTTCTTCCTATTTATTAAACGTTATCTAAACTGGCTTTTATTTTTTTTTCTTGCTTTTGCCCTTCCTTTTCCCTCCCCCGTCCCACTGGGGAAGAGTGAGTGAGTGAGTGACAGGATGGGAGCTTAGGTGCTGGTTGGGATCAATCCACCACACCCATTCTTCACTCACTGGGTATAAAAGCTGTTCATAGTTTCAGAATCTGGAAAATTTGTCCATTTGTCTTTTCCTTTGAGAACAGTTGATCCTGCAATCATATTTAAGAACAGAGCATTCTATTGGTTATTCGGTGGTGTCCTTCATCTTACTCATTAGGGTGGCTAATACCTTTGCCTTGTATTATGGTCATTTGTTTGAATAAATGTCATCATTATATTGATTAATATCCTCCCTTTCATAAGATCCATAAAATTTCCTGTCTAAATTCTCAGTGTCCTATTTTCAGTGATGCAGAGCAACTATTATTCATATTTAATATGCTGAAAATCAGTTTGGAACAAAGGACTAAAGGAATAGAAAAAACTTTTAAAAATTCATTTATTGTTTCTTAGAAGATATTTAAATAAGACCCAAATGTCATGTAAGAATCAAGACAGATGATTAAATCTGGGCGACAGAGGTTTCCCTCTTATTGCGTGCTGGAATCATTGTTGGACACCCACAAACTTCCTAGTGGTGGAAATGCCCAGTGTAGCCAAGCACAGTTTTCAGCAGACCTGAGCTAGACTGAAGATTTAGGCAGAAAGTGATTCATGTGGACCTGGTACATAGTCGCTTATGCCCCATTTTGCTATCTGTGATACTCTTCACTGAGCACATCGGGTAAGACTTAATGTGAGAGCCATAAAGTCTAATGTGTCTTTTCGATCCAACTCTCTGGCCATTCTGCACGACAGACAGCTCTGGGATTTAGTATCAGTAGGGCTGAGACTACCATAAACTAGCAACAGATGGGGAAAAAAAGCGTCCTAACTTGTCTTTGAAATGTGTATAACAAAGGGGCTGAACTGTTCACATCTTTTTATATAAATGCAAATTGTCAGATCATCTGTATGACACGATAGGTTATGACAGTTTCAGCAAAGATCAATTTGTTGTTTTCTATGGAGGATAAGCCGTTTATATTTTCTGTCTCTTCTCAAGGACTTCCTCTGTTAAGGATTCAGCCCTGAGTCCTCTGTATCTTGTGCCCTACTGTCTAGTGTCCAAACACATGAATGAAGAGAGAGCTGTAGGTGGTATCTGAAGTGGTTTAACTTTGGTGGATCCTTACCAGCCGCAGGTTGTCTGTGATTCCTTGCTCTCAGCCAGTCCTTTGGTCTTTGGTTTCCATTTGTGGCACAGTGGAACAACTGGGTCCCATACCTTGTAGATGAGGACAGCAAATGGTTTTCCCACTTCAGGGAATTGCTGTGTTTCTCCTATGTCAGTTGTTAAAGTCTGACCCTTGGGCACAGGCTGCCTTAAGCATCATCTTCTTTCTGGGCTCAGCTCCAGTGGTTTTTAGCTACTTCTGCCAGGGCTTTCTCAGCACAGACTATAAATTATTTTACTAAGGTGTCAGTCAGATTTTGCATGACAGCTCTTGCTCCTCCTCTTCTCTCTTGGCTCAGTGCATGGGCTGAGGTGGTGTCAGCAATGTTTAAGGTAGTGTTTCTTAAGTTCCTAGGTAAAGCTGCACAAGCTCCTCTGTCCATGAGACAGGAGAGGAGCATGTATTCACTTCCCCTCTGGAACGCTTCCGTGCTGTTACCTTTAAAGCTGTTTCTCTTGGTCTCCATCTGGCTGTGGGCTACAACCTCTCTGACTAACATTGTGCTTTGCTGATGTTCCTGCTACTGTTTTAAGATGATGGTTCTTGCACTCCAGTGGTTTTTATTTCTTTCCTCACATTACTTTTCTATAATGTGCCTCTTTTATAACATGTTTCTACATTTTTCTACTGAAATTGGAACTCTGTGCTATTTGAGAAAAGCATATATAATGGAATGATGGTATTTGGTACTTATTGTGATGATAGCTACTCTTTTTTTTTTTTTTTTTTTTAAATGAAAAGCCCTTGGTGTTCTCTCCAGCCCGAAATATGGTTTCATAAATATTGCTGAATATAGTTATTCTGAGGATAATAAATTTTCCCCTATTTATTGAAAAACAGATATATGCTTGTTTACTCCCTCAGGGTGGTGAAGATGAATTCTAGAGCATACAGTTTTAAGGAAGTAAGAATTACTTGAAATTCCAAACCTCTGAGTCTGAAAATTACTAGTCCTATGACGGGTTTCTTTTTCTGGGTGGATAACCTATTATTGCCTTTGTGAGTGGCCCTTAATTTATGCCACTTACTTACACCTGTCAGGTGTTTTGTAGATATTTGTCAATGAGAGTGTGTGTGAATATGTACTCTTTTCCTCAGATTAAAAACAGCTTTGTATGTTGCTTCTATGTTAAGTATTATCTTCGTTATTGTAGTTAACAAATTAGTTAACAGTGTATTTAACAAATTCAGGGTGTCGTCTTTTGCACCTTGCATTGAGTATTATCTTATAAATATGAGTTGGCTAAGAGCAGATATTAAATAATTCTTCATAATACCATAAATAATTACCACCGCACATAGGAGTCATTAAGAGCTGTTAATATATGAAACAGTGTTTTTCATAAAAGTATATCATTAATAAATAATTGCATGGATAGCAAGTACACATGAAGAAATATTAATCATGGACAGTGTTATTACAATGTTATGTTGTGTTCATGCAAGTGTCAGAAGTGCTTTACAAATGCGGATTAATCTGGAAAATAAACTAATAGAAGAGCACAAAGCTGAATGTCACTGCAAGCATACTTATGTGAGCTTTTGATTTAATCTTGCCAGCTAAGTGCTGCAGATGAACGGAGAGAAGCTTCCACCTGTAAAGTTCTAGTGATATTTAATGAATACATTGGAGTTTTAGTCACTGGAGGTTCAGTGGATTTCACTAAGTGTGGTAATCTGCTCTTTATAAAGAAGAGATTTCAGATGTCTCCATCTTGTATGCATTGCAAAGCAGTCTTTAACTAAATGCAAAATATTCAAAGGGGTCTGTGTGTGATATTTTTAGTTTGAATGACTTCTTTTTTCTATACATATATTTTCTTTTCCTCCTTGTGGATTATTAATATATCAGTATGTGCAAATTATGTTTTCCAAAGTGCAACAGCTTATTTTAAAGACGATACAGTTAGAGGTCTGTCATACAATAAGTTTTAGGAAAGATGGGCCAGCAAGTTGAGGTGGGGGCGTTGCTCCTTATGTGAGGGAGCAACTGGACTGTACTGAGCTCTGCCTAGGGGTGGAAGAACGAGTGGAGAGCTTATGGGGAAAAATTAAGGGACGGGCAAATATGGATGACACTGTTAAGGGCATTTGCTGCAGGCCACCTGGTCAGGAAGAAGAAGTTGATGAGGTCTTCTACAGACAGCTGGAAGTAGCCTCACAGTCACAGGCCCTGGTTCTCAGGGGGGACTTCAACCACCCTGATATTTGCTGGAAAAGCACATGTCAAGTCACACACAATCCAGGAGGCTCCTGCAGAGCACTGAGGATAACTTTTTGACCGAGGTGGTGGAGGAGCCAATGAGGCAAGATGTGCTGTTGGACCTTATACTAACAAACAAAGAAGGTCTGGTTGAGGATGTGAGGGTTGGGGGTAGCCATGGCTGCAGTGACCATGAGATGTGGAGTTCAAGATTCTGCATGGTAGAAGCAGGGCAACAAGGGCTACAACCCTGGACTTCAGGAGAGCTAACTTCGGCCTCTTCAAAGACCTTCTTGGAGGAACCCCATGGGTTAGGGCATTAAAGGTAGGGACGTCCAAGAGAGCCGGTCAATATTCAAGTACCACTTCCTGCAAGCTCAACATCAGTGCACCCATGTGAGGAAGAAGCCAAGCAAAGGAGCCAGGAAGCCCGCATGGATGAGCAAATTGCTCCTAGGAAAACTAATATGGAAGAGGGAGGTTTACAAAGTGTGGAAAAAGGGAATGGCCACTTGGGAGGAATATAAGAACGTTGTCAGGGTATGCAGAGGTGCGATGAGGAAGGCGAGGGCCCACCTGGAACTAAACCTGCTGAGGGATGTCAAGGATAACAAGAAGGGCTTCTTCAAATGCATCAGTAGTAAAAGAAAGACACTGGAAAAAGTAGACCCAGCTGCTGAATGAGGTGGGTGCCCTGGTGACGCAGGATGCAGAGAAGGCAGATACACTGAATGCCGCCTTTGCTTCAGTCTTTACTGCTAAGGCTGGCCCTCAGGCACCCCAGGCCCCAGAGGTGAGAGATAAAATCTGGAGAAAGGAAGACTTCCCCTTGGTTGAGGAGGGTTGGGTCAGAGATCACCTAGGCAAACTGCATCCTCACAAATGCATGGGCCCCAATGGGATGCATCCACAAGTGCTGTGGGAGCTGGCAGATGCTGTTGCTAAGCCACTCTCCATCATCTTTGAAAGGTTGTGGAGGACAGAAGAGGTGCCCAAGGACTGGAGGGTAGCCAATGTCACTCTAGTCTTCAAAAATGGCAAGAAGGAACACCTGGGAAACTATAGGCCAGTGAGCCTTACCTCCATCCCCAGAAAGGTGATGGAACAGCTCATTCTGAAGGTCATCTCCAGGCATGTAGAGGAAAAGGTTATCAGGATTAGTTAACATGGGTTCATCGAGGGGAGATCATACTTGACCAACCTGGTAGCCTTCTATGATGGTGTGACTGGCTGGGTAGATGAAGGGAGAGCAGTGGATGTTGTTTACCTGGACTTTAGCAAGGCTTTCAACACTGTCTCCCATAACATCCTCATAGACAAGCTTAGGAAGTGTGGTTTAGGTGAGCGGACAGTGAGGTGGATTGAGAACATGCTAAACAGCAGAGCTCAGAGAGTCGTGATCAATGGCACAGTCTAGTTAGAGGCCTGTAACTAGCGGTGTTTCCCAGGGGTTTGTGCTGGGTCCAGTCCTGTTTAATATATTAATCAATGACCTGGACAGAGTGTAACCTCAGCAAGTTCGCTGATGATACCAAGCTGGGAGGAGCGGCTGATACACCAGAAGGCTGTGCTGCCATTCAGCAAGACCTGGACAGGCTGGAGAGCTGGGCCAAGGGGAACCTGATGAAATCCAACAAGAGCAAGTGCAAGGTCCTGCACCTGGGGAGGAAAAACCCCATGCACCAGTACAGGCTGGGGGCTGAACTATCGGAAAGCAGCTCCACTGAGAAGGACCTGGGAGTGCTGGTGGACAAAAAGCTGACCCTGAACCAGCACTGTGCCCTTGTGGCCAAGAAGGCCAGTGGTATCCTGGGGTGCATTAAAAGGAGTGTGGCCAGCAGATCGAGGGAGGTTACCCTCCCCCTCTACTCTGCCCTAGTGAGGCCGCATCTGGAGTACTGTGTGCAGTTCTGGGCCCCCCAGTTCAGGAAGGACATGGGTCTACTGGAGAGAGACCAGCAGAGAGCTACCAAGATGATCAGGGGACTGGAGCATCTCTCTTATGAGGAAAGGCTGAGAGATCTGAGTTTGTTTAGCCTGGAGAAGAGAAGACTGAGGGGTGATGCTATCAATTCTTAAAAGTATCTAAAGGGAGGGTGTCAAGAGAATGGGGCCAGACTCTTCTCAGTGCTGCCCAACGACAGGCCAAGGGGCAATGGGCACAAGTTGGAACACAGGAAGTTCCGCTTGAATGTGATAAAAAAATTCTTTCCTGTGCGGGTGCCAGAGCAGGGGCACAGGCTGCCCAGGGAGGCTGTGGAGTCTCCTTCCCTGGAGACATTCAAACCCTGCCTGGACGCGTTCCTGTGCCCCCTGCTCTGGGTGAGCCTGCTCAAGCAGGGGGGTTGGGCGAGATGATCTCCAGAGGTCCCTCCCAACCCCAACCGTGCTGTGATTCTGTGAATGTCTGTTCCTCTGTGCTACACATTGTATTTGTAAACAGAAAACATTCTTCAACCTGCAGCCACTCTAAGAGGTATAGTTATCTTCAGCTTTTAGGGACTCTGATTTTTTTTCTCATGCAGGAGTAAAGGAATAGTCCTTTGTTTCCTGTTCTACCTATTGTATTCCCTGTGCATATCTGATAGACATATACAGACAGGCTGACAACAGATTTGTTATCTACAGGCCAGCAGAAAAATTAAATGATACAAGTAGGAGTCTAAAGAGGAGTGAATGTAAATAACAAACTGACAAACCCTTATAAAGCAGCTGAAGGAAAAAGAGAACTGTTTGATAATCCTGAGCTTTTTTCACTTACTTTTTTTTGATAGAACAAATGCTTCAATTAAAAATCCATATAAAGTGCTGTGTATTTTTACAATGAGTTTTTGTTTTGGTTTTTTTTCTCTATGACATTATGTGCTACTTGGGAAAAAGTCTTAAGGTTTATTCATGCATGTATTGATTTTTAACCTCTGGGCTAGCTGTGCAGTAAAGTATGGCCACCAAAATGGAGGCATGGTTATATTTAACACTTTTAACACTTCTTAGTCTTGGGACTGGCGACTTCTATCTAGTCCAAGAATGCATCTGTGTAGACCTTTGCAAGGAGGTGCTACTTGCTCCCTCTGCCTCCTAACCTGACTGGAGACTGTGCAAGTACCACTGAGCGCAAGTTGCAGTGCCAATGGTAAGCGGACATTGCTCTTGTAAACACTATTAATTTTGACTCTATAATATTCCATAATAGTCTGTTCACATGGTTTCTGGTCATTATGTGGATATTCCTTAAAGCTTCCAAGTGATGTAAACATTTTTAGTACAGCAAAACAACTGTAAAGTTTATCTCAGAAAAATCCCATTAGTTTCAGTTGAACTGGAACAATACCCTTCCCTCCTCTCTTTGCTTTTAAACCTTTCTGAAAACAGGTTTTCTCTAAATAATAATAAAAATCACACTAGAAAAAGCAGCTTGCATGGGATGAAAATCATTCCCACTTTGCCCAAAACTGTAATTTTGAGCAACCAAAAAGTTTTATTAGTAACACAGAATCGTGTACTTTTTTCCTTTTTTTTCTCCTAGTATTCAGTATGTGGAAGAATAGAAAGGAGTTGCACATGAAGTAAAATTACAAAATCTAAATGCAACCCATTGAAGCAAAACACTTCTACTGTTCTTAAACAGAATATTTTTAAATGAACCGAAAGAGAGTATTCTTCCTGAGTTGATTTTTCCTGGTGATGAGCAGACATTGGATGTGTTGATGCAGTTGTGTTTCCAGTGGAAGACTGGCCTGGCCTCTCTCCTTTCCTCTCCCAAAGAGGTGACAGTGGTCAGTCATTTGCCTGTTCCCCAGTAAATCTAGACATTGTCCTTGCTAGTCTCTCCTTGTAATGTCCTACTTACTTATGGTGTTCATTGCATAGCTTTATTGTATTTTTTCCTAGCTAACATAATAATATTTATAAAATAATAGCTTATTAAATCACTTCTACAGGAAACAATTTGTTATATAACACAAAATGCCTACAGAGGTAGAATATACACTTGTTTCCTGAGTTTTCCCCAGTTTCTACTCAACATTCCTCTTTCAGGGAGGATTGGGGGGATAAGAAAAAATGATGCATGAAGAGCTGCCTAGGAATTTCAATAAAGCAATGGAAGATTAGTACCAGAGCTGAACTAGTATCTGTTGCTTTTGATAATTTTGTAGTAGCCACCTAACCAAATGCATGCTAGCTGTGGTTGCTTGTAGACTGTAATGCAATGGTCAGGTGAAATCTGATTTAGAAAATATGGAAATCACCATCACTTACACTTGTATTCATTATTTTTATACACAACTTCTCAAAAGATTCGAGAATGTTATGACCCCTATTCTGTAAGTTAATTTGTACAATATGTCCAAAGCACTGCAGTAACACATGGAAAAGGTCATATTTGAACAGATGATTGGTATTTTCATGCTTTGATCTTGCCCTCACTTCCCCTGATAAGAGTTGAAGACATTGTCAGAAAGCTAAGTAAAAACTGTGTGGAGATTTATTTCATGTGAATCTGACCCCTGTTTTCCACCCTCCTCACTCTTGTCCTCCCAAGAAGAATAAAGAAAAGATCTATAGTCTCTCTTGAGTCAGTCTCACACTTTTCATAATATTAGGTTGGGGGATAGCTGTTTCAGCATGAAGGGAGCTCCCAGACATTGTTTGCTCTAACCTGAGTCAAGGATTTAATTGAAGGTTTTTTCTCTCATTTGTTTTGTCACTGTTGAATCTGAATACTATTGAGTCTTTTTTTCATTCTGATCCTTTTACTGGAATAGCCTCAGCCTGATTTATCCTGCTTATTTTATCCTTCCTTTTGCTCTCCTTCCATCTGCCTTTTTCTTCTCCTGCTTTGCTTTGTAGCGTTTCTCTCCTGTTATCCACTCCTCCTTTTTCTCAGAAATGCCTTTCTCGTTATCCCAGACGTGCATTCTGCTCTTTTCTTGTACAGGCATACAACACATGTGCTAAGGGCCTACACAACTTTCTGGCTGACTTGATTCTCTTGTCCAGCAGCTTAACAGTTCTCAGGACAAGGAGTGTGTGTTCCAGTGTTTGTATAAGGCTCAATGCAGTAAGGTCTCTAACCATAGTAAGTCTTACCATCCACTGTTCTGCTCACAGAAGTGTTCATTCACATTCCAATGTACAGTCCAGCCATTTGTTGCTGCTCTAAAGATAATTTAAAAGTTGCAGCCTGGTTTAACTGACCACTTAAACTGCATGCTTTCAGGTTTTGTACAGTCAGATTTTGAGGAGTAGTATCAGTAGTAAGCAACAGACTTTTTTTAAGTTATCTCTTTCTTCTTTCCTGTAAGTTGTTATCGAATGGTAAAGTCTTCAGAGTCTTTTAAAAAACATCTTTAGTTCAACACCAGAAGTTTGTGCAGGAAAGTAACCACGTCACCTACCCATTAGCACAAGTTTTAAGAGGTTCCATAATAAATGCATAGAGGGAGAGACAGGTTCCTCTGAAGGGTAAGTCAGAGAGGAAACCTAACCTAAATGCTCTGGACTCTGCTTTTCCACTGATTAAGTCACCATCTTCTTGAAATCAGACATCTCAGTGAGGTGACTAAGTTTGAGTAGCATAATTGAACAACATTTCCCTTTCCTCGTCTTTCCGTGACCTAAAAGGAACCAAACCCAGCACCTCACTCCACAGCAGCCAGAGCTGTGCTACATGGGGATGCATAAGAAGCAGGAGAAGTGCGAAGCAGAACTGTGAAGACATGTCAGGGTGCGCTCAGTGCCGGTCGGCCAGCTGCTTTGGAATGCACACAGCAGCGCTCTGTCCCCATGGGAGAGCCGAGAGCCTGCCTTTACACCCAACGGTGCATTTCCCCAGCCTGCAAAGAAAAGTCTAAGCAGATTCATCTTGCATTGACTTCTGGGGTCAGGAGACTTTTCTGTCAAGTTCCAATATATTCAAGGTGCCTAGTCAATACCAGTGTTAAAATGCCACCTGTAACCATTTGCAGGGATATTTTGCTTTGATTTTCTGACTTACTTGTGTAATGCCGTGCGTGTCTTAAGAGATTAAAAATTGGAAGAATACATGTGTAGATGTTTTTGATGAATAGGATCTTTAGTAGAAATTTAATAAACTCAAATGCAAAATATTGATCTTGTATGTGCTCTTAGAAATTCCTTTAGAACTTTAACTTTTTTTTTAGTTTCAATTACCTGGAAAGACAAACAGTCTTAGCACCTGTAATCTAATATGCGACATGATGCAATGTACAATTTGCAGCCCTGATGGTCAGGAGCTTGAATGTTACATATTATAGAGAGAGAACATGAATGGGCACTGTGGTGGAAGGGTGTGTTTTTAGACAGAAGGGGATCAAAAGGGAGAGATTTCATGACACTGGATACCATACACCTTGCAAATGGCAATGGAAATCAAGTACATTGATGAGTTTTAGCAAATGTATTGACAGCAAGACTAAAAAAATAATTGAGTAGTCTTATTACATATGTTATAGAAGCATTTGATGAGAAGAATACTTACATCCTACAAAATTACTAAAGGCACTGTTAAGCAATGTTGTGTTCTGGACTTTTGCTGCTAGTCTTGGTCTGGAATGAGAAGGCTGGTCTCTGGGTGTCTCTGAGATGTTGTGGCAGGATTAAACCAGCATTTGAAACAGTGGAGAGTACTTTCTACGGTGAAAGTATGATAAGAGGAGAGTTTTTACCATTAAAGCAGAGTAAGTAGGCAAACTTTTTTGGTATTTTCTTTGTTATTTACTACATCATAGATTGTAATTGTTTCAGGCCTCTGTGTACTGTAGTGCTTTCCTGGCTACATTTGACCATCTTTCTAGCAGACTGTTCCATAACCAAAATCCAAATTGGTGTGTAGCCTTTCATACTGTGGTAGTCTCAGGAAAAGTTTGGTGGTGAAAGCGTTGCAAGACTTCTAGTTTTGTCGGTTTTAAGATTGCCCAGCTCTTGGGTTTGGGATGCCTTAGTGCTTGCTTGGTACCTGTAAATCACCCTTAACATAAAGTAGTTTACAATATCATGTAAAATGAGTAAGTAATTTTAAAGTTGTGACTATAGAGAACATATTTTCAACTTTATGGAGTAATACCATTCTTATCTCTTTCTAATCAGTGTCTCCTACTGTATATCATCTGTCTAATAATCTGTGTATAAAGCAATATTAAAGGTTTCTTCTTATACAAATACTTAATTTACAACCAGCGGGGGGAAAAAAAAAATGGTTCCTTTTGTACCCAGCCCCACTTGAGGTTCCATGCCAATTCAAATCTTAATTCCACCAAGAATAATGTCTTTAATTTCTGATATAATTCACGGATGGCTTTAACTTTCTTCCTTTAGGTGATTGAAGAATCAGGGCAATGAGTAAATATTAGAACTGTAATTGTATAGTGTGATAAAGCATCCTTCCTCTGCTGTGATCAAAAGTCCTTTTAGTCTTTCGAAGTACCCAATGTATCATTTCTTATAAAATACCCACAATAAACCTGAAGGTTAGTAGTGCAGACTTGAAGATGAGATTATTGCATATGACATTAGTGATTCTTGATGCAGCTAATGATGGAGTAACTTAGGCTGGAAGGGTCCTCCAGAGGTCATGTGATCAACCCCCTGAGCAAAGCAATTGCAATTCTGAGGTTAGACGGGATTACTGTGGGCCTTAATTTAAAAAAGTTTCACGAGTGTCCAAGGAACTGAGATTCCTCAGTTTCTCTAGTACCCTGTTCCATTGTTTGACTGCCTTCATGGAGTAAGTTTTCCATCTGCTACATGAGCAGACCATGGTAATGACATTTCTGTGGTGATTATTGTCTGGGGTAACTAGCTGCTCACTCTTCAAAGGTTCCCATGGTAGCATATATATACAGTTTATTAAAGGAAACCAGGCTATAGCTGCCAGCAGTGATGGCTCTAATGCTCTTAGCCAGTGAGCCAACTTCTTAGCCCTGTGTGTTATGGTGCCAGGCTTGAAGCTGGCATGTCTGCCATCAGACTTTGTGCAAGAGAGAAACAATGCTCAGATTTTAACAAAGATTATAAGGGTGAGGTGAAGATGGGTGGATGCCAGTGTTTTCTGCTGAGCCATAGAGCAGCCTGGATATTCTACCACACTGTGCTGACTGCACAGTGGTAATTTTTGTTACAGCTCTCTCAGCCTTTGGAACAGCAGGAGTAGAAACTCTGAGCTGCCCGCACTTTACTAATCCCCTTTTATTTGCTAGTATTGTTTTATGGTAAAGTCATGTTACTTTTTCCATGCCTACCAACTGATTTAATAGAAGATTTTACCTCTACCTACAAATTGTCTTGTATTATAAGAGGAACTTAATCAGAGTCATAGAATGGTTTAGGTTGGGATAGACCGCTGGAGGTTGTCTGGTCTAAACCCCTGGTCAAAACATGTTCAGTTGTGAAGCTGTTGTTAGTGGTATACTACATTTAGACACTAAAAATAAGTGTCTGTATGTTTTCCTTGTGCATTAAACAACAAAAAAAAAATTATAATTCCTAGAATAAAAATAAATAATCAGCTGCTATAACAGAAAATGCTTTGCCTGAGCTCATGAATGGCAGTCAGGTAAATGAAGTGAAGCAAGCTCTGAATCCCAGTATCTGTTGAAAACTGTCTTTTAATCATTCCCCTGTTTGTAATTCTGAAGATCTCTCTTACACCCAAATGGGTAGAATGACTATTAATTTATTTTATCTAAGTCTATCATTAATAACACACACCTGTTAACAATAAGGGGGAGGTGGGGTTTTTGATTCGGGGTTTTTTCCTTGCAGATAACTAGTTTTAATTCATGAGTAAAAAATAGAGGGAACTCTTTCAGAAAAGCTCTCAGTTTAGTTTTCTACTTTTGTCTTCTTTACATAGGTGAGTTGAAAATTGTCGCAGAGAAGCAGCTGTTTATTTTCTTTTTACTATGTGAACTTTGAATACAGATATAACTTATATTAATAGAGTACAGAAACTGCGGACAAAGTAACACAGAAAGGCACATTATATTGCAGCGGCTGCAGATGGCAACTCCTGAAAGCCTGGGGGCATGGGAGAATATTGAACCTAACTTGAAACACATTTACTCAGATCCTTGTTATAGGGTTCTGCAACCTGTTTGTAGTCAGTATTGCTGCTATCACTTGTTTGCGAGAGCAGACCAGTGTGAGAGGTTGAGGAAGCGGGTGCCCTTGCTCTGAAAATGAGCAGGGGCAGCAGGCAGTGCAACTCAGTTTCTCCTGACCGCTCTTTGCAGTAATTGGAAAGAAAGAAGCAACACAAGCAGTGTGCCCGTTCTCAGCAGTCTCACTGACAAATTCCAGTGACACCTCAGTCGGCAGGGATTTTCAGCTTTAATTCCTTAATGATGAGTTCCTTAGCAGTGGCGGGCCAGAAAGAATCGATAGTGCCTGGATTTCAGGTGTAGGTCAGCTGCCTTATGTGCAGTTCTTTGCAGACTGTTCTCTCAGTTACTGTATTGCTAAGTATGAAGAAGTTTCCTCGGGAAATATGACACAATCCAGTACTTTACCTACTTTATTGGCTTAATGTTATTTTATTCACCGTTTCTTTTAGTAGTGGTGGTTGCCGTTTGTGGGAAGGTATAATTATAGGCCTTAGTGGTTTCAAGCAACACTGCTAAACCGCTTCTACCAAAAAGGTGTTAATAATTTTTGCTATTTTATATTTTGGCGTGTATATATGAAAATAGATGCCAAAAAGTAATCAGGATGTAAATCAATTTGGCATCATATTTCTTTGATAAAACTCCGGAGTTCTCCTTCAATTGTTCGTAACTTTTGTGGGCTTTTCTTGTCTTTGTAATAAACTTACTGTGAAGCATTCTGAAAAATGTCACATAGAGCTGTAAGTTTTCTGCTAAATATCTGGGTAATGAAAGGACAGTCAAATTTCATGCAATTTTTTTATGTCTTTCCACATGTGTGTGCTTCCTTCCACTTTTCCTCCCTATTATTGTTTTTGCTGGATCAATGGCTTTTATTCATATTTTCTAAAGTTTTAGTTTATTGAAGTGTTCGGACACAGAGGAGGGAATAGAAATATTACAGCAGGATGTAATGCATACATGTTACACCGTCTACACCCAAATACATTTAAAAAATTGTAATTCTTTTTAGAAATTAAGTATCTGCTAAGTATGCAATGTATATTTCCCATGTTTTCTAACACCTTTTTTATATTATGTTCTTCCCTTGCTCTCCTCTCAGTTACACTATCAAAAAATAAGCAACAGTACAGGAATTTCAAGAAGATAGTCGGAAAATGTAATATTCATTTAGTCTGCATTTCCTCGTATTGACCAATTTGTCATCCTTACTTTTATTTATTGCGAATGACTTAGCATTAAGTGGATAACATGCATGATGGTGTAGTCTTCTGGAGCTAGACTAGATGAAGGGAATTTGGTAGGAGGTAGTTGGAGGAAGACTTATTTCTGCATTTACTTTTCTTATGGCATTGTAGGACTTCACATGGAAACACGGGCACTGCCAGACTGAGTCAACCCATGGATTTCTCTAGTCTCATATGTTGCCTTTGGCAATGGCAAATAGGCTAAGAGGTGGGCCACATAACATAATTCACCTCGGGGTTACGTTTATGGGATGAAAAAAATGTTATTAATAATAGCTCATGCTGTACTTGGGGCAGGGGGACTCTACTGATACCCTGAAGCGTGAGATTTAATTACTCTTACATCATTGTCTTTGCTTACAAAGCTGCCAGTGTTGTTTATCATCAGAAAATTATCCAACCCTTTTAAAAAGCAGTTTTAATATTTGTCTCAATGAACTTTCACAGCAGTGACTCCATAAATTAATTAAACACTGCCTTGGAAAAGTGGCTCCTTCTGCAGCTGAAAGTTCAGTATCATTTCAGAGAAGCAGATTTTTCACACTCAGGGAATAAAGTTCAAAAGCAATTGGATAATTTTCAATAATGCCCTTCATTATTTTATTGTACTTTGTTACACTTGATAAATTAACTGGCTGATTGAATACATTAAGTGGACTTCCTCCTCCCTTACCCCCCAGCCCCATACCTTCTTTTGGACCACTTCAGTCCAAAATTAAATATGCAAAATGCCTACAAATCTAGTAATCTTATGATCTATCTAAAGTAGCTCTACTGTTGATAGTATATTTATGATACGTCTATGTATGTTCTTCTAAAGCTAAGACTTTAAACTTCAGTCAGATTTAGCAAATTCACTGAGTTAATTAACTTTATCTTAAATATCTCTTCTTTGGTGATGTTGAAAGTTTCCATTTATGTGCTATTCTTATTTGGTTTTGTCATGTTAGTATTTATTTCTATTTATGAGGCAAGGTGTAGATTATGTCTGATAGCTATTCAGTGTTCCTGATTTTAACTGTAATGCATGTTATATAATATTTTCAGATTAAAGATGTGAGGGGAGGACAGGATGGCTTTTTACGAGACTGGAGTATAAAATGGTTATAGTTACATACAGTGAAGGAATGTAGGTTGTAAGTAGATCCACAAAGACAACTAAATCCGAAACACAACTAAATCCAGAACACAGCAGTACAAAGAAATAAGGTTCACCTGCATCAATTCCTTCATCTGGCTCGCCATGTCGTTCAAAATGTACTGATCCTGGCATAAAAGGCAGGGGACGGTGTGCTGCAGGTGGTTGGGGGATGGACGGAGGACAGGAACATTTGCTATAGATTTATGGTCACTTAATTCAAAATGTGATTATAGCCTAAATAAATCTATATGTCTTTCTAAAATTTTATTGTTCCAGTATAAAAAGGCTTAATGTTAAAAAATGTATCATGTCAAGATTATTATCTTCTGGTATTTAATTCTCTTCATTACTATTCTACATTTTATGTCCTTAATGTCTTCTCTAGTGCTCTGAACTTCATGTTTTTAAATTACCTGGGATTATTGTTAATAAAGTTTTTCATCGACGTTTGATGACTGTACACTCAGCCTGGCATTAAGCTTGAAGAGGACCTTCGTCCATCTCTTACACATATATATATGTGTAAAAGACCCTGTATTCCTCAGTGGCAGATGGTTTACTCCTTTCAAAAATATGGAATAACAAGGAGTTTTCCATATGTGAATGAATTATGTAGCTTTTAGAAGCATAATTCCCTGATAAAGCTACGTACTGCTTCCCAATACACCACTGAATTTTAGGGTGAAAGTTTGAAATGGCATGTGGCAGTTTTGGAAGTAAAATCACAGCATTGTCAGCCAGGGACCACCTTCCTGGAAGTTCCTTTTTAGTTGAACTGATTCTCAGCATATGGATGTGAACAACAGGTCAGCCATGCATAACGCCTGTTAAGAACCAGACCGTCTTAAGGCTGCTTGCTCTACTTGTTGTAGAGCAAGTTATATTATTTTTTAATTATTGCATTAACTTCATGAGGTAGCTGCTGTGACAATATTGGTTGCATATTGATTCCTGGATCTTATAATGTAAGTCATCGCTTTGGGTAAGAAGTCTTTGATGAAATTGTTTTAATTTGTTGCGAATACTCCCTCTGATAAAGTTTCTTGGTTAATTTATTTTGTCAATGATTTACATTGTACAATAATAATCCACCTTAGCTGATAAGTATATAATAATATGTACATTTGACTACTGATAATTGCTGCATTAGAGGATGCTGAAAAAAATGCAATTTCAGCCAGCCAAGGTTGATATCAGATTATACAGATTATTTTAGGGCTGTTTCCTTTTTTTCCATTTATTTTTCCCAAATCACTATTATTTTCTTTCAGTAACCTAATAGTATAATTATTGCTTGATTCATAGCCTACTAAAGTCAATAGAAATATCCATGTCATATTCAGTGGGTGTTAGATTTTTATTTCCGTCAACCATCCTGAATTGATTCCTGCATGTACACCTTTTACTTAAAATACTTTTTTCAGTTGCAAACTAAATACTGTTCATGCTGCTCAGGCCAAAATCTCTTCCTTTCTCTCCCTTTGTCTTTGCATGTCAGATTACAGTTCTGATTGAAAGCCCCACACAAAAAAAAAAGAATAAAAACGTTCTGTCATTAAAGGAAACAAAATGTCTGATTCATAAATAGAACAACTATGTTGAATAAAAATGTTAACTTTCAATGAATAAATGTATATATTAATATGTGTCACGGTAGAGGGATTCGTTCATTGCCTCCAACAAATTTTTTGTTGGACTGTCATTGAGACATACTTTACTCGTATATTACATAGTTCAACTTCTGTAGAGGAATACATGGTAGTGAAAATATCTTTGGAACTCTTTGTCATATGATGAAGTGTGGAAGGTTACGCAATGTTGCCTCTGTGCAAATGATACTTCCATTCCCAGTTCCTATATTAGAAAAGCAGAATACAAAAATATTGAGTCAAATATAATTTTAACACTTGTATGTTTGCCCTAAGTTGTTTCAGAACCCAAATATTTATACTTTGGTTACATTCTGGTTGACAGCTTCACACAGATCTGATACCAGCGTTTTGGCTTGAGTGGAAATTTTTTGTCAGCATTCATTTTGCTTCTTTTTGTGTCTTTGAAGAGAACTGGGGCAATGGGCACACATTGGAACACAGGAAGTTCCACTTAAATATGAGGAAAAAGCTTCTTCCCTGTGCGGGTGCCAGAGCAGGGGCACAGGCTGCCCAGGGAGGGTGTGGAGTCTCCTTCCCTGGAGACACACAAAACCCACCTGGACGCGTTCCTGTGCCCCCTGCTCTGGGTGTGCCTGCTCAAGCAGGGGGGTTGGATGAGATGATCTCCAGAGGTCCCTTCCAACCCCTGTCGTTCTGTGATTCTGTGAATATAATCTGAAACAACAGTTCTAAATGATATTCAGCGAACAGTACTTGGTGCTCAGTATTGCTTGTTACACAAAGTGCTGACTGTGGAACCTGTTCATTTTTTCTTCTTGAAAGTATTGTTATGAGTTGTAACTTGCCAAAAAAAATTGTTAACCAGAGACAATACCATGGTAGTCTCCCTTTCTGCATGCACGCTTCCATTGTGGGCAAAAGTAGGACAGAGAAGGAAGGTGGAATACAATAAAGTGATGGTCTTGAACTAATGTTTTTGTAAGTTTCAGAAACCCTACCATGAACAATCATCTTTTCAATGCTATTCTTTTCATCCTAGAGCAACTTTCTTTAGTCCTGGAAATCAGTACAAAAATATCTGCGAATATGAGAATACATTTTGCTGTTAATCTGCTGGTTGACAGCTTAACCAAGTATTTACATGGTTCTCCAGGCAGGCTTTGCAATCACCTTCTTCTGGCATGAGTGCCGCTGGCAGCAGAACCAAAGTGTGTGTTTTCAAGCTCACTCAGATACTGCCACAGAGCACTGCAGCTGGCACAGCATGGACTAGACTTCATAGTGGAATGAGAGGATAACCAAGCCCTTGCTTTGTACGTGTCACCGGAGTGCCATGAACACCTCAATGGCTGTAGAAGTGGTAATACCTAGTGGGAATCCTTGTCCTGTAAGCATTTGGAGAAAGCACCATATTTTCTTATGACGCCATTGGATGAGTAAAGAACAGCTTTTAGTGAGGTCAAAACTGGTGAATCTCATTCACCTCATCTGATTTGGTCATAATACAGGGCCATTGTAGAAAAGTGGGATTGAGAGAGTGTTATAGAGAGGCCTGGAAGCAGGAAATCTTTTAACATTACTTAGTTCACGTTGTCTGAGAGATAATTGTCTTTCATCTGTAAGCAGGCAGTGTGTCACGGTGCTACGCCTGTCTTAATATATCCTCTGACTTCAGAACAATATCGTCAAACCCAGTTCGGGGAGTTTTGTAGTTTTTGTTAATCTGTTCTCTTAGGCAGACCTGACGCATGTATTCAGAACGCTAATGTTTGTTGTTCACCTTATCATTATTTGCCAGTTTACAGAACATCACTTACCAATTCAGCCCAGATGATAATTGAAAGCTAAACTATATGTACAGGAAAACATTTTTTAAAGTATAATTATCGCCGGAAAGATTGCTGGTTAGCTGGTTAACTAGAAAGATATGAGATTGCTGAGATTTGCCCAGACAGCACAGCCTTATTCTCCTCCCTTAAGAAACCAAACCAAACTAAACAAAAAACTTAAAACTGTTAATTTCTGTTGTCTGCAGAACAAGATGTGTCATTATGGTATTTGCTTTGCATATTTACTTTTTATATGTAAAATTTGACCATGTGTTGTACAAAGTTCAACTTTACAATTCTGCTG
The DNA here is from genome assembly GCF_963921805.1 of Phalacrocorax carbo. Taxonomy (NCBI): domain Eukaryota; kingdom Metazoa; phylum Chordata; class Aves; order Suliformes; family Phalacrocoracidae; genus Phalacrocorax; species Phalacrocorax carbo. The sequence continues at coordinate 103,279,446 of NC_087513.1, read as the reverse complement.
ATAAAATATGCAATCGTTCTACCTTAACTTGCAGTCAGCCCCTATTTTCGCTTTGCCAGCGGTACTGGCATATGACAGTCTGATTGTGCACTTCCCGTGCTTTCCCAAATGTAATGGAATTTAAGCATCATATGCCATGGGAATTATAAAAACTGAGAGAATTTGCAGAAGGAGGTCTTACTGAATATGAAAAGAAATATCAGAGCGTAGCACTGTCTAATCAAAACCTTTTTTAACATTACAGCATTTTTTTCATTCAAATGATATTTTGGTCTTGTGTCAAGACAGCATTTATTTTATTTTAAAAGTAATTACTGAATGGGAAAGTTACCTTTTGCCATGGTAAAATCATAACCAAACATCTCTGAAACACAACTAGACAAAATAATGCTGTAAAAGTTCATTTTTTGCCACTCTTGTAGCTCATCAATCCAAATTATTGTTTTCCCTTATTTAAATAATTCTAACATACAGGTTCTTTGCCATTGTTTAGTTGTAAATCTAATAATATGATTGGAATTGCTCAATAATCTTCTGTCTCAAGCTTTTCTTCATTTCTGATTCATTGTGTCTATTATTAAACCCAGCTGTTGATGTTTTTGAACAAACTGATTTCTGAATTAACTCTGCATTGTATTCTATAATAACGCCACTTCTGAATTATCATGGGCTGCTCCCAATTTACTTTTAGATAATTAAAGGCTGTCTTTATTTCTATCCAAGTTGCCTGTTTTATTTCCCAGAATACAAGGATGTGATTTCATTCACGCTGCTCTAGGGGTCTGAAGTTGATAATCATTTTTCTGCATCTGCCCTCATCAGTGTCATCTTCCACTCTACGATGCTCCAGCGTTATTCCTTGGCTTTACTCATTAGCATTCACAGTACTGGTGCTGTGTTGTGCTAGTCTGCCGCGAGCCATTCCCTGTTGTTTTCCTGAGAAGTCTGTACCTTCATGCTGTGGAGTAGCCTTGCTTCTTAGAGTACGTGCCTCTTCTTTTTATTAAATTTTATTCATGTAAACTCTTTCCGTGTCAAAATTAGGGATGCCTTAAAACCATGCATTCTCCAAATAGTTAAATAGATTGCATATGAATGAATATAAACATCATTGGGATTGTCATAGTGTATCCGATGTATGGTGCATATACTAATTACTAAATTAAATTCAAGGACTTTAAAATTAAGACCCCAATATTATATATTTGGGATAACTAATTCATGGGGTTATGTTTTCTGCAAAGTAAACTGATATATTTTTATAATTTTAAAAAAAACAACATACACACACTCCCACCAAAAAAAAACCCCAAACAATCCAGACTTACTTCAAATTAAAAGACTGACCTGTGACATGCTTCAATATGGGGTCACGGGGTCATACATAATATCTAATTTCCTTTTCACCAGCTAAATACAATTGCTAAATACAATAGGAAGCCTTTGGTTTTTTTTAAAAAAAAGGAGTTACAGTAAACCCCCATGACAATTAAAAAAAATTATCTTGGTTGTCCCCACTAAGGTTCATAAGAAAAGGGCATTTTAGGCTCTTAACAGATTTTTAAAATTAGTCTTGACCTCAATTTATGAGCTGTATTTATTTCCCTTTGGCAAGAACAAGAATTTTAATCTGAACCTACTGCTTTTTCTCTTGCCAAGGTGAAATTACTGTGACTTCTTCCACATTTAATAATTGAGATCTTTATGGACTGATGCCTTCCCATTCTTATTTGTTGAGGGACTGCCTGTGATACTTTTAAATGTAGTAGTAAATCTGAGCAATGAATGTAGTAAAGAAAGATCCACACCTTACTAGTAAACAGTGTTAACAAAACAGGGAGAATTTGATGTACAAGACACGTATCTATTCGCTCAGAAATGTAGTAGCGAGTTCTCTCAGGTTAATGTTGCCTCCACAGAGCAACTGCTTTTACCTGCTTGGTTGCATGTAACTGTGTACGAGTAAGTGAAATCTTTGAACTGGTGGCAGCGTGTTGAGCTTCTGTGTACTTCATTACTTTATATGCAGGACTTTTGTCTATTATTCCTCAAGAGGCAGCACTGTTAAGATGCTGTGTAAAAATTTCAGACAAGTGCTGAGGTACTCTAACAAAAAAATGTGTCTTATTTATGATGTGTCAAATTACTGTTCTGAGAGTAGACCTTTTAGGTTGCATTCAGCCTTTAATTTGACTGAATTTAAATAGCATAAAATGCCTTTTAGTTGGAACTTGGCTTGCATATTATATCTCTCATTTCAATGAAAAACATTCAGATGCAAATACGGTTTGTTTGGACTGAGTACAAATGCCACTATCATGACTGATGAAGGCTTTTGATCACACATCTACAAACTGAAACCTTAAAAAGGAAGAGGCTATTTGGACTGGCATCTGCAGTGGCATGAATTATTTAGTTCCCATTATTCATAAATCTTTTTGAAGAGAAGGCTTACGAGGTTTTTAAGGAGGAGTAGTCATAGTTGTGTTGCCAGTTTCTATTAATGCTGTGACTGACTGCATGTGCAAACTTCTAAACTGCAAGTTGTACGGAATATGAAAGAGGTCTGTGTACAAACTTCTCAGGAATGGACCTGAAAGGTTTCCGTGGTTTCCTAGGATAAGAGTGGGGATGCCTCTGTTGTTACCGTCTGCCTTGGCATGGTCCAGGAGGTGGGCGAGGCAGGAGCATGTCGGTATAATTTGGTGAGCTACCCAGTTAGCTGCTAGAGACCTGCTTGATTCTCACAGAGCACATGCTCACAGCTGGAGTTTGTTCTGCCACTCATTCACTGAACTACAAATCTCTTTTGGCTATGCTCTGACAGTACAACAAAAATAGCAACACCACCCTCCTTTATGCATTCTTTCGCTCAGAATCCTTTATTGTACGATGTTTTTGCTATAAACAGGTGACATTACAAAATGTTTTCTCTATTTCCAGGATCGATTGAGGCTAAACACTGTATATAAACACTATTCTGCTATAAGGGGGGTTTGCATGCTTTTTTAGCGCACTGTAATTGTGTAATAATGTTGTCTAGAAGATGCGTGTTCGCAGAGATGTCAAGGAATGAGTTAGAAATACCCAATAGTAACTTGTTTATCTGCCTTGTGGGCTAGTTTAGTGTTTGGGTTTATTTTTTCCTTTATTTGTCTGCTATGTGTTCTTCCAGGATGTTACAAAAGTCACATTATGAATCAAAATATTATACTCAACATGCAATTGTACAGTTCAGAAATGTGGACAGTTCATAAATAATTTCTTTACTATAACACGTTTTTCATTGTAGGAGTAGAAACAATATTTTACTTCAGAAGTCATAAATAAGAGGTTTACACCAGGAATCACGTAATTTCGTGTACACAGTCATTTGGAATATACTTAGTTTCTTTAATTTCCTAAGATAATATTCTTCAAAAGTTTCTCAAAAATATTCCAAGAAAGATTTCTCATCTTTCATTTTTCAATTGATTGTACACATTACTCACACTTGATTTCACTCATTGTCCAAATCACAGAATTACAGAACGGCAGGGGTTGGAAGGGACCTCTGGAGATCATCTCGCCCAACCCCCCTGCTTGAGCAGGCACACCCAGGGCAGGGGGCACAGGAACGCGTCCAGGTGGGTTTTGTGTGTCTCCAGGGAAGGAGACTCCACAACCTCCCTGGGCAGCCTGTGCCCCTGCTCTGGCACCCGCACAGGAAAGAAGCTTTTCCTACCAAAATGCATTATACTTTAGAGGCAGTGAAGTATGTGTATACAAACACACTTTTCTATATTATATGGTATATTCTTCACTATATATCACACATATATTGCTTTATATATTCTTTTATAGAAAATAATAATGGATGTTATATTTTAAATAAAGCTATGGATATTGAATTAATAAGTTTCATAGAAAATGGTTATCTTATATAAGGATATATTAAAATAATGTATACACTATATCTAGTATATGTAATATGAACTATATAACATGCATCTGTAATATATCTATAAATAGGTATACATTAATATTCTTTCAAATTCTAGGAGTATTTTCACTGATAGGAAAGGAAAAAGAAATGAGGAGTGCAAGAAACGTGCTTATTGGCTATATATAAAAAAGGGGTTTGGTTTTTTTGATTTTTAAGGAGAGTAATATAACAGCCTTGTGGCAGTGTTGGAAGGAAGCAGCGCAGGCAGAGACCATCGTAATGATAGTAAGGAAGCTATTATTAGTAAGATATGAAAGCTTTCCTGCCATTTTATTATGCTAAGTATTCATTTACAGTTACTGTAGAGTCGTAGTCTGCCTCCTAATATACTATATCTCTTGTCATTTTGGAAATACTTTCTCAATATTGAAATGCTGAAAATACAGATCACTGGAGTTACAAATTTTTAGATTTCTGTAATAGTTAGTATGTCTCATACACATTTGGTTCTCTGAGCTTTCTGATCCAGATCTTTGATTTTAATCTCCTACCTGTTTCTTTCATTTTATCTTGGCTTTTTTTCCCTCTTATCTCTGTTTTCATCTTTTTTACCTCCCTCATTTTTAGGTTTTTTCTTGTTGACCTTGAAGAACTTTTTCTTTTGTCATCTATTATTTTGAATTCATCTTAATATATTAACTTCCTACATCTCCTAGACTCAGTTTTTAAAGATCCTGTGCTGTTTACAAGGAATGATGTTCAGTCTTTTCATTTTCATTCCACCAAAGGGGCAGAATGTTGCTTCTCTCGCTTCAGTTATTTCTAGCAGTCATTCAGAAGCTCTTATTTGGTGCTGTCTCTACAGTGCACCACGTACCATCATTAGTGTGTCTGCTTGCCAAGTGCCTATGCTGACTATACTTTGCGTACACACACCCTGGCAAAGGTGTTCTCTAATAAGTCCTTATTTTGATGACTCATAGGCAGAACTGAGCAGTTAATGAAATGCATCTGGTCTGTTTTGGAGGTATGGGCAACATGTACATCTGAAGACCAAGAGTGAAGGACACATGATAAAAGGCCCCACTACGGAACAAAGCTGGGACAACCACATCAAGAGCTCATGTCAGCAGTCTGTGGATGTTGCTGTTAGACCAGCAAGCTGGGAGCCACCCCTTTTGAAACTAAATCAGATGAAATGCAAGCTGAAGAGGGTTCAAATATGAATGTAATTTTATAATGTGAATTGCTCACCACCTAAGCAGAACTTTTCGGCCCATCAGCTTAGTCCCCAGTGTTAAAATTAACTACTTTTTTTTTTTTTTTTTTTTTTTTTTAAATGCAGAAAGCTTCCAGATTCCATATTTCCATATTCCCTCACAGGCAGTGCTTCCAGCTTTTTATATACCAGCACTTTAGGCATATTATTGCATGTAGTAACCTGAGATGTTACTCTCCACTGAGAGTGGAGAGCCAGGACTACTGATAGCTGCTGTAAACACAGATCAACTCTTAAATGAATCTTGCCTACAGTTTTAGTAGAGTGGCAATATAATTAAAGGAGGAATAGAAATGTTTTTAATGCTCAAATGAAAGAAAATTGGGGCTCAGGTCAATATTAAGAGTATCATATTTTGAACAATTATAGTTTCAAAACTATTTTTATTTTTTGAGCATCTTTAACAATGTTCTAAATTCTGAATCTAATAATACTTTCTTTTCTTCCTGAAAAAAAAATCTAATGGCTGTTTATGAGTGTTCAAATTCTGAATATTCAGGCATATGCTTGTAGATTCTGCATATTCATTCCTCCAGTCTCGTTCTAATAAAGAACTATTGGCTTATATTTCTTTATACAGAAGAGGTGGGTGTGCGTGTGTGTGTGTAAAATCTTAAGTCTGGAATTGTGATTTGTTTGATTTTCTGAAATTTCAGTTGTCGTTCTCATTACAATGGAGAAGTTGTAGACTACCTGACAACTTTTACTGCATTGGTTTGTATATTCAACATGTATATACCTTTTAAACCATTGCAGGATATTAGAACTATATATAGGAAATGAAATGTTTTTTAATATTACTAGTTGATTGTGAATTTAATGCATATAATCAGGTAAAATTTGAAACGTGCAATGAAAGATGGTGTGAGGTCAAAAAGATCTATATTAAGGATGAAATCTATCTCTGGACAGTGCATCCTTATAAAAATAATTTATCATTTACATGTCTCACCCAAGCTACAAAAATAGGTCTTGCTCGATAAGTCTTGTCAAGGCAACTTTTCACTTTAACAGCACTATCAGGCTTCAAATTGGATATTGGCTGACAAAATGGAGTGGCAATGAGTCTACGTCTAACACTGAAGTGGAGTCCTTTTTTGTAAAGCCAGATATAAGGAGAAAGATAGTATTTAGCCTTATTTTTGCTATGATTATGAATAGCAGATGATAAATTACAAGCAAATATTTGAACTATATGTATAGTATCTGTCTTAGTTGTTTGGTTTTTTTTCTCTTAAAGTTTAGCCATGTTTCTTGGACTGTCAGAGAAACGTAGAAAAATTGGCAATAAATCACATGCAACAAATCCAAGTTCTTTTTTTAATACTACTTCACTGATAACAATATCATCAAGTTGAAAGATTCACCTTAATTTCCCCATCATCCAAACCAGGCGGAGATGCAGTAAATAATTCATATAGAAAGCAAAATATCTTCCTACCTTGTTTCTGAGAATAAATGACTAAGTATGTATTTGAAACTGACTCATTTGAGTGTGGTTAGTACTACTTTGGCATAAGTTTTATTTTGTTCTTTAGGGGTCTTAACAAAATGTCATAGTCATTTGCTATTACATCTTCACTTTTATCATAAAGAGATAAATTATATTGTAGTTTGATTAGTGTATAGATAAGTTTATAGATTTTTAATTTGCTTTGATCAATGAAAAATTGCTGTGAAAAAAGCTTAATTTGTCTTCAGAAATGAATGTATATTTTTAATATGTATAACATGATCCATTTTTAGTTAAAATAAATTCTACCCAATAATTCTCATTACAAATATCTATTTTCACAGGAGTATTATATATTGACCCTCAATTGTGAAGGTATTTTAATGTCTCTAAATTATCCTGTAAGCCTCACTAGTTCCAAAGAAGTTGTTATGTTCTCTAATATTTAAATCTACTCTCTAGAAGGTCTCAAGAGGAATGGCTATACTGTATCAGGTCAAGACAAGGAGTAAAGCTTTCCGGTGTATTTCTTGACATGACAACTTCAGTGATTGCAAGTGGTGATGAAGAAAATTCTGTGTAGAATTTTTAATGGCTGAATACAATTACCACTGAAAAGTCACATCTGAAATCTCCATTCCCCAATGGAAGAAGAGTTTAGATTTAGAACACATTTACTGACATCCATTTAAACTTTTGGAATTCCTATCAGTTGAGCTCTGCACCTAATTTATTACAGTATTTTCTTCATCAGTCTTGCCAGTTACCCAAGTTTGTCTTCCAATGTCTAGAAGAGCCTAAATTGATATTTGGGGAATTAAAAAAAAAATATCTTATTTTTCTGTTCAAAGTTTTAATTCTCTATTCTTTAAGATACGTGCTTGTTTCCATGTGCTTCAATTGCTTTCCCAATGGCCCTTAAGACATACTTTATTAAGAAAGCCTTTCATGCAGGTGATCTGTTATGGATGTGGTGTAACACTTTTTATACAGAAATCCCATGGGCTGTGATACTAACCAAAAAAAAAAAGGGGGGGGAGGGGAATTGTGATGAAAGCCAGTTGCCTTCTCAAAACCTTCGTAGGGTTTACAGTAGATGAATTAGTTGTATGTAGAGGTAACGTAAGGAAAACCCTAGCTGTTTTTCTGCCTTCCTAGATCCTTTCTCTTGATTATAATGTTTTTGAGTTCACGCTGGTTGTATAAGGGCTTATTTTCAAATACAAGAACTCTTAAAGCTTTGTGGCCTATCAAAGCTGTGGACTGTGAGTGGAAAATAATGTGTATAAGAATAGTAGACTAAGAAAATATCTATCGGTAACAATGTAGGGTAGCACGTACCTTACAAAACAAACACACAAACAAGCAAATACCCAAAAACCTAACATGAGACATGAATGTCACAGGCTGCTCTTGGGTTGAGCAAAATGGACAACGCATAGTTTGAGGTGTTTTTGGTGCATTGATCTGCAGATGTGAAAAGAAACACGCGCTCACTGCTTACAGCTGCTTGTGCCCAGACACAGTTATGTGATGACAGCCAGTTTGTGCCTAAGTAGTCTGCTAAGTGTATCCAAGCAGGATCTTTTCCTTTCTAGTCTTTCTGGAGACCTGACAAGATCACGGAAGTTGGGTGAGTGTCTAGGTACACATGTTTTGCATGGTGAAAAATTTTGATAGTTTGTCTGAGGTGCTGAGTGAATGTCAAAGCTTTTCAAATGTTTGGTTTAAGTTTTGAAATAACTATAAATGAGATCTGAGAGAATAACTGAGTGTTTTTATCTCTGCCTGGCATAACCACACTTACAGCCTTGTGGAGTTCTTCATTCTCCTACTTTGGAGTTGTTTTTGTACATACTTCTTAAAACATTCTGTTACCTTTATAAAATGAAATATAAAATTTGTATTTACTGTTGTTCACAAACTATATTATGTATTTGCATTTTAAATTTCTGTGATGTTTTATGGTAACCCAGCTTATGATGAAATTGCTTACTTGCAACTTGCATTGCCTGTAGAAGTTACGTGTCCAGCTGTATTATTATAGCATGCATAAAGTTGGCATTTTGGGACAGGCAAATCATGTTATCTGGATGCCTTTAAGAGAAGCCTTTAGGGCATGATTATACTCATCTTTCGCTATACAGTAATACACTGTGTTATGGTTTCCAGCTGCTAATGTGAATCAGCTACAGCTGGAATCCTGAACTCTAGTGATGTTTAGATTATAAGATGCTTCTGCTGATCTCCATCATGGAGTTATAATGAGTAACGAGACCAGAATTACTATATTTATAGTCTGTTTTTCAGAAAGAAAATGGAGCTGCATGTTCTTCAATATTTTGTGATTAGTATCGCGTAATAAAAGTCATTGCATATGATAATCTAGTTGCAGTTTTAAAATATTTAATGTGTTTAGCAGCATATTAGAAAGTTTGAAAGATGCTTACAGTCATTTTAGCTTTTCCATTCCAGTATAGGAATTGCTCCTCATTATCTGGGTTCAGTAATTACTATTTTGCAAATCTATATTCCATGAGGTTGGAAAGGAAAGATTCTGAACACTGGAAAATATTCTGTCATTACCTGGCATTGAATTCTAGAGCAAAAGGGTGGGGGGAAAACCAAAATGCTGAAACCTATGCTCCTTCATCACATTGCCTTTCAAAGTTTCACCAAGTAAAATATAATTTAATAGAGTTTCTAGAATTGCTGCATCCTATACCGAAAAGACTGCTTTAAAAGCACCTTCTCTAAACATTGCTTTTTCTCACAGAGCACAGTAAACATACAGCAGCTGCTGGTTTGATGTTCTGTTTGCCATTAGTAACAGAATAGTCAGCTATTATTGCCCAGGATGGATGGTCAGTCCATAGGTTTGCTAGATGGAGTAGTATATAGTAGTGTTTTGTCATTTGGGTCTGTGCATTAGCTTATGTAGTTTATGTCTGGCTTGCCTACAGGTTTTATAGTGTGTGCAGGAGGGGCGTTAGGTAAGATGGATTCGTTTTATTTTGTTTAACAAGAATTTTGCCTATTTATGGTTTAGGGTGTGTTGTTTTTTTTTTCTAATTATGGGCTGAATGTAGACACACTGAACACAACTGAAGTCCTTTATGACCTGCTTAGTCTCAGATTTGAACGTCTTCTACTGCTGTCAAGAATTATTATATTCTTCCGAAGACTAGCAGGTATACAAAAATAATGTGATACGGTATGTAGCTTTGAGATAGGTTTGTACTTTATAGATTAACAGTCGTGTTAGTATTTATTCAGGGATCGGAGGAGTGTGTTAGTACTCAAGGTGACCTTAATAAATGGGGAAGTAACTTTAAAGCAACAGAATCTTCTAAAGACAAGGGTGAAGTTCTGTATTCAGAAAGGATAAAATACATATGTGAAACCAAAATGTTCAATAGGTACGTGTACAGCAATATGGAGAGGAGGACTAAAGGGGTCGTTGTGGGCTTGAATACGATGCGATGCTGTTTCGTTAAAGCCAAGTGATATTTTGGAGTGCACAGCCGAAGAGCTAGGTGGGAGGCATCATCACTAATTGTTCCACTTTGCACTAGTGCTGCCTCAGCTGGATATCTTGCCTGATTTTAGATCAGTGTAAATAAATTGCTGAAAATCCAGGAAAAATGATAAAGAGGAAGTTGGAACCCATATATTAAGACAGTGGAAGAACGTGATTGTTTAAGCACAGAAAAGAAGTAACAAGTCTTCAAATACGCAAACGGTTACATTAAAGAAGTATATGTTCTGTTATTTATACTCATGGAAGGTATGAAAAGGGTTAAGTAATTGGCATAGTCTCCTACATATGGTAGTTAGGTTGTATGTGAGGAAGACAATTTGCCATTGAGAGGATAACTGTGCATGAAAGCAGTTTACCTGGAGAGCTTTTGGAGTCCCTGTCACCAAAGGTTTTAACAATATGTTAGGCAATCTGTTAGGAGATGTCCAAACATAGTTGATGCTGCTTCAGACTCAGATGATGTAGCAGTTGACCTCTTCATGACCCTTCCGAATTTGCATTTTTGTCCTCTTTTCAATTGTATCTTCAAGAAAATATACTGTGTTCTAAGAGAAAATATGATTACAAATCACTATATAGATGCATAATCCCTATTATGCAGCATCTATACAATATATATTCTATTGTGTACACATTTAATGTTATAGTTGAAATAAAAGAAATTGATCAATTTTTTGTCCTTTCAAAATCACGTACTTTTTTTGCATGCCTGTTCATTTGTAGTTTTTCTCTTAAACCGTGAGGGGAAAAAAATGTATTAAATTGACAGAAATAAAAAGGTTCTTGGTTTTTTGAAGATCAGTCACTGCATTTAGTAAGCAAAATTTATCTCTTTCTGAGGGAAATTACCTGATGTCATCTGAGGAACTTGTATTGTGGATGCAATGATGCAAAGATAGAATAAATAATAGAAGGTCACATGTTTGAATTCCTTGTAATTACATATGCATGACTGCACAGATCTTTAATGATTATACAAATAAAGAGATGAAGACTTATCTAGGAATATATGCATTCTGATTATATCTGCAAATGCCACTAAGTGATATTTTAGAAATCTCCATTAGGATAGTGCGCAGAACTTACATATAAAGAAGAATATTCGCTACAAAATGCAAAGGCATTTCAATAAAGGCAATCAAAAGAGAGGTCAGAAAACCAAAAGTAAACAAATTTAGCCATGAGGATGTGTCTAGGATTTTAAATTGTATCTTAATCTAAAAGAACTTCCTAGGTCCCATGTTTCGCTGTCATCTGTTGGCCCCGCTTCAAGACTAGGCAGCAGTGCAGGAGACTCAAAATCCCACTTTCAGGTGACGATGGTGGTTTGTTTCTCCTTCAGTGGCTTTTGGAAAACACTGTTGTTGAGAAGGAGGTGGTGAAGCATGCTGAATTACAGCACGTACTGGTACCCTTGCTTTCAGTGGGTCTCTTAGTCTGTGAAAGCCTAATAATTTGCATTATTCCCTGGAGAAAAAGATCCTGCTAAGCCTTCTGTCACACAGAGGAGCTTCTGCATTCACGGAATCAGAGCTGGCATTTAGGTGACCTAAATGACCAGTGATAATCCATCAGTTTATGCTAAGGAAAAAAATGCAGTTGTTGTCATCATCGTCACAAAATTAAAAATGAAATTCTAAATTTAAGTACTGTAAAAATAACTCCTTTTGAAAATTGGAAATCGGCATTTCAGCCCTATATGTTGGGGGTGTTTGGGGCAGGGGGGGCTTGGATTGGTTTGGGGATTTTTTGTGTATGCTTTTTTCTCTAATAATGTTTAGTATTCCAGGGTCGCAAAAAGTTTTAAGACTGGAGTAAAATACAGATTAATAAATATATCTGTCCTGTAGATTGTTGATGTTTTTTACTGAAGATGAGAAGACCTCTAGATTTGCTGGAACCGTAGGTTCAACACAATGCGCTTTATGACTGTGACTTTCATCTTGTTTATATTCTTGAAAAGAGCTATTTAGTAATTTTAACATTTAGATATTGTACTGGTTTTCCCTCAAGCTGCATTCATAGTACATGCAACAGGTGAAATGAGAACAAGGCACTGACCTCAAACCTTTCCATTTTTTCTTTCTCCTTATTTTCTGAAATAAAAGGTTAGGTAAGCTGGACATCTGGGGGAAATACTCTTTCCCTTTTTTATTTTTATTGAGCTATTGAAGTAATTGGAAGGACGTGGTTTTTTCCAAAGACAAAAGACAAAACCCCAAATCGAATAATAAATCACATATAAGACAAAAATAAAATAAATGCTATATCAAATCTGTCTAAAAATGTCCACAAAATTGAACAGTGTAGAGACAGCTGAGTGTGGAGAAAATATTGAACAACTTGTAGCCACCATTTATCAAAGAATGTAATTTAACAATTGTTGGCATACAAAAACCAAGAAGTCAGAAAGATATATCACAGAAAAATAAAGCACAATGTATTATTGATATTTGAGAGCAAGGGTATATTAAGGTTCTTGAAATTTGAATCCAGCTTTTTACATTCAAGCAATGATTTTTTAAAACATTGTTTCAGCAGCGCAGCTAGAGCAGAAATGCTTTTCTGATTTAAAAAAATGCCCTAAAAACCTTCATTCTGTGAAAATTAACTACCATGTTTCAGGACTTGGCACAATTTTCCTTCCCTTTCCTGATCCCTCAGAGCAGACTCCCCTGAGATCTCTGACCTTGCTTCTTGCTGCTGTGTGTACCCCTCACTCACAGACATTTCCCTAGTAGCCAACCTTTTTGGTTTGCATATGCTGTGACCAGAACAGCCTTCAGAAAATAAAATACGGTTTAATCTTGATCGAACTAAGGATTAATAGAAGATTTCTTTTTCCTCAGTCTTACCCAGAAATCTAGTAGCTCTGTTGTGCCTTTCAGCCTGACTTTTGAGAATATGGTCTTTCTTCCCTCTTCATCTGTCTTGTGTCTCTGGTCTTTAAAATCTTCCTTAAATTCCAACAAAGGTCACTGTTCACGCTTTTCTGTAGTATGCCTCCCTGTCCAAAATCAATTTCCTAAGAAAGACAAAGCAGAGTAATGAAAGAAAAATGCCCTCTTATATGTTTTCTGGTTTTTAAAAAAGTTCCTGAAAATGGGGAAATACCAGAAGTCATTGCCTTTCCTTTTTTTCCATTTCCGGATTGGCTTGTTATTTTAGCCAAATAAAGTAAGTGCTGGCCAAATACAGTAAATTCCAGTTTTCAGGTTACATTGTACCCATAAATTATTACTGGCTGGTCCTAATCCACTTTAGTTGTATTACAGAAGTTTCAAATCAGTGTCCTACAAGTATTCTACTTTGAGCAGTGGGAGGTTCGCTGCCTTGAATAGCTTGTCTCTTTAGTCAACAATCAAGGAAGATGAGGTAGGGAAAAAGAGAATTTGTCATGTGAAATGCAGAGAAATCATCTCATTTGCTGAAGGCATAAAGCAATGTAGATCCTTCAACTGTAATATTGTTTGTGGGAACACACAGGTCTTTTGTCACTGGCTTCAGTGGCATGAAAAGCCAAGTTACCCCATATCCGGTGCTCTAACCAAGAGATCAGCCTCCCTCGGCTAAATTTCAGTTTTGATAATGTTCATTTGAAACATTTATCTATGCTTGTCTCCTCCCATGACTTTTCATGTAGCAATAATAATAAGAGGAGGATAAAAATTTTCAAACATACTGGATATAGGCTGAAAATTGTCTTCTCTTTGCACAGAGTGAGAAGGAGAGTAAAGAGGGAAGAGAGAAAAATTCTTTCACCTTTGCAAAAAGAAATGCCAGCCTCAACGATAACAATGAAAGGGAATTTTCCCTCATGCTAGATATCAAAAAGATGGGTCGTTGATGGAAACAGCTCCAGCTAGTTCTGTTCAGTAGGCAGAATTATGTTTTGAAAGACCATTTTCAGCTAATTTGGCTGTTGTGCAGTTTGAACTTTACGAATTGACTTGTAATTGGACCCTGCTGTCAATGGAAAAACTTACAAGTATTGAACATGACATTTTTAAGAAGGTTACTGTCATCTAGTCCTCTATTAGTGGATTTGCAGAGAGTTATAATTGGTCTAACAAGCTTAGTAACCTGTCCTACTTCCAATTATAATGTACAACCTCATTTATATCTTTTCTTTATTTACTGATACATGATAGGTAATAATTCTCTGTCTAGTGCTCATGCTTCAAAATAAAGCTGTCTAATCACAGAATAGTTGGATTCTTTTAATACACATGTATATATGTAACCATATACAGAGATTAATATATATGTAGATATGTACCCATATGCATAGATTATAGATAATATATATGCATATATGTGTGCATATATATTTATTCAGAACTATTAAAGTACATATATATATTTTCATATACATATTTTGATAGATATATGCACACACACACACATATATCTATCTCTTTATTCTGAATAACTAATGTGAGTATAAAGTCTCCTGTTGTGGTGAGTTACTGGGGGGAGTGTATTTCCTCCAGACCTTTGTTAAGTTTAAATGATGATTCTGGCTCAAAGTGATAATCTGCTCATGTAGGTGTAATTCTCAGGACTGAAAAAGAAGGGGAAGCACAAGAAAATGAACATGTTGATGAACTCAATGCATTCATTATCAACTTATATTTGCATGAAGGAGAAACTGTTCACTTATTATAAAATTAGAATGGCACCATTAATTTTGTTTACTACGGGAATGATTTTTAGTGCGTGTAAGATTTACTGGCTGTTTTACAGGTGAGTATATCTTGTTAAACAGCCTTATGGAAAGACGTCTGCAGAAGCATCTGCATTTGTTGTACCTCCCTAAAGCAGAATTCTTCCATGGAGTAATGCTGATTTCAGATGTCATGGGACAGCTTTTTTTTTTATCTTGTTTTCACTGCCAGGAGAATGATGGCAATGCCATGATGGCAATTTCATCAGGAAGTAGAGGAGTGATCAGTGAATAGAATAAAAAAAAAAAACAAACCAAAACACACACACACACAAAAAAAACTAGAGAATTGCCATTTTGGGATGCATTCATAAAGTTAAAAGTTTGATTTTTTCATCACTTCCTTCTTATGTGTCAACTTGGCCTTCACTGCCATGCTCTCCGTACTTGTCTTAGTAGGCTGATTGGTGAGACACCAGACCGGACAAAGAAAAAGAAATAAAACAACCAACAAAAAAAAGCCCAACTTAAAACCTTTAGGTGAGAACAAGAGAAGCAAATAGAGCAGAAAGGGGATTTGGTCTTTCTCCTTTTTTTTGTTTGGTTTTCTTTTCCTGTCTTTTGGTCACAAGAGTAGCTGCCTCTGAATTGTTGACATAGATCTGCCTTACAAGAAGGGCCATCAGAAGAGGAATTTATTTTTTTTTCCTGAGGTACCTTTTTTCATGAAGATGCTCTTGAATGAATGGCTTTTCAGTTTTCAGAGTGCACTTGAGAGTTTAAAGAATTGTGGTTAGTATCTTTTGTGTAATTTACAGCTAACAGTGATTCCATTTTCACTGATGGAAATTTATAATTCTGATGAATATTGTGTATCAGCAACATTACCATGAGACTTACAAAACAGAAAATAATGATTCTGTTGATTTTGGCAGTAGGGCAAATGTTAGCAGAATATTTTAAGCTTGTATCGTTGGTTTTGTGACCCCATTGTGCATTTAGAACTAATGCATGAAACTCTCTTGCTTCAGGAGACTTAAGGAAGGCTGCATTGCCTGCCCCTTTTTCTCTGAGTTTGAACACTGATCACTGTTTGTTAAAACATTGTCTGCTCCTTTTGCTTTGCATACTCTATTAGGGTGCAAGAACAATCTGAAGATGTAGGCTTCAGTGAAGAAAAACAATTATCATATAGCATAGA
The DNA here is from genome assembly GCF_963921805.1 of Phalacrocorax carbo. NCBI lineage: Eukaryota > Metazoa > Chordata > Aves > Suliformes > Phalacrocoracidae > Phalacrocorax > Phalacrocorax carbo. The sequence goes on along the minus strand of NC_087513.1, from coordinate 103,263,381 downwards.
TTATAAATAATTGGAGCACTTGTAGTTTAACTGATGTTTGTTTGCATCAGCTTCACGGGAGAATGGCGTTTCAAGAAATAGGAGCAAGAAATGATGTAAGATTTTAGGTACTTCAAGATGTACTTTTGGCACGTGGATTGTGCTGTAAGTTTTCAAATTCCCAAATGTGTGTATATATATGTTTGCATCTACTTGTGATTAATGGTCCATGATTTTTCTCCATTCCTTGCCATGCTTTTTAAGTGTGTTTTGTGATATATTTTCTAAATTCTCAACACAGGTCTTCTGACAGAATCATAGATCTGAACTATCTCATAGAGCTGCAGTGTCTCAAATAAATAGGTCAAATAATCCTAGAAGTGGTGTTTGCTAGCTTTGAATCGATAGTGATAAAGTTTCTCTGTATTCTTACTTGCTCAACCTTCTGTCTAATCTATCTTTGTTCTCTTCTTGTGCACTCTTTTCCTTGCTTCCAGTGGCTGCTACAAAGAGCAAAGCTAGAGGTGAGTTTCTGCCTGCACTCTTCAATTTGCATTGCATGGTTCTGCAGCCCGCCTATTTTCTCACAAGGTTTTTTCTGCTTCTCAAAACATAGAAAGAGATTTTTAGATCTTATGGTATAGTAGATTAGGTTTTTACAGTTTTGTAATTGCCCTTAAGTGCAGACTGTTTTAATTGTTTATCAGTCATCACTCTTACTGTGTTGTGTTAATTGTTTTAATTTAGGAAGTTTTTAGGAGAAAGATAAAACCAAGCGCATTGTAGTTAGATTTCTGACTTGCATTATAGTAATGTAGCGATATTGATGGCATTTTAATCAAAATGAAGATATTACATCAAAATGCTCATAAATATGTAAATGTAATTTATATTTTTTATCTCTAGACATAGTCATAAATATCTGAACAGAGAACAATGAACCTAAGTGTCTCCTAAGCATCCCCAATCTTTGCAGACTAGTATAAAATGATCATCACTGTTTCTGATAGCATACCAATATATAGAAAGGCGTACTATAATCTCTGCAGAGATTTATGACTTCAGAGCAGCAAGGTGATTGTCACAAATCAGTGTGACAAAGAAATAAACCTTTCAGAACTAATCATGTAAGGTCAGTTGTGCCTTAAACCATTTCCTGAATTTCAACGAAGCAGTCATGCAGCAAATGTAACCTGAAGGGTATATTTTTACTTTCATATATGTACAAATAGATGCATACATGTATATATACACATATCTCTGTGTGCGTGTATATATATATATGAACATATATTTTCATAGAAAAAACTGAAAGGAAGTGATTTACTAAAACTTATCTAAAATTTCTGGTAGATAAAATTGAGTTGTTTGAATATTAAACATCAGATTTTAAGGCAAATATGCTTGGTTACTTGTAGTTTGGAAGTTAAGAACTCTGATATTCTTGGTGTTTGTTAAGTTCACTTACATTGTCTAGCTTGAAGATGTAGAACAAAAATAATAATCAAAGAAAGCACAGCCAACTGATGGTGTTTATCTATTAGATTAACTATATCAATAATAAAAATACAGCTCAAGTTTTTTTAAACCCTTGCATGGCTTTTTGTAAATTATTTTTCTCAGAAATTTTGCATGCATTGGATGTCATGAGTGAAGGGAGTGGATAAAGTTAAATTCACATATTTGTCTATGCATGCTATGAAGTTTGATATTGTCTTTTCTGTACTGTTGATATCGATAAAGATTACCTTAGCTCTCTTTACCCTAACAATACCATGGCATATATCTCTGTCTCAGAAGAAAACCCCAAAGTGCATAATAGTCTGCTTTGTTAACGGCTGGTAAAGGACTGCTTAGTGTTGCCAAATTTAAGTGAAACTAGGGGAAAGGTAATTCCGGCAGGGGGAGATCATGACCACCATCTCAAAGACCATCCACTCAGGAAACCCACCGACTCAAAAGGTTAAGGAAGTAAAGATCTCAAAAAAGTCATAGTGAGCATGCATAGTCATTTACATGGCAGGCAAAGAACTTTAACCAGTCATTTAACAGAATAACAGTGAATGTGTATTAGATTATTAATATCATGTGTATAAATAACTGTTGGTTTCCACCTACAGCGTGCTGGTTTGTACCTTGCACCCATATCTGCACATTTACATAATAAAGGAAAACACCTCAACTCTGTGTGTGAATTGGGCCATGCACACCAGGTAATGGACCCAAGTTTTTGGGACAACAATGTCATGTACTCGGCTGTGATGCTGTGTATAATGGTCAAGAATTTAAGACCTTCATAATCAATGAAAAAAAACCAAACAAAACTAAAACACATCCACGGAAGCAAACTTGCAGCACAAATAAGCAAAATCTAATCAGTATTCAGCAATTACTTCATGTACCCATATATTGCCATTCAAACAGAAACTGCCCTGGAGGCACAAGAATTATAAAATGAGTCAGAAGTACTCATGGGCCCCACTCATCTGTGAACATTAACATACCCTTATTTCAGAAGTGCACATGCATATTTTATAAACAGCTGAAACTATATATAGTAAACTGGGTTTGACACTGTGATAAGAGAAAATCTCATAATCTGTAGCTATGCATTATCTTTGGAGGTCTCTTATTCAGTTGCACAACGCCTTCAAGAAGTCATCAGCTTTTCCTTTGGTGCTGAACAGCCCTGTGAGGAAGGTACCCAATATCCACAATAATTTTGTCCTGCAATAGTTCTGTCTTTCACCAAAATCATACCAAAATCTCCTGTGGTGGAAGACATAAAGCAGCTGATGTCTTACTGCTTTTCACGTTGCTCTGTCTAAGCAGTAAAGAAGGATCTGTTCCTCCTTTTGAATTATAACAAACACTTAACTGGCAAGCAGTTTTCTAATACCTCATTGAAAATGGCAACTCACAGCTGAGGGAATGCTTTGCTGCAAGAGGAGTTTCTCTTTTGGCATTTATCTTCCTGAAATCCAGCACTCTTACGTCTATGCTCCTATTTATGGATCTTCAACATTCCTTTCTGAAAGTTTAGAATTTGTGCTGCCATTTTCAGCAAGGTGAAGTTGACACTCATGGCTGCCCTGAGATCTGAGGGTTCCAGAGCAACTTAGTAGGTGATATTCTATGGGACCACTTGTCTTGAAATTTTGTTTGTGCTTTGTTAGCATGAGAAAAGTCCTGCTCGTCTCCAGCTTCTCTCCCTCCTTGTGGGATTGTCTATAAGCAGAACATTAGTGCCGTTGTTCTCAAACATTGCATTCAGTGCTCTTTCCATAGGTATCTTCTCAGACTTTGTTGAAGGCTGTTTGTATTAAGTGGTGTAAAGCAGCGGTTGAACTCTCTAGTTTACCCTTGCTTTGTGACACTTACAGTCAATTTAGGTTGGAAGGTCATCTGGTCTCAGGTCATCTGGACCTAACCACTGCGTAAGGCCCATTTAGATCTGGTTGCTCAGAGCCTTCCAGTCAAATTGAAGTATCTCAATGGTCAGAAAGTCCACAGCTCCTGGTTAGATTTGCTCTATCATTGATTTATTTCACCATGGTTTTCTTCTTTCTTTTTATACTTCCCATTACCTAGAAAAAACTGCATGAAAATTTTTGGTGGTCCAGAAAGGGAAAATACTGGATTTTGCATAGAAGGAAGGATCTTGCTTTGGACTACCTTGGGCAGATGCTGCCACAGGACACTCATGTTCTGGACAGAATACTTGAGACATTTCCAAGAAGCCTAGTTCAGAAGGATTTGAAAGAGTAAAGGGTGAAATTAAACATGAAAATAGTCATTCATATCACTGAGTTTGATGAAGCAGAAAACAAAGATGCCACCTGAAAGTCTCAGACTATCTGACTAGAGTTGTTTCAGTGCATGAATTTTTTATGGACTGTTCTTTAATGCACCAAACAAGATTTGTTCAACTTGGGCTCTATAAATGAGCATTTCCTCTATCAAAGCACCAGTTTGAAGACCTCTTAAGAAAGGCTGTTGTGACTTTTTGGTGACAATATTGTTGCAGATGTCTTCTGGCAGCAGCTAGCAATGGTTTCCAGGATCAGTGGTCGTATCAGAGCTGCTAATGACATGTCAATTTTCAGTCAGCAGGTGAAAGAGAGGCCAAGTGTCTTCATTCAAATGTAATTAGTTGAGGAATGGAGTTCTGTGCTCCACATTTTCACTTCTCTGATACACTCCATGTCAGCTGCTATTAAAAAGTTCTTTCCAGAGCTGCCCCACTAACCTCATGCACTTAGACACTTGACTTTATAACCCTTCAAAATTTAAATAGGAATTTCTGATAGGTTTTTTTGCTATTGGGAATGGTGTGGATGAATATGGCAACTTTCTGTTAAAAAAAGGAGACTATGAAGGCCAACTGCTGTTGCAGGAGGAGAAAGCGAGTCCTCCAGAAAGATCTCTTGCTGTCTCCCTGTTGAGAACTACAACGTTCCTTCCTATTCGTAGGACTCCTGAGGCCTGCAGATTAGAGATAGTGAAGTTCCCAAGAAGAGTCCCAAGAAGAGACTTTTTGCAGAGGGGAAGATGTGACTGCCTTACAGTTGCAGGACTTGTACTATCCACTTTATATAAAAACATGGTGGATTAGTAGATGTTTCTACCATGCTCCTTTCCCCTATTTTTGCTATGTCTGAAGTTCTATTTTTAATTTTCTCAGGGAGAAATAACATTCATATCATAGTCCCACTGTTCCTCATAACAAAGTACTACTGTGCTACCCTCTCAGTCTATATATACAAACAATGCTATATTCTCTCTCCAAAAGTGTTTTAAAAGCTGTATGTCTGTGAGTTCTAGGGGATGTCCTATTGGTGTGGGATACCTTCACACTTTTTCTGACTTAATACTACACTGTTAAGTACTGTAAATGCCTTTAATACTGTTTCACTTTCCTCACAAGTTTGATATTAAGAGTACTATTTTCTGAAGCCTGTTGGATATCCAGATTTTTTGAGAATGCGTCTTTTTCTTTACTTGTATTGCATCTGTGTCCCAAAGAAGCTGTCCTTATTTTTGAGTTCCATTGAAAATCACATCTTTCAATCAACTCTTCTATAAACGCAGAGATATGTTGTTTCTGCTTTGCTTTTAAAAGAGGAGACTGATTTTCCTTCAGAAACATAAGATTAAATCTAGCTTTAACAATGCTACTTAAAGCATACATCTCAGTCTCTAATATAAACCATCATAGCAGTTGATACACTGTCTAAATGCATCTTATCCAAGAGGCAAAGATCACTCTGGACTTTATTCACTTGATTTATTTTGTTTGTTCTCATTATGTCAATGAAATTGGTATCAGCTTATTTGAAGTTTTAAGTCAGGAGGGATTGTGTGAACAGGGCTGTACAAATATACTCTGTTACTGCCTGGATAGTTGTGCAATGACTCATATTATCTTTGAGTTAAGAATCAGGTTTTTTCTCGAGATTTCACCAGATCTTCATCAATGGTCATGTTCTAACCAACCATCTCTTTGATTTTCTTACCACATATGATGAAGTTTATTGCATTGCTCTAGATAAGTATTTGCCATCTTGGTAAATAATAGGTTTAATTCTTCCCATTGTTTTGACTGAAAACTAGGTAAACCAGGATAAATTGTGTTCACCAGAATTCCCTGTATGGAAGACCTACAGTTTAGATCCTATCTTCACTACATGTAATTGGCCAAACACGTTTCTCATTCACGGTAAAATTATCCTGAAATCAAGCAAGTAACACAGCATCTGTCCGTGTTAGGAACAGGACGAAATAAACGTACACAAAGGAGACCCAAATACTCCCTATTTGTCTTACTTGCATTATCTTCACAAAGTTCTGAGCTATTCAGTTATTAACATCAGTTAGGTATTAGCTCTGCTGTCGCAGTTTTCTTTATTGAGGAATGGATAAATCAGGGTATCATCTGCATAAAAATTGCACACTGCAACATTATGGCAAAAAATACAAACTAGTGGAAGCGTATAGATGTTGAAAGTGTGAATCCAATATAAAGCCTAGGGAAGTTCCATAAATCACAGTAGTTTGAAAGAGCATTTATTTATGGTTACAAGCTTTCACCACTGAGACATGTAGAAATGAAAACGTGTCAGATTCCACCTTTAATACAAGGTCATTACAAAAAACTTGCCAAGGCTGTTGTAGCATAGCATCATCAGAAGCCTGATTGAAATTTTTCAGATATTCTAACGCTATTGAAATAAAGGAGCTCTTCTTTGTAAAATCTTCTCCTGGTATTTTTACTCAAAATATAGTTTCACCTTTAAAGGTGAAACTTTTCACTGTAAGGTAGCAAAAGTGCCTTTGCTATTTATAAATGATTGTGCTTTGGGGGGGAAAACAACAAAGCTAATGAAGCTTCAGTGACCATTCCTTTACTCTTTGGTAGGGGAATACCGAACCCCTGTGGTTTAGTTACTGCTTCCAGTACATTACCTCTGAGGTCCAGCACTTTTCTCTGCTGATTAAATCATGTCCAATGGCTAAACCTGTGAGTTTGAAAGGTCTGGATTTCAGTCCTAGGTCTGACCTAAGTCCATGGTTTTCTTCTGATTCCTCACGGCACTTGAGGCCAGACTTTTCTCATATTCAGCAGTTCTGATGGTGAGGAAAGTGATGATGAACAAAATTTTATGCTTGTCTGTGAAGAAAGTGGAAGAAAAAGAAAAAACAAAAGGTTTGAAAATTACCGTATTAAGAGTGCATGGAGGACTGTGAAGGCATACACAAAATTATTACTCCTCCTTGCACGCTTTTGCTGTCAACGCTTATACAGGAGCAGGTATTTGAGAAAAGAATTTAGGTAGGCAACTGTTACTGTGTTTCTCCAGTTCTTGTTCTGTTTTGGTGAGAAGAATATGGAATTTTCGATTTAATGGTTAGTATACAAATATAAAAATGTGTTGCATTTTGCTGGGTTTTTTTTTAAATCCTCCCAGTTCACATTAGATCAAGATAATAGGTTATTTTGCAATTTCAGTTTTCCATCAGGTAACATGGAACATTATAATTGCATTAGACTCTAAAAAAATCATATATAACTATTTCAATATAATATATATGCCATTTGTCAAAAGGGATTTGGAAAAGAAGGCAGATGCCTGAGTTCTGAGGGTTGTTTTTTTTAAAAGAAGAATCATGGAATATATGTTGCTGTATTTTTTTCCCTTACAAACTTTAGCTGATCCTTGGAGGGAGAAAGCTGGAATCATAATGATGATAATAGTTCTTAACAAAGTTGCTGACTGCTCTTTGCCCTTTGCAATTATATTTGGGAAATACTTGGCCCTAGCACCTGTAAGATCTTTCCAATACTGAGACAGCTGAGATTTCTACATAATGTTGTGTGTACACAGTCCAAATGCTCACCATTGTAGTTCCAGCCAGAATCCTTCTGCTGTTCAAGGTCCCAAGTTCTGCTACACGCTAAGGAGACTGCCAAAACATGAATGAGCTTTTCCTTTCTTAGATTGAGGGACTATGTTAGCAGCACTGGAAACAGCAGTATGTCCTCTTTACTGCTTTTACTGCCTTTTTTATTTTTTTAAAATGTTTTCCAGAATAGATGTAAACAAAGCAACTGTTAATAGTTTTGGTAATGTAACATGCTCATTAAAACTGTAGGCCACCAACGGAATAAAGCAGCTCTAGCAACACAGAAATAGCAAAGGAAGGTACAAAGCCTCACTGAGAAGAGATCGGTAGGGACAGGCTATTGCTGTTGACGTGCCCTTTTCATTTGAGAGACATCTACACTGAGCTAACATGTCAGTCATTTATTGACTAAATAGTTTAATAACCAGTGTAGAAGTGTTTGAGATGGAGTAAGATAATGTTTGTTTTCATTCTCGTGACATGCAACACAGTAATGGGAGAGGGACTCTCAGGAGGACGTTCCCTTTGGGGGTGGACCCGGTTATCATTGACTAAAGCGTTTTGTCAGTTCTTATTCCCCAACTTTCAGATAGGCGACTCTTCCTTCCCAATGGTTAATAGGAAGTCTGATTGCCTTTTTTTCAATTTGTCTGCCCTCATTTGGTTGTTAAGTATTTGCGACCAGACTGTCAAAAGCAGTGTGTTAGGAGAGCTTGCCATACTTGAATAGAACTCTGCTGGAAATTTAGTTGCTTTATTTGTTATCTGAATGGATGTACTGTTGTAAATCTGGTCATGGTATTGTGCATTGACCCTTATGGTGATCTGCAAAGAATTTTCATAGGCAGTGCGTTGCATTTTGAATATGAAAGTATTGTGAACACATGAGACACAGACAGATATTACTGTGTGCTGGCCCAGTGAAATCAGGTTTCAGATTCTAGCCATAAAAACACTTTGCTTCAGAGTTTAGACTTTTTATTTAAGCACAATAAAAAGGATATAGTGAGTGCCCAGGATGTGTTCACCATATTGTATACATACTGTGGAATTGGTGGGCATAATTTCCTAGTATCTGACACTTGGATGGAGCTGCTGCTCTGAAGCAGTCTGTGGACTTCTCTTTGTCCGAAACATCTAAATTCCTCAACTTCTTTTAAGATGAAATTTCTGACAGAGAAAAGGAATTTGATGATAATACCTAAAGACTGCATAAATGATACAGTTGGTGTACAGGTTACAGCAAGCCCGTGATCACTGGTTTTTTTTCTACTGTTGGTAGTAATAGATGTGTTTAAAAGCATAGGCTTTTCTTTCAGGCTTGACTTTGTTCCTGTATGTTTTTTTAAGTAAAGGAAGGGGAGAGAAGACTGCATTTAAATAAAAGGATTTTTTTTTCTCAAATGTTTTTTTGAAAAATATAGGACTTACACTCTTTCTCCACATGAGCTGGGTTCTCAAGATCTGCTTCTTAAATCTCTGTGTGAGATCAGATCTTCAGAGAATTTGTTTTACTTTAGTGGACAGTGGTCAGTGAGACACATGGTGTTTAAATGGCTGAGGATTCACTATCACTGCTGATGTTTGGTGCTTTATGTTAATACTAGCTTGGATTATTGGTTCAGGCATAGGAACAGAAGAAAGGGAGTTAAGACTTCCATGTGTGCTACCATTGTTCTATAGAGGATCTCCAGAAGTCCTTTGTAAGTAAGCATTATGCTCTGCATTACTCCAGGATTCTTTCAAGGGCTAACAACTTCAAGGTCTTCCTCACATTTCAATTAGATTATGGGCTGCGTATAAGGGAAGGGTAGTGGACAACACTGGAGCAGAGTACTATGTAGGGATTTTTGTTCCTCTGCTGTTTATACAAAACTACCTCAAAAATCTGGTCTGATTAGAAACAATCATAGGATTATTCGTGTGCACCTATAGACCACCAGAACCAGTGGATCATTAGAGATGAAGGAGAGAAACATGAAGTGTTCACTTACCACATGCATTGTTGATTCTGAATTAACATCTTCACTCACTGCTCACCTGATTGCGGAACACCCAATTCCTTTTCCATTAAGCTGATTTTAATCTCTTACAAAAACTAGCTAGCAACATCACATTGCCTTTATGCGGCTTCTCAGCTCAAGTAAAAGAACCAGAATTCTATTTGGCCTATTGCAAATAACTGCAAATATCAGTAGGAACCTAAGTCATGGTTCGAAAACTGTTGCTGGCTTTCAGAAAGCTACACAGATGAACAAGTGTGCTCCTTTTTTTCACAGATTGCTGTAGCTGAATGTATGTCAGCAGCAGTACCCCAGGAAAGGGGCAATCTTAGGATTTCCTTTTGAGGAGCCTGATTCTATGAAATCAGGTCCAGAAGCTAAATACTGTAATGATAATAAATAAAGGATTTTATTTTTCATGGTGAACACTTATAATGACTATCTCTAAAACTGGTAAAAGACTTTTAATAAAGAAAAAACATTGTAAATGTTGGATCTTTCATTTGTTATATCAGGATGCCCTTCATGGGCTCCCTGCAGAACTAATAACGAAGTAAAAGTCATGTTTCCAACGTAACAACCTTCTACGTTTATTATGTGGTTTATAAAATATGATAAAAGTCTTTAAAATACTGTTACTTGACAAAAATACTTCAAAGGGAATTGAGCAAGAGAATGAAGGAGTTCAAAATAAAATTAAGTGGAGCTGTCAGAAAGGAGGGAAACACTGGAATGAGGGCAATGGAAAGGAATCGTGCCTGATGGCTACAAATGCAGTGGGCCTTTGCAGCACCCGGCAGTAAAGGTTCTACCTAGACTTTGTGTCTAGGTCCCCATATGTCTTATAGCTGCTATTAGGAGTCACTGCCAGTGTGCCAAATTCTGGCTTTCCTAACTGTGCTGGTTTAGATTGTGTAAGCAAAGATAAGACTATAGACTCCTGATATCTATCAGTACTGTTGCAAAATACAATACATCCCACTGGTCTCCCACAGGCTAGCTTTTCATTTGTTAACTGTTGCTGAGAGTACTGCAACCCTGTTTCATTTGTGAGGGGTGGCTTTTCTATTCATTTGCTTTTTCTAATAATTATTGTTATTTCTATACACATTCATAATACATGTTGCGTGTGGTGCATCAGGAGAAGTACTTAAAGGATTTATTGCAGTAAGATATAGAAGTAATTGTACATAACCATAAGTTTATCAAGGTAGAAATTTTTGCTTCTCATGCCATACTTAGCTGATTTCCTTCGTTTTGCCTCAGAAGTACTTGCTTTCATTTGTTTAGGGGAATAGTACTTACTGTGTTTATATGGCACTGATTTCTGGAAATATAAGTGTGTCAGATAATGCTTCCCAAGTAGCAACCCAGAAATGAGAGCAGAATATCAATCCCTGCTTTGATGTCCATTTACATTTTAGGAATTTACAAGTGTATAAAACTGATGAGCTAATAATTCGACATTCTTTTCAGATAATGTTATGCGCAGAAGTGAATAAGATGAATAGGCTTTCCTCCCATGGTTGGGCTTCTCTTACAGAATGTGATTTTTGTAATGATTATCGTAATGGACTGCCCATCCCACTCCAACAATAAATGTTCCCCAGGAGGCAGACTAGTGAAATAAATGCTTCTCCAGAGCAGACATAATAATATTCCTCTGATCTTTGGCTTTTTGTCTCTCCAGAAGTTCAGGAGAAAAAGTGAGGCTTGTAGCACTGTTGAGAGGTTACAGATTTCTGGTTTCTAGGACACCAGGTAGGGAGCAAGTTCTGAGGCCAGGGAAACACACACAAAAATGTGCTCTGCCAACATTTCCCTTCCATTTGCTTTCAGACAGCTTCCACCCCTGCCGGTCTCAGTGTTAGCAAGGTGATGTGCTGTGCCGTATGGTTGTATCCACCTTGCCTGCCGAGCAATATAGCATGTTTTCCTGGTCCTTCCCTCCTGCTTTCCTTTGCCTCTTTTTTTTCCACCCTTCTGATATGTCCCAGTAACACAGAAGGCAGTTTCATAATCTTCTATTATTTCTTCTCCTATATTCAGCTACCATCTTGATTTGATCTACATATCTTTCAAAATATATTCAGTCATTTGTGTAGCTTACTGACAAGTAGTTTAATAACTTTGCCTTTTTAAAAATAAATTTTACTTTCTTTAGTGCTTCTGTGAAGAGCAAAGCATTATTTCCCATGACAATTCCTTAAAATAAGATGTCATGTCAGAGATTTCTACTGGAAACTTGTCAGTCTTACCTGAAGAATGTTATGTGTTTTCCAAAGGACATGAATTTGATTGACTTTTTGAGGTACAGTATTCTAGCCCTTTGGCTGCTTTTTAAAAGCAAATTGTGCATGGTATTCAGGAACGTGGACAGCTATAAGGAATATTCTTGATCAGCAAATACAGTCTCTCTTTCTAGGCATCACATGTTACCTCCTCTATATATGTATTCTGAAAAGCTGGGGTTTTTGGTTGGGTGTTTTGGGGGTTGGGTTGGGTTGGGGTTGGTTGGTTGGTTTTCCTCCTTAGCTAGTTTTCTGATTAGGGAAACTGTGAACCCTTCCCTTGCAATTGTCAGGCATGCTTTGCTAATTTCTAGAAGATGCTTATTCACATAAATATTTCTTATGCCAAGATTATCTTTAATTGTAAACTGATCATCATTTTCCTCCTCGTTTTTTATCTCCCTGAGTAATGCACAGATAACTATCATGTCTTCTCTCAGACTTCATTTTGGGAGACAGCCAGATATTTTTCAGTCTCTTTCCAAGACGGCCTGGACTACATTATACTTTTCCAGTGTGTCATGGTGTGAACTGGCTGCTGCTGAATGAAATGAGCAGAATGATCCGCAGTGTTTTACCTGGGGTTCACCCTGTCTTTTCTGTCAAGCCTTCCTACATCTACCAGAAATACTTCAATTGGCTTGTATTATGACTGCTTTCTTTCAAGCTGCTTCATATTGGTTGTTCATAGTTATCCAGCGATAAATTAGAATATGTGTCTTTTTCCTGCTCAGTTGTTCTTAGCTGATGAGATGTTAGTCAATTATTAATCCCCAAGTACAAGGCGCTTTTTTTCTCATTTCTGTTACCATAGGCCTAAAGGTTGTCCAGTACTTTTTGTGAGATGTACCAGTCCTCTTCTGTGTGAACGATACTTTTGAAGATTTTGTCATAAACTCATGCTGTCTGTAACCAGAATTATTATTAATATAAAAAAGAAAGACTGAAGAGGAGTCCTTGAAAAATGCCCAAGCATTAATGACTTCCCTTGAGTCTCTTCTTCCTTTCAGCTCCAGCCTGACACCATCTCTCATAAGCAAGTTCTTCATGTTTCCCACATTTCCCATGCTGGTTTATTCTGCCAAATTTACATGCTGTGTTTATGGGATCTTATTCTAACACGTTTAAGTAAAGATTAAACTACTAAATTTCTGTTGCGTGCCAGCAATCAGATTAGATCCAACTCATCTATGTTTCTTAACTTTGCATTAATTTGCTGGTCTCGGTTGACTGTGCCAGAGTTTCTGATCCCTTCTTTCACCTTTTCCTGGTCATTTCCAGGGAACCAATTGACTTTTCCTTGCTGATCTTCACAAGATGACTTGATGGCGGATTTACTAGGTAGGATTTTTGAGTTAAGAAAACTGATATTCTGCAAGTGTAATGCTGTTTAGTGGTGATAAAACAGCAAGCAGTGGGATTCAAAAAATACAAATTATGTCTAATCTAGTCTAAATTACAACTATAATTCATATATAACAATTTTCTGATAGGTAGTTTTATGTATCTTATTATTATTATAATTTTCTGCTGGCCATTTTTCATTCACTTTGTAGTTGGCTTGTTACTTTATCTGTATGCTAACTGCTTATAGTAATTCTTTGTGCTGTGTATCCAGCAGAATGGTATTTGGCCAAGCTATGCATCTTTAAAGGACTTCCTTGGATGTTTCCTGGGTTTTGTACCTTTTTACATGTAATTCTACAAGTGCCTTATGTGTACCTTCCATAGTCTTCCAACCTGCTACATAGATTGTAAATCATGTTCCATAATTTGTTTCCTATATGCTTGTTAGCCACATTCTCTTGTTCATCAGTGCTTCAGTAATGGCCTTTAAAATTATTATATATTTTTCTTTTTTTTTCAGGCATTCATAGTGTTATTTTATGTTGCAAAACTTTCCCTTGGGAACTCTTGGGATGCAGGCATGCTCCCTGTTGCATAGTTTTCACAGCGACCCGTGACAGCCAGGGAGTGATTTTTCCTCTTTGAATATGTGCAGTATCACTCACAACCAGGCTTGCTGCACCTGTAGAGGCGCAACGTGTTACCCTGTCAATAATATGGTGCAGTGTCCTGGGGAGCTCAACACCTGTTCCAGTGCTCCAGTGACCAGGAGAGATTAATGTCTTGTTTGTCGGATCATTTACTTAGCTTATCAGAATGCAAGATTATGGGTAAAAAGGTATATTCACTTAAAAGCATAGATTTTTGCATTTATGGAACAAAGTTGTCAAAGCACAAAACATACTACAGTATTGAGATATATTCTGTATAACAGAGAGAGAGACACACACGCAGTAGCAGCTTTGGCTAGCTTCTGTGTCTGTCCCTGTCATAGGTGATACAGGAATCTGTTATGATCTTGACATAGGGATCCTCCTGTTTAGACTGTCTTTCAGATGCCTTCCCCATGCTTGGGGCAGAAAAGAGGCCAGGAGCAAAACCTATTGGCACATCCTCTGGGTGGTTCCAAGCTAGAAAGCCAAAATCTTATTTTCTTCCTTCTGATAAAAATTATTTCTTCAGACTTGCTACCGGCACAGTATATAGCACAACCGAGGTACTGCAAGTACCCTTCTTACGCCTCTGAAAGCCTGTACACTAATATAATCAGCCTTCATTAAAAAAAGTTATGAAACCTTATACATCACATCATGAGAGATGTTAAGTGCAGTTTCTGGCTACGTTAATTACTGCTTCTTTTCCTCTGTTGAATACGATACCTACAGGGTGAAACTGGGAATAAAGAGCCTTCCTTTAGGAACATCTTGATCAACACTACTGTTGCTTTTAGGGGGTCTCCTGAGCATCCTGTTACTGAGAGGTCTTGCCACTGTTAGCACCATGTGCTTTCTGAGCATTATCTCATTGCAGCAAAATTTGTAGTATGATTCCTTTAGCATTGTCAAAAACGTGTCTACTACACAACCAAATCGAGTTCTAAGGAACTAGAATAATTCCCAATAAAATCCCATCTACCACCTTTTTCAAAATAAATTTGGCCCGAATAAAAAATCTTTTCTGCCATTTCTTTTTTCGTGCATGGTGTCCTTACTGCCCTCCTTCCGTGTACTAAACCAACATTGGAGATTACACAAAATCTGCCAATCATCTCTCTTCATTTCTTAGTCTGAAATGCTTTCTGTTGAGCAGTTCAGCCTAAATAATAGAAAACTGTTTTAAGGCAGTCTGTCCTTTGAGAAAGGGTTGTGTTTCCAGTGAAAACATTCATAATTTTGTTTCAATTTGTCTAGTCCTGAAGGCATGTACTGCTGTTGGTTGTCTTTGTTATATTCCTTGCTTCTCATCTGTATTTCCTTTACAAAGAACAGGAAGAGTTATGACCCTGATTTCTCAATCTTTCTATGTCTTTTTGGTTTTGTGGGGTTCCCCCCCCACCTTTGTCTTTCATTGTGATTGTTTGTTATATTTAAGTGCGTTAATTTCTACCAGCAGTATGTAAATATAAAAGTACTCAAAGAGTAAGCATAGAAAAAACCAAGAAAACAGTCAATTATGTAGGGACATGTCACAGGTTCTTTCTGAAGTAATGCAAGAGTACTGTCCTCTTAGAAACAAGAGCATAGAGTTCATGTGCTTTTGATATAATTCTCCAGATTTTACAAGCTATTTTATTGACCAAAAATGTATAGGTCAACTTTCTGAATTGCTTCTCTGAATGTGCATGCATTTATGTATTACCAGGGCTTTCCTTTCCCCGTGAATAGGATTGAAACTCTTGGGTGAAATGGGAATTAAACAGAAGATTAATCTGTCCAAAAAAGGATCAGCTATTGCCAGTGTGCACTGTCTGTAAGGTCTCCAAATCTTTTGATATATTACTCATGTTAATGTGTTCATTATAGTGAGGCCATGATATTTTTTCTTCAGTTGAGTTGTACTTGTCCCTTGATTTATGTAGATTCCTAAACAGAAAATAGTTTTGTGGGGGAATGGGTGTCCAAGCAGCAGTTTGAGCTATACGCAGTTTCCTAGCACCCTGGATGACATTCAGCGATCTCTGCACCCTTGTGCCTTCTCTCAGCTCATCCAATACTAACAAGAGGCAAGGCCATGTAACTGAAGCATGGAGCAGAGTATTAAGTGACACAGTGGGAAGCAAGTGGCCCATAGTGGCAACGGGCAAATACCTTCTAGGGAGGTCTTTTCGAGCCCTGTCTCCAGCACAGCATAATAGCCTTTCTTCTGCCTCAAGGTCCTGGTGCCGGGCATATCCAGCCAGCAGATCATCCCTAACACAGACAGCAAAGTTCCAAAAAAGGTCCTTGCTCTAAGCCTTTACAGGAAGCTGCACAAGCCAGGAGGCAAGGCATATAGATGGACAACAGGTTCTCAGTGCAAAGCCTTTGTGGATTCCAAGGAAGATCTGGACTACAGAGCCGGGTGCTGGATGCATGACTGTAATGCAGGAGTAGGGCAGACTTAGAAAGTAGGTATGGGTCAGTGTAAGACATGACAGATTGGATTAGTTGCAGCTTGAGGGGTGAGTTGGTTGATTGGGGTTGAATGGTGGAGATGAAGGCAGCTGCATTGTAAGAGATTTGTTAGGGGACTGACAGGTGGCAGAGAGTTTAGGATCTGGGCTTTTGAGAGACTTCAGGTTTCATGGGGAGGGGTGCAGAGAGGTATGGTTGTTAGCTATAATAAAGTTTTGAAAAGTAGTTTTTGTAGTGTGGAATGTTGACTATTACATGTTAAAATATATTTGGTAAACTTACGAGAGTTATATCTTTTTCCTCATTGCTTAATACAGTCAGGAGGAAAACTGATTAACTTTTCAAATTCTTTTTTATAAGTAGAAAGTGTTATAAACTGGAAAAGTTGTTTATCTCTGGTATAAGTGTTACTACATTACAGAAACATAAACCAAGTTCCATATGAAAAGAGAGGAGTTTGGTTTTAACTATGACAGACTGCATTTGATACAAGTGTTTGTGTCAAAGGTATTTATGCTTTCCCATTCTCAGCTTCAAACTTCTTCAGCTAGACCAAACCTCTAATTCGTCCTGTAATGCACTGCAGTTGCCTACGCTGTGCAGAGAATTTAATTTGAATAAGGTTTTACAGCTTTTTCATGTAATGAAATGAAGCATCAGGCTTGTATGGATTATATATTTGGAACTTGATCCTGTAAACATTTACTTATATGCTTAAAGTTAAGCCTGCAATTCTCCTGAAGTCAGTGAGTCCACCTGTGTATTTAAAGTTTTGGGTAAAGTCAATGTAAATATCTGAAATATCTTAGTTATTGTACCACATCACTAAGAAATAAATGGCTTCCTTGATTCTGAGCCAATTTTTGTACTGGTACATCTGTCACTGTCTTTGGGTCATAGGTTTTCTTGCACATTGCTTCTAGTGTTTTGGAAAATGCCAGTGAATTTACCTGCATCAAAAAACAAGGCGAGGGGCTGGGAAGCCTGAGGGGGATTGATTGTTTCTTTTTTAAATACAACCAGGCCACTTTGGGGATAATACAGAATGATTTTTACATGCTGTATAATAATTAGTTTAGTGACTCAGTGTTGGATTACTAAAGAAGGCTCAAAAAGTAGTTTGAGTGCCTTTGAATTAGCATCAGAATTCTCAGAAGATTATCTGAATTTACTTGGTATTTGGTATAAAGAAGCCTCATGGTCAGAAGATGTGCTTTCCAAATAGCCATGCAATAAAAGAGCTATTGCAAAGTTATTTTAAGGTGGGGTTTTTTTGCTTTATTTTTTTTTTTCTTGTCTTACTAAAGAAAATCAGCTCATGCATTTGGGTGTATCTCAGTGCTCAGTCAGGCAGCATTAGCAGAATTCATCAAAGTCTTTTCCTCCCTCCAGTGACCCTCAAACTTTTTCCCGTTAGTCCAAGGTTGCGGCATCTATTTATTGCAACAAACACTTGTGCCTCATAAAATTATGTATTCTTGTCATTTCTTGTCAAAATTGGCATTGTTAGTGACAACTGCAATCCCTGTCACCTAGTAGGCAGCTTTGTATCCTGGTTGTAAGATAAGCACAGTATGCTCTTCCTGAGAAATCTGCACTTCAAGTAAGCACTCAAAACATGCCTCTAAACTGTGCTCTTTTTTGTCACTTTCTTTTCCTCATTCATCTCTCTTATGCTAAATGAATTTATGGAAATATCTCTCTTCTCCTGGTTTTATTCAACTACTTTTTGTCACAGTTAGAGGCTTCTTGTCCCATTTAATAGCTAAACATTTTACCCATTTTCTTTTAATGTCTTAGAATTCCTCTAGTTTGATGTTTCTTTTCTAATTTCTAATGTTTCTTCTTAGGAAAACAGATTCTGTATCATCCTGTTCTATGGGACATGTAAAACTGTGGTATAATTTCTCTTCTGTTTTTTTTAATGTCTTTGCTATCTTGAGAAGAATCAAATACATCCCATACTTAAAAAATTGTGTATACTTAAACGTATTAAAAAGTTTATTCTCTGTTGAGATATTTTTATGTGCTTGAATCTCATTTCTCTCTTGTGTTTCTGTATGCAAAGAGAATAGATGGCAAGGGGAAAAAAACAGGAAAAGACAAGTGATTAAAAAAAAAATCACTATAAGTATAAAGGTAGATGCAGCCAGATTATCTTGAAGAATGTTTCTACTAAGAGTCTGTACATCCAGGTGGAAAAGACCACAAGTAAAATTTCAGGAATGTATGGGTATCTGAGAAGAACATTAAAAAGACAAAAAAAAAAAAAAAACACCAAAAAAACCTTCAGATTTCAGCCTGTCACCTGATCTGAAAGGATTTTTATTACTGTTTGTTTAATGTGTGTAACTAGTTTCTTTCTTTTAATATGTGTGGGCATTATTGTGACATGAAAGGTATTAAGGAGAAAGGTGAATGCGAATCAGATTGTGTCGTGGAAAAAAATCATACAGATGCTTTACATGCTGTTTTATCTTTTGTTTTTAAATTAGCAAGGGAAGGTAAATGTCCAGTCAGTCACTAGATCTGAAGAAAGATTATTTTACAAGTATTTACATTTTTAAAAAGATATTTAAGAATATCCTGGAGAAAAAATAATGTGGTATGCACCACAGGACTGGACACATGTGTGGCTAGGTCTTATGGGTGCCAGACTCAAAACTCCAGATACCTTTCTTCTTTCCAGCTGATTGCCAATATATTGCAATTGGAATTGAAGGTAAAATGCAGAAAGAAATGAGAGGTTTGTATTGCAGAAGACATTTGAGCAAAACCGTGTTGGCCAAGGAAAGCGAGGCCCTATATTCATCTTGATAGCACTTTTTACCCCGTATTAATAAATTTCAATCAGGTACAAAGTATTAAGAGACATCCTAGACATTGATAGAATGAACTTAGTGTTTTGGGAAGACAGCTCAGTGTGTAAAGTCCAGAGTGAAAAATAAAAGCTCTAAATACACAGATTTCCCAAAGCCTTTCCACCCCATTAAAGTTCCAGTGTTTGAAACCCCACAGATGTGATAATAGGAGGCTGCTCACAAGCCGAGCCAGCTAAAACCCTTTAACTGTGTGGTGAAGGGAGTACTGAAGTCCCACATCTCCTTGACCAAAGAGCTCCATGCTGCTTTGGAGTGCTTTTCTCTTGAATCTTATTTCATAGTCTTCTTGAAAGGTGAGTTAAGAGCTGGGCTTGCCACAATCGAAGCTGGGGAGAAGTTTTTGGTTTTAGCAAAGCAGAGCACTTGAATGCTTCCACAGTACCACGCTTGACATGGGTCATTGAAATTCCAGTGTGACCTTTGCATCTGCTGGGCTAATGTCAAAGCATATTACTTTCAGAGATTACTGCCTTGATTTCTTTAGCTTCTTGGGTTGAGGTTGGGTATCAGTATCTGGAAGGTTGGTAGGTCAGCACTGGACCATAGAATTGGTCAATGTCAAGAGAGAACTTACAAGAGGAGCCATTTTAATGACTGCCCTGCATTTTCATTAGCAGGATCCTACTTTTACAGCAGACAAGTGCATGTGACTCTGTGGATCTTTTTCACTTGTTTGCAAGTACTGTGTTCTCTGCTGCTGCAAGTAAAGAGGAGGTTGTCCAAGCTCCTTCCCTGGATTCTGGTCAAAGCCTGTGTGCCAGTGTTTCACTTTGCTACACTGGAGTTGGGGCGTGAAAGCTCTTACAGAAAACAAGGCAAAACAACAAGAGTTTGATATACTTGGGGCCTGTGTGAAGGGTGATGGGAGGAAGGAGCTTGAGATATCCCTGAAATAAGTGGGAGAGGATTTTTAATTAAATGCTAACACAGCTTTTACATATCGATTAAACTAAACCATATTTCTTGTGCTCAGATCTTCCAGCTTCTGTGCTGATTTGAATTTCAGACTTTTTCCTGGTAGGCCATCCCCTGGCCTCCTACCAGGCCCTATGTTTTTTTCCTTTTTCCCCATTTTCAGTGTCATTCTGTCACTCCTGTCATTGAAGTATTAAGGCCTTGTGGCTATAGAGGTCTCTGTAATGGTACTTGCTGGGCTATTCAAAGCAAATTATCTTACAACACATTATTTCCCCGTTTCTCTCTGCTTTGTTCCCTTCAGTGTGTGATGTGAGCTTCTATTAGACATAAATTGTGTATCCTAGGGGAGCATAATGGAAAACACAAAATGCCAGTCAGTCTGTAAAATTTAAAGCCATGCTTAAAATGTGTATGGAAGAGGTGGGGACTCTTAGATGAGGAACGCTGTGCTGGAGGATTGAGAAATCTGGGCTGATGTCAGGAGGATGCCAATGAAAGGATAGACAAGGCTTTCACAACTAGTGTCACTTATGATTGGAATAAGCCATTTAATCTTAAAACCCATTGAGCTTTGTGTTTCACCCATTGCTATTCACTTATCTACAGTATGGTAATGTATTCATTATGCTTTGTATTGCTGTTGAATGCATTACAAACTGAAGTCAGATTGTAGCATGAAAGTTCACTAAAATGGTAGGTTTGCTTTTTCGCTAAACCAGTGTGAAATGAAGCAGAATTTTTCTGATCCTGAACTCCATGAGCTGGCCTCCCAAATGCACAGATGCTGCCTTGTATACCTCTAGATTTATTCTTGATCGGAAAAAGCGACTGCCCAGCTGAGAGACGCTTGGGCAGCTCAGGAAGCCTAGAAAATTGATCTGAAACAAAAGCTGTAGAGAAGCAGCACCTAAAACTTATTTTATTTCCCAATGATTTAAATTTTTCTATCAAAAGGTAATGATCACAGTGTTTTCTAGTGGGGATTGACATCTATTTTTCTAAGAATAAAAGGCAAAAATGACATTTGGATTCCAGAAGAGATGTCATTTAGCTATGTCAAAGAAAGTATCAGGGACTCTAATGACCTAGTTTCCTGTTAAATCTCTAGGCCATTGCTGAAGTTAGGAGCATAGGGAAAATGCATTTCATCTTCAAAGACTTCAAGATGAGGTTTATAATGTTCTTAAAGAGGAAAAAATGAATCCTCTCTGCTGAAATGAGACAGATAAAGTTTCAGCCCAAGATGGATATTTTTCCCTGAAGATCTGAAAATTAAACCACCTGCTTTAAATTAGAAGTTTGGAAAAAAAAAAAAAAGGCAGTGTGCTAAACCACTGTCTTAAATATGAAAAGAGGGAGGAAGAAAATTTTATATTTTTACTTTTGCATAGGTCTAAATAAAGAAAAAATACTTTGGAATCTGCAAATAGCACAAGGACTAAAAAGTCCTTTCATGTTTTAGTTGGAATCAGAACCACTTTAAGTATTTGCGGGGAAAAATTGCATTGTTTAGTAGCACTTTGTATGTGCCTGCTATACTATATTAAGACAAGTTGCATATGAAGTATATTTCACTATATTTTTAGTTGAATCTGATAGGTTGCCTACAGATTTTTATCATTCTGTTTTAGGAAATGGTAGACTCCTTGCAGCCACGTGTGGCCTATCCATACACATATAAGGTAACCAAGCAGGCTCGTAATGACTGTATGGGTGGGGTTTTAGGCCAATCTTTTGTTCCCAGTCTTCTGGGACAAGTCCGATGACTACTCTGTTGTCCCTCACATATTTCTCCACAGCGGGATTACTGTCTCCTTATGCGCTCCAGGTTTGGATGGGAAAACCTGCACTTGTTCTTCTGCTTTGGTTTTGATTCTGTCTACTAAAAAGCCTCGCACACACACCAACTCATGGAGTTCAACCAGGCTACCAGAAAGAAATACTGACTTAGGTTTCAAATCAGAAATGGTACAACTAGGGCATAGCTATGCATCAAAGCGATCTAGGCATACTGATGGATGCGTAACAGGTGGCTTCTGGATGTCACTACCTCAGAGGGTGGAAGAGGTGATGTGTTCTGCCTCATTGGGCCGTATAGACATTCCCCACACTTCACTAGTACTTTAAATTCCTCTGAGTCTTCAATATAAATGAACCTGTTCTGAAATCATCCTTGTTTCGGAAGAAGTGAAAGCTTTTATGACAATTAACTGTTCATGATGGAGGAAATACTCAAACTGACATGCTGGTTGTATATATTCTCAAATGCTATTTCTGTTCATGGAATTTGGTGTATCACTCCAATCAGCACTTCAAAGTTTGATGCAGCCACATCACTTGAAGAAGGGAGACATGGCAGGGGGGAAGGGGAGAAGAAAAGAAACAAAAAAGGGAAGGCAGGTGGAGAAGACAATAATTTTCTCTGACATTTTTCAATATATCCATTTTTGTGTTAGTGGCAATTACTCTTCACAAATTGTTGGACCTGAGCAAAAGGAAAAAAGGTAATATTTTTGTCTCCTGCTTATTGAATGACTCACAAACACTCGTGTACATGAACTCCAGCACCATAGCATAGTTGTGGTGTTGGAGCTTTCTGCATAATTCATCATAAAAGAACACGAGGCATTCAGCAGTCAGTGCTCATTCAGAGATGTTCTGCATTACTAGCAGCACTAGTAAATATGCCTGCTCCATACATAATTTATGGTTTTCAGCAGAGGTAGTTTTATGCTTCATAATAGGCTAGCTTTGATCCCTTAAAATTTGTTTATTAAACTTAAGAGGTTGGGCAGAAAACAAAGACTTTAAAATCTCTTTCCTATATTGCTTGTTTCCACAGTCTTCGTTTTCGCATCCTGTTAACAAGGTTGAAATTGATTCTGACCCACTTTTGGGGAAATGAGCCTTTCTATAATGGATTTTGTGTGTAAGACTTTTTATTAGCCAATTCCCTCCACACCCAACTTGAAGTAGAATGAAAATTGGTTTAGAAACCTTCGTAAAGTCTATTCTATATTTCTACTTAAAACATTTGTTGTTATTTCTTGTGACCTGTAGAACGAAAATGTAGATAGACTTTTTGTTCTGTGAATCCCTCTTTTAATGCTGTGATGCAGCTAGAGACCATGTATAAATGTAAATGAATGTGTTGGAACTCATTGAAATGTGATGGGTTTGTTTTGTGGGAAGGTTCCACATTAAAATAATTCATATTAAAGAAAAAAACCTTCCATCTTTCAAATTCAGTAAGGTATGAGGGTAAAAAAAATGAAAAAGCTTTAAATGTTTCAGTTTGCTAAAACTTAAATGCTTTCCTTTATACCTTGTCTTCAGTTTGTTTAGAATTCTTTATACAAGATGTGAATTTAAACAGCATCACATGTAAAAGACATTATTTTAAAACAAAATAAGAATCTAAAATGCATTTCTAAATTAAAATTCACAGCGTTCATCTCTGGTGTTTCAGAGACTCTAAAGTTATTTTTTTCTAAACAATGTCATCAGAATTAATGCATTTCTGTGAAATGTTTCAGTGCTGCCATACCAGCGCTTTCTGATGGAGTTTGTTATTTCACCTTTCTCCCTGTTTATCCACTTTTCTCTGTACTGTGTCCCCCATATTTTTTTTCCTTTTCCAGTTATCACTATACTTCAACTAATTATAAATCTTTGTTTTTAAAGGCATTGTTCACACCAAACTATTTCAGCAAGATATTTTAGAATTGACTAGTGGATTTCAGTTTTTCAGCAAATACTAAGATCTGCCCTTTGGAAGCTAGTCTTTTTTATACATGTCAAGTTAGGCATATTAAAGACTGATTAAAAATTGCTCATTGCTGTTCAGACAGCTTGTCATAATCTTTTTCTCTCTGGCTTCCCTGCCTTTCAGTCATCTGCAGGTAGTCTGCCCAAAGGAACGATTTTAATATTCTCTCTGTCTGCAGTCCAATTCAGTTACTCCTTTTTTCTGCCCACTATACCAGCCTTCTGACTCTGACTGCATCAAATTCAATTTCTGTAGTTTTGTCTGCAGCACATCGTATCATTTTAGTCCCTCCTTCGTTTCTGCTGTTACACTTTAATGTTCTAAATTTTCGGGGGGTTTATGTAATGTGGTCTCCTGGATATTTTTGAATGATAATAACTGAACCAGTATATACAGCGTGAATGCAAGATAGGGGATGGGCTAGAACTAGCCCTTTTGACATCTCTTTGGCTTATCTTCTGTCAAGCTTTTTCTGGCTTATTAGGAGTGTGCTTGCTTAGAGGATAGATACTTTTCTATCTCATTTTGTGCAGCACAACCAAACTAGGCAGCTGTATAAGTGCTGGAAAAACTGCCTTATACTTTTTACCTCTATTTGGTGTTTTAATACTTCTGGTACTGTTGACTCACCTGTAAGCATATGAGGGAGAACAAATGAAAAGTCTAATTTCCTGGCTAACTTTCTTGGCTACCACAGCTAGCAAATGTTGCTTGCAGTAGAGAGGAGAGGGGAAGTGTCTTAGATTCTCATTGTAACTATTTCACCATAGCTCTTAAGAGGTTGTGATAGCCTTCGTTAGGCATCTATGGTTTCTGTAATTTAGGAGAAAGAATGAATTTATTTAATCTATCTTTTGCAATAATAAGTGTATTAGCATTTATTCATATTGGGCAATTTTTCCTACTGTGTTCTAGACCGCAAAAAAGAAATACCCAACCCACACACACCTCCACTTAAGCCTCACTTAAGATGGTGCAGCTCAACGTTTGTCGAAGGCCAGGCCACACATCTCACTTCAGAGCCAGGGGGAGGCCCAAATAGACGTGCCATTCATGCACAGTAAACACGTGCGTGTGTGAGATCTGTTCACAGGCAGCTTATTAAGCATTTTCCAGAAGCCTCGTGTTGGCTCTGTGTGAACAGAGAGGCTACGCTGCACAGGCTCGGAGGCCTTCCTGCAAGCACTGGGTTTGCTGTACATTTTGTTCCAGTCTTTTGGAACAGAACTTCCCATATACAAACAAATGTGATATTGCTCTGTGGGGCAAGAGGGGTTGCTGGTTTTGTTAGTATTTTTTTTCCCTTTCTTTCTTCCCTGAGATGTCCTCCTTTATATGAAGCCTGAAGCAACAGTATCTCTAACAGCAGTAGTTAGAGCAGTCAACACCAAGTGAGTTTTCTGTATCACTATACCAGTCCTCAGATATAGACTGACATAGTGCTTTCGTGCTTTTCTTGCTCTCATAGCAGCAGCTTAGTGGATTTGGTGTGGCTTTTGGAACAAAAGAATCGGAGTGCAGCAGTGTGCAAGACACAATTGTTTCTTTTACATTTTCATTTATATATGAAGAAGAGAGTTATCTCCTGCTGTCCTGTGACAAGTCTCATGTTTTTTGGTGTTGTGTTTGTTTTCTTTTTTATTGAAGCTCCAGCTCTTGGAATCACTGGATTATATACATTTTTCCATTAGCATTGCATAAAAATTTGGAAATATTTCTGCAAATCCCAAATAATAATTTCAGTTGCTTGGTTTTCCTTATTTTCATCCTCTCTTGGAGTAGGTTCATTTACTTTAAACATTTTTTTCTTGACAGTATAGTTGGATGGAGCTGTTCTCCCTGTTGTAAAGATTAGATGAATAAAAAACAAGTTCTCTTTATGGGCCAGTGCAGGTCTACAATACTTAGTGGTTATATATACAACATATAAGCGGTTCTTGCTAAAAACATAGGCAGGGTCTGGTTTTGGTTTGTTTTTCCCCCCCTGCTGTCCCAAAGCAATGCCATTAAAAGCTGTTTTTACAGAGGGCATCTTCTGAGGACCTGTACATACTCCTAGAAGGGAAATTTTCCATGCATGGGGAATGAAATGTGCTAGCTAAAGCAAATTTACTATTTCAAAATAATTGCCCAGAAGCAGTGTAAATAATGCTAGAGTCTTTCAGTGGATCAGACGCTGTAACAGCCAGTTATTTGGAGACCGTAACAGTTGCCTTGTTTTGTTCTGCTCAAAACATGGGGCAGAATTATGTTTTAGGAAAATCCAATCAATTATTCTTGGTCTTTTAAAGATGTAAACTTCATTTGTGAAATGTTATTGTAAGTTGTTTCTATGAGTTTGGTGTAATGTTAAGTATGAGAAATCTCTGTCTGGGTTTGGAGTCATCTTTTATAATCATATCGCGTTGTTATTCAGTGCATATTTGCTGTGTGTATCTGTTTGCGTGTAAGTTTCTCTTGCACAGAGGAAATAACAAGAATGTGATTTGATACCAGTTTTCTCTCTTACGAGTTGATATCAGAGAACTTCTCCCCAGTCCTCATGACCTCGGTTGCACTGACTTAGCCTTTCACCAGCCTGGCTGGGACTTTTTAAACTGGACCATTTCATAGCTTGAGGCCAAGGTCTGGCCAGCCCGACGGTTGAAGCGGTTCAGTGGCACACAAGGCAAAGTGAGCAGAATTTGGCAAGGGAAACAAGCATCTGCAGGAAAGCGGCAGAAATCTGGAGTCTGCTGCAAACTCCAGGAGAGTAAGGTAGACTTACTGATACAAGTCTGTTTTACATGAGAAGTATGCTTGACAAAAGGCTTCAAGGCAACCACTTTTGATGGCAGAAAGTATCAATTGTAAATGGAAGAATATCTAAATTGGATGATATTTAATTATGGATCAAATTAATTGAGAAGCTCAAATCCTGTTTTATGCCCCTGAATGTTTTAGAAGTGGTTTATTTTACAGTGAGCTACATTTCTCCTGACTTTTGACTCATATTGGCATTACTGTGTTGATAAATCTGTTTTCATCAGTGGATATTGTTCTGGCAGAACTGAAGAAAGGCAAGTCCAACGAATGCTATAAGAAAGATTTATAAGTGCATGTAATAGACTGTAGTTCCATGGTGCTCAGGAGAGCTCACTCAGGCTTTTTATACAATGAATGATGCTAAAAGATGTCTTCATTACTATCATTCTTACTGATCCTTTGATTCTTAGAGTCGAGCAGAAGGAGCAACATCCAAAAGTGAGTAAAACAGCACTTGTAATATCAAGAGGTACAAGCCTATAGAAGAGCTGGGTTTTCACTAAGGATTTAGAAGGATATTGTTATGGATTTTGCTGTACCTTCTTGAAATGGGGGTGCATAGCTAATGAACTTAAGATAGCTTAAAAAAAAGCAATATAATGATGTTGAAAAGGACAGTGTTCTCTACCCCAGAACCGCCTGGCCCAAAAGGCAGACATGGAAGATACAGACTGGTGATATAATTTAGTTTACTTGAATCATTTAGTTGATATGATTTTCAGTTTGGGGGTTCTGTGAAAAAAGCTCAGGAAGATCAGTAAAACTGGCTGTTGCACTGCAAGTCAGGGTATAGTGTGGAGATAGCTGTGCTTGCTCTAGGTCAGCATAAATGAGCCCTTGTAGGACTTGGTACTGTATCAGGTAGCTACTTCCCACCATCTGTTCTGAAGAGAAAGCACGGAGCACTGCACTACAGACTGGGGAAAAAAAAAAAAAATCTAAGTGTGACAGATGCCTTGAGGCTGAATATTGATTGAGAAAAGGGTTGAATCATGGGCAAAGTCACCTTTTCTGATGTTTCATGTGCTCCGTGCTCAGAGACAGAACTTTGCACACTCTTTTTAAACTGGTATGGCTTCATCACAGAAAATCCCCACTGTGTCATCAGCTTCCCTTCCCAAACGAAACAATTCTCAAATCTTTATATTCTTAGCTAACAACTTCAGAACAAAACCAACTACTCCATAATGGCTGCAGTCAAAGGAGGCTGTGCAGCAAACACATAGATATTTGTGGGTATAAAATTTGCCGTAATGATGTTAATAAAACACATTGTGTTCCTAGCACTTGCTCGTCTGCTTTGTCAGTGTACATAAACGAGTGCATGGTCTTGAGAATGCATAGGTCTTGATACTTGAAACAAAGGCACTTGGTGAGGGAGGTCAGTTCTCCTCTTACCTTCCTCTCATATTTAGTCTTTAAGGCAGGGATTCTGATTGCTGAGTGGATGAATGCCAAGAAAGAAGTGCTTTGTGCAAACAGAAAAAAAAAAATTAGTTGAATGTGAGCAGGCAACAAGATTTGGAAATATTGACGTTGCATTTTCCATTGTTTAGGTTTAAATAAAATAACAACAAAGACCAGCCAGAAAAAAATTGACGTATTTTACTCAGATATAGAACATGCTGTGATTGAAAGTCACTAAAATGATTACACTCATTCTGAAGACCTAAGCCCAAGAGTCAGCTGGATGCAATGTATTTTTAAAACTCTACTTTAAAAATCAAAAGTTCAAAACCTCATGTTTAACTTGCATTCCTCCACCTTGAAACACATTAATTCAGTGTATTGCTCTTTCATTTCTTCACCTGAGAAATGCACTCTGCTGTCCAGGAGTCATCTAGTTGTCTCAATCTGTGCAACAGATGTTAGTCATTGTGTCTCCTCCTCCCCTCTCCTGCCTGCCCCGATATGCAAATGTGGTCTTCGGCATTTATATTTCCCTGATGTAGGTGTGTGTCTGTTTAGGCTTGTTTTGGTAACTGCTGAGATAAAAAAAAAAAAAAAAAATCTCTATATTCAAGCTGATAAATCAGATTTGTGAATTTTATCAGATATCCCCCTCTGCCATAATTAGCTCCTTACTAAGTCGGAGATTTTTCTTTCTTCAGAGTGTGGGCAAGCCCCTACATTTTCAAAAATGAGTTTGTAGTATATTTTAAGGCATTTTAATTCACGCCTGCTCTGTTCGCCTTTTCTTCTTATGACTAAAACCCATCAACACTAAATACTAATGTAATTAACGAACACTCGGTAGAACCAACTGCAAGAAGAATCGCATAAATGTTGCGTGCAATCGTGCAGCTCACAAATTGACAGGCTCCTAACCTGACAGCTATACAGTAATAAATGCAATTGAGAAACTCTTCTTTTCTTTGCCTTTCCTAATTGCACAAGAGCACTTTTGTTAGTTTTTCAAATGTTTCATCCTTTTGGGTGATTAAGGAAGCAGCACACCTGTGGTTGCCCCATATGTTCCTTTCATGAATATTGCTGCTTCTCACTCCATGAGCCGCAAAGGTGGGGGCTGAGAAGCAGCTGAATCGTTTTTCTTCTTTCTGACTCTCGTTGCAACACGCCCTTGTGAACTCGGACTTTCATTTTTGTATGGGCATGTGGGTATGGTGCCGATTCAGGTAATACCCATGTGTGGATATGTCATCTGAGCTATTGATGCTCACACTAGCAAGATTAAAGCTTGTCATTCAGCAAGCTTTCCCTTCAACAGCACTACGCTTGTTTTCCTGATATATGGTCACTCTACAGCCACTTTCCTTGCTGGGCTTTAAAGCTATGTATGCTAGCGCTCCTGCCTTTTTGTCATGATAAAATAACATTGTGATTAATCCTGAAAAAAAAAGTATTCGTATCAATTTATTGTGTAAAATGCAAAAAGTAAGGTAATGCTAATGTGACCAGTAACAGATGTTTTGGCTGTCCTGCAAATTTGACACAAGCAAACATTTTCTCAGCGATGTGCGGTATGAAGGATGTTCTCTCTTTTCTAGAAGAAACTTATTCAAGTCAACATTTTGTTAGGTAACCAATAACCTTTAGAATAATTCAGTAAATTATAAAATAAAAGGCTTCAACTAAAATAAACTTACAGCCAAGTAGGAAATTTAGTCAGCCATTACTGACATGGATTCACTGATCTAGAAAATTACTTTAATGCACATATCAATATACTTGCTGATTTCTTATATTTCAGTGGATTTTAAAAAAAAATGTTATTGTGGAAAGCCCTTGTGTTTCACATGTTATAAAATTTGCTAAAACTTTTCTATACTAAAGCAATAATGCAGGTATTATAGATCCCAGGTTCACCTTTTTTTTTTAATAAAAATTAATATTTTTTTAAGTAGAACTTAGCTGTAAAAATATGAGTATTTATGTGGAGCTGACAAATTAACAGCGTTCAAAAGGCAAAAAAATCAAATTAAACTGTGAATCTCATTCCAGATCTGTAAGGGATTCTTTGTGCAAGAGAACATACCAAAATACAATTTTAAGGAAGACAGAAAATTTACCTTGTTACATTGACATTCCTGTTTTCATGAGGAGTTGGAATTACTTCCTAAGGAATATGAAATTTTTATAATTGAAAATAATTGATGAATAAAGTTATTCTGTTGGCCTCTTGACATATAATAGGGGGGTTTTGGGTTAAAAAGAGACAAAGTCTTCAATCCAGGTGACATTGAAGCTAATGGTAACATTTTATCGCGTCTTGCAGAAATTCAGGAGTCAGTTCTGAGTTCCTAGTTCTGCCGTTGACTTCACAACATATACCCTTCCCATCCCTTTTTGTGCTTTCTGAGGAGTCAGAATTTAACTGGCTCATGAAAGAGGATTAATGAATGGCTGTATCTAAAAATACATCTCATGAATGCATAAAGTGAAGAAATTTGGAAAATGTTTTTTCTGCTGATTCCTTTCGTTATGCCAACTCATTACCTTTAAGACCAGTAAGGACAAGAATTTCAGACAAATATGATATTCAGGTTGAAGCTTTTTATTCATAGACCACTGAAAATCACAGACCCTGTGTTAAATTCTCACAAATAAAAGAGATCCTAAGGTCACAATAAAAAACGAAACAGATTCTAGCATAAAAATTTAAAAGGTTTTGAATAAGAGACTGTTCCTGCCACCTACTGTGAAAGTGAGGCCAAGTGATAATAAAAAAATGATTTTCCATATAGCTATTTCTGAGGGCAGCTAGAGAATTCAGGCATATAATTTCCTTTTAATTAATCCATTTTCAATTAAATTTTAAAAAACTAAATTGTTCTTGTGCCTAAATCCCCGTAACAGCTTCCTTGAGACAGTCTGTACAGTCTACCAGGGACACAATGCTAAATGCAACTTGCATTTAGGCACTTCTAAATTTGTATTGGCAGGGAAAAAGATGTCTAACACATGATCGTATCTTTCTGATTTACATCTCTCTATTAATCTAAGGTTCAGTAGCACAGCAGGGGAAGTCTAGGGATACGTTTAAAAACCCGATTTGATGTTTGGCTATATATGAGGCATGGCATTTGTAAACAATGCTCTTGGAGAGGACTGGAAAAAAATGCAATCAGTATCCAGCACCATGCTTAGTGAAGCAACAGCAGCTTTTTCCTGTCTCTGTTGCTGCGTGGCACACATCCAGATATCTGCTGTACTAACATTTGCTCCTGGGAGGAGATGAAGAAAAAAGGGTCCATAAGGTTTCCATTGGCCTAGACAACTGAAACATCTGCTAGATTCATGAGCAGCTTGCTGGCCTAAGTCAGCAGGGAGAACTGCTGCAGATCAGCACTGCCATATCAATAGATATTTCATAGACCATAGGGAGAAAAAAAGAAAGCCGGTAGAGTAAGTGATTTTATTTCAAAGTACACCAGTGTCTTGTGTAGTTTTATATAAAGTGATATCTAAATTGCACAAAATTAGAGCCACATCTACAACTGATCAGCGTGCAAGACTCATTAGGGAACAGGTACCTGAAGGAATGGCAGGATGCAACCTTCTACTATCTGCTAATAGGAGCAAGTCACCTAGGTCCCCAGATGAAATTGGACAAAAAGCAGTCACCTGAGAAAATATTCCCTTTACCCAGAAGCTTGGACCAGAAGAAGTCTCCTCTGCCTTTCTGAAATACAAACAGTGTGTAGGTGGTTATTGGAAGGGAATCAGACGTTCTGTGCAGGACGCACAACAGAGAAAAAGAGCAAGTGTTGAAGCAGCGAGGGTGGAGGACAGAGGAGAATAAACATCTTCATTTGGTGTAAATTACCGTTCATCTCTCTAGTTCAAGCCTGGGTTCTGGAGCCTGAAAGTGTAGTCTGGCCTAAGCAATTTTGGTTTTATAGTTTGATGCCAGTTAGGCTCAGAAGGGCTACTAGGACCATACAGAGCAATCAGTCTGTGGTTGGAATCCCTAGTGTTATTTTATTTGTGTAAACTGGAAGAGGGAAAAAATCAAATAATAAGTTTTGAAACTGTTGTTTCATATTGAAACTTTCATTTGCTTAAGGAGAGCTGTGTTTCAGACATCTCCTCTGTACTACAAAAAGAGTCAAACATCAAAGAAGGTAAATATTGACATGGTGGGTGAAATCACCACTAATGAAAACTTCGTGAATATACCGATGATCACAAGTGGAAAACCTTTTATTAGTCATTCAGGCTTTTGCTCTGTGAGAATCAGAACTGCTTTCTTCAGGGAATGTTCCCGGTTGGCTGGGATGTGTCTATGTATTGATCAACTCAAAGTCATTAAGGGAGTGCCTTTTCAGATCAAAACCATCTGCAGGCACAATATTTCCCACCTTTAAGACAGTATTGCCCTTTAACACGAGCACACACACCTGTTCACAATAGTTTTTACAGTAAATATATTTGTTATTAAAGAGATTTTATTTGGAAGTGTGTTTAATTTGTCCATATTGTGTCACATTCAGAGAACTCAAGTATCTAACTTCTTGATATTGATCCCCATTTACCACTAGGGTATCTTAATCAGGAGTATTTAATACAGAGCATTTCCCTGAAAAACACTGGTAATCTGCTAATCAGAAGCGGTAAGTGTAACACTGCATACAGTGTCTCTGATCGAAACCTGATTTTTCTACCTTTGCTTTTTCTTCATTTACCTTTGAGGATTACATATGATTTGAAGCAATCTGAACAGGTTATTGAAAGGGTTCAAGTCCAGGTAGCAAAGATTTATTGAATGTACCAGTGCATGGCCAGGTGATTCTCATTCAGACTTGTTGCCAAACCAAAGTCAGTAATGCTCTATTCTATTTAAAATACAGTCTGAAGGAGAAAGAAGTTAAATTTGCACAAAAAAGTGGGGATTCATTGGTGGCTGTATCACTGTTCTTTTTCACACACACACCCCCACTCCTGTTTGTGTATATATGTGTAAAACTGTACAAGATATGCATTTACATCTATATTTGAACAAGAATAAAAGCTAGTTGTGGGCATGTAGCAAGGCAAGTTTTCATTTTCACTTTTGCTCAGCTGTTCGGTACAGTGAAAAATTCCAGCTTCTGTTTAAAGGCAGAAGGTTTGAAGTGGTGAGCGAACTTTTGCCATGAGCATTTGTAAATAAGGCTAAGCAGCTCAGCGATGGCGCAGTTTGGGGATTCCTGAATACTCTTTGAAGCTACAAGCATTCAGAGAACAGCACTACTTGGAGCTGACTTGCATGGCTACCTCTTCTGCTGTCTTTTAACATCTCTTTTGGATGCAACTTCAGAAGGTGGCAAGACAAAGATAAAAGTGGAAGCAGTTTAAACTTTGATTGTGTTCTGCTCAGATGGAAAGAGTAATCGAACAGAGAACATAGATGAACAGACAGATAAAAATAATGTCCTTGCCAGATGGGTTACTTGCATGTTGGACTTCAAACTCCATTGTCTATTTTAAGGATGAAGGAAGAAGGAAAACTGTATTTCTGGAGAGATGCAAGAATATTTTCTTCTATAATGACTCAATAGCTGGAAAGCCTGAGAGAGCATTTTTTCCAATAGATTTGAAATGTTTCAGCAATGGGAAGCAGGGAAATTATGAAAGGGGTTATGACATAATGAGGAGGAAAAAACTGAATCAAATCTACTGATTTAATTGCATTTTTTTTTCTTGTTTGTGTAATTCTCTTTCAGTGGAATGTTTAATTTAGAAAAATGAAAAAGTATTTTGATTTTTATGAATAAAAATGCTTTGCTTTTAACACTTAGGGAAAAATTAATATTTCTAATGTTCTCAGTCCATCTCTCTTTTTCCTTCTGCCACAATTATTTTCTCAAATATTTCTGAATTTCTAGTAACTGCAGTCTTGCTTAAACATTGCAGTTTTCCAACAAATTTACTGTTTTCCAAAATATCTTCACCCAATATTAAGGTTATATGCTTTCGTATATCCCCAGAGTATTTCAAGCCAAGGTTTAAAGGTGGTAGAGTTGTGGAAAGGCTATGATTAGGCTACTGAAGTATCTGTGAGATCAGCGCAGGTTCTGCAAGCAGATCAGCTGGGTATCTGACTTGAATGAAAGGGTAATACACGTAGCCTGTGGAGAGACACTCACCTGAGCCAATGCTCAGCACTACCAAGTTGTAAGGAAACATAAGTAATGTTGAGTTAAGCATGTAGAATCCAGCAACGTTTGCAAATGGCCAGTGCACAGTTTGACCAGGCAGTGACAGCTGTTAATACTTAATAGCTTACACAAATTCTTAATTCACAGAAAAGATGAAACATACGGGATTAAACAGAAAACCTGTGGATCTGATTTAGGAAGTCTATGGAAAGGATTAATTTACTGCTTTGGTACATCAGCTGTTGTTTGTATGTGCTCTGTATTGAAGCTCTGTGTATTAATATTTGTAGTTCTTCGTTCTGGAAGAACAACTTATACAAAATGGTGTGGCAACCTAACTTTCTTCCCAACCTAAATAAAAACAAAACAAAACAAAACACCGCAACAAAAAAAGCACCCCAAAGAAACAAAAATACCCCAACCCCAAAGCCTGCGTTATCCTAGGCAGGCTGAATCTTCACACTAATCCTAAAGAGACCAGCTTTTTTCAGAACACTTGCTCCAGGCTGATACCTCAGTCTAGGATTGGGTGAGTGATTTTGTCTTCTTGTGAACATCTCTGAATATGATTGTAGTTTTCCTACTTCTTAGCTGTTTTTCTTTGACCTCTTCTCATTGCAAGGGGGGAGAGAGACATCTGCTTGTCCTGGTTATCACCTTTCAAATGGCACCCCAGGAAGATAAAGTGCTTTTGTGACCTTCTAATAATTAACTTTCCGGACATTCTTGAGGTTACATGTCTGTGCCATCTTTCTAGGAATACCTGCCTTAAGAATAATTCTATTCCCCCATTAATAATTGTTGCAGAACTGTGGTTGATAATTTCATATTATTCCCTGCCCACTTATTTACCTGTGAGACTAATTCTGGATGGAGCATGCTTGAAAGA
This sequence comes from Phalacrocorax carbo, assembly GCF_963921805.1. Taxonomy (NCBI): domain Eukaryota; kingdom Metazoa; phylum Chordata; class Aves; order Suliformes; family Phalacrocoracidae; genus Phalacrocorax; species Phalacrocorax carbo. Next base: position 103,228,380 of record NC_087513.1, on the reverse strand, counting down.
GGATTATCAGTGTATTGCCATAAGTTTTGGGCATTGCCTCAGGGGACCTTTCATAGTATTTACTTTCTAGATACTGGAAAGATTTGTTAAGATTATTAAAATATGTATCTACAGACCCACGTTGATCTCATTTTAAGTACTTTTTGGTATTGTGGATTTTTAAATAAAAAGAACTTGTGTTAATTGTGCACTTTAAAATGTAGGCATAGTTTGCATTACCTTCAGATAAACATGTAAGCTTTTGGATTCTTATCAGTATTTTTTTGGTATTTTGAGCGTTCAGAACTAGGAAGAAAATCTGTCACCCAAAACAATCATCCAGACCTTGCGACCATTTGCCCAAAGTGCAGCCGTGCTGTGCCAGGCTGCAGTATATCATAACACTTGTGTTCTTTTTTTATTTCTTTTTTGTTGTTGTTTGGTTGGAGTTTTTTGCACTTGTTGAAGTGCAGTGGACTTTAAGAGGGTAAATGGCTGGGTCATTCCATCACATTGCCAAACATACGTGGCCTGCAATGAGTTACCACATGGAGACAGGATGGAAAATGTGTGAAAATTGTTTGCTTTAGATTGCATTTCATTGCAGTCAGTTTTAGAACCGTTGTAAGTACTTGCTATTGGGTCATTTCCATTAATACATTATATTCAACTTACACTGACAGTATATTTTAAATTATATTTTATCATTGCTAAACATCTGCGTGCTGGTTGTTTGATGTGATATACAAAGAACTTAAAATATGTCTGATAGCACATGTAGCTGCATGCTTTACTTCTAAATTGACTATGTAGGTGTAAGTCTTGACATTTAGGCTCAGATAGCTTTCCAATTGTCCTGTTGCACATCAGAATGATGATGGTGTCAAAACTTTTTTGGCACATATGCTGCAGAATTGCTGGCTCACTGATGAGATGCTGGGTGTGGACAACTGTGGTTCCATTACAGTCATTTTAGAAAAAACAGCAATGTTAAGGTCTTCTCTTCCTTTTCTAGCCATTTCAGATTCACGTGCACGTAACTAGAGTCAGATCTTTTGCTTGGAATTGCTGATTATTCCTTTTACCTGGCTTTTATTCTGTGGACATTTTCCACATTGAAAGAGTATCCAAAGCAGAGTATTTTATACTTTCAACTGATTTTGGATTGTGGGTAAGTAATTAATCAGAAGAAAGAAAGCAGCGTTCAGGCAGAGCGCTGCCTCCAGATAGCATGTTGCAGTGTAGCGGTCAATTTTTGAGGCCCCCAAATCACAGTATTAAGACAGCAGTCTGGACAACTGATTGTATTAACCACTTTTGACGCTGAACTAAAATCCAACACTGTGACATAGCAAATAGGACAGAGAGGTGATTCGAGACAGCCAGCATGGCTTCACCAAGGGCAAGTTCTGCTTGAGCAACCTAGTGGCCTTCTATGATGGAGCAACTAATCAGTGGACAAGGAAAGAGCTATGGATATAACCTATCTGGACTTCTGTAAGGCCTTTGACATGGTCCCCTGCAACATCTCCTTCTCTCTAAATTGGAGAGATATGGATTTGATGGGTAGGCTGTTCAGGAGATGAGGAATTGGTTGGATAGTCACATCCAGAGGGCAGTGGTGAATGGCTCCATGTCCAGATGGACATCAGGGATGAGTGGCGTCCCTCTGAAGTCTGTACTGGGACTAGTACTGTTTAATATCTTCATCAATGACAGAGACAGTGGGATCGAGTGTACTCTCAACAAGTTTGTAGACAACAAGCTGACTGGTGCAGCTGACATGCCGGAAGGATGGGATGCCATTGAGAGGGACCTGGACAAGCTCAAGAAATGGGCCCATGTGAACCTCATGAGGTTCACCAGGGCCAAGTGCAAGGTCCTGCACATGGGTCAGGGCAACCCCTAGTATCAGTACAGGCTGGGGAATGAAGGGATTGAGAGCAGCCCTGTAGAGGAGGACTTTGGGGTACTGGTGGGTGAAAAGCTGGACATGGGCCGGCAATGTGGGCACTTACAGCCTGGGCTGCATCAAAAGCAGCACGGCCAGCAGATTGAGGGAGGTGATTCTGCCCCTCTGTTGTGCTCTGGAGAGACCCTACCTGGAGTTCTGCATTCAGCTCTGGAGCCCTCAGCAGAGGAAAGATGTGGACCTGTTGGAGTGAGTCCAGAGGAGGGCCATAGAAATTATCAGAAGGCTGGAACACCTCTTCTGTGAAGAAAGGCTGAGAGAGTTGTGGTTGTTCAGCCTGGAGAAGAGAAGGCTCCAGGGAGACCTTATTGAAGCCTTCCAGTACTTAAAGGGGGTGTATAAGAAAGATGGGTCCTCTTGCAATAGGACAAGGAGTAATGGTTTTAAACTAAAAGAGAGTATATTTAAACTAGATATAAGGAAGAAATTTTTCACAATGAGGATGGTGAAATATTGGCACAGTTTGCCCAGAGAGGTGGTAGATGCCCCATCCCTAGAAACATTCAAGGTCAGGCTGGATGGGGCTCTGGCAACCTGATCCTGTTGAAGATGTCCCTGCTCACTGCAGGGGGCTTGGACTAGATGACCTCTAAAGGTCCCTTCCAACCCAAACCATTCTGTGATTCTGTGAAATACAAGCAGTATAGTATGACTGGCTACTGTTTTACCAGTATGATTTTTTTGGGGGGAAGGCCTGCATTGGGAGAGATAAAAGCTTTCATGTATTCTCTGCAAAAGTAATTTTTTTTCAAAGACGGGCTAACATTGCTTAAGTGTCATGTATATTTCTATTGGAAATATATTTTATAAGTTAAATTTCTTATCTATGTTAGTTTCATTACTTACTGTAGAAACATCATCATTAGCTTATGACATGCTTTATATTTCCAAATAAGAATTTCAATTTGTCCTTCAACGCCCCTAAATATTCTTCAATTTCTGAAAAGCTCAGAGCCCTATCTTCAGTTCTATCACTAAATCACCTTTGTCCTAAACCTTCCTCTAAGAAGTTGCATACATTCATGCAAAGACAAAGTTAAAGCCCTAACTACCTGCCTGCCTGCGCAACTCCCAGGACCCTGTGTGGTGTGCTTGATGGTCAGTCCTTAAAAGTCTGGTAGGTCATGGGTTTACAGCTCTTTAATTTTTGTTTAAGATGACATGCCCAGAACTTAATTTTATTTGTTGCTCAGATGAGAAGATCGAACAGAGAAATCATAGTTGTGACAGAAAGTCCTTTCAGTAGCATGAATGGACAAGTACAGAACTGAAGTGAAGTTGGCAGTGCCGGATACCTTCACTGGTGTGGAGGTTCTAGACTGACTTTTATGGGAGGTGATCTACCTTACTTTTTTTGTTGTGTTAACTGCAAGAAGTACCAGTTAGTTTGGTGAAATGCTTGGATTTGGGGGAGAAGAAAGCACATGGTATGCTCTAACTTTGTAGCAAGAGGTAGATTTGATAGGGTTGTATGTGCATGTGTCTCCACCATAGCTTTATGTTTCTTCCATTACTCTATTAGCTGGCTTCTGTGTAAATTTTTTTGTGCATTTTCTTCTTGGAGGACTGATGTGAAGTAAGAAAATGCCATGATTCTTATTTTACAGATTAGGAAGGGAAATGTGGTGATAATGAGGCCCAGATCCTCAAAGAAATAAAAGTACCCAATTCCTCATTCTTCATGTTAGAATTGGGTACCTTCCTGCTTTTAGAGAAGAAGCACTTTACAGTTTGTTGAGGCACAAAGAACTGAGCATAGCACTTTAAAGTGAAAAGTGACAGAAAGTTCTAAACCATATTTGCATTTATGAGAAACAGAAAATTCAGCAGTCTGTTATCACAGTTGTAGGAAGATAAAGTTCACTTTAATTATTTCTGGGTTTGTAAATTCCATCAGCAATGTAGAGTGGTGGAAGGGAATGCCTTTCCCACCTTTCTAAATAAATAAATATACTGAATACTCTTCTCCATTCCAAGCAAATAATACCGTGGTGATAGTCTGAAAAGAGTAAAGAATAGTCATTTATGTGAAGTTCCTACGAAATGGCAGTGTTTGTGCGCACTTTTTATTCCATTGTCTCTCTCACACTCCTTCCTGTTAGTCTTCATGAAATAATTGTACTTCAATATGCAATTTTCTCAATTTTATATCCACAATCTCTTTCACCAAAATACAGTCCGAATCAATTATATCTTGAGTTAGCTGCTGGTGTCGAAATATGCACCTGGAAGACAGGGAGTGAAGGAAGGAACAAAGGCTTTCTCCTTCTCTATTGTTGCTGTCTAACATACATTCTATAGTCTGAAATCAGCAGCTGTACCAGCATGCTCTTGTCCTTTGGATTATTTTACTAATTCCTTAAACATTTAAAAAAGACCAGCGACCTTGAATGCGTGGTTTCGGGGTAATAATTATTTTCCGAGTTATTTCTTCTCTCTCTCCTAAAACTCTGTCATTCTGTAGTAAGTTTCTGCAGTGTTCTCATTAACTCCAATTTTCTCTGCAAATGGTTTTATTACTGGAGCATATAATAGTTACCAGAACACACTTTTTTTCTTTGCTTTGTTTCTTTTTTAAACAATGTTTCTTCAGTGAGCAAACAATTTACAGGACATTCTCTCTGGAGATCAACTCTAATAAGTATAGGCTATGCAGATATGGGACTAAATTATTGCCAGTTAAGACAGCAAAGTAGGAAAGGCCAGTTGACCCAGTCAAAGACTCTCTGTGTATCAAATTATGCTCAGGTAAACTTCTCTTCCTTTAAAAATCCTGCATGAATGCAGTGTAGCATGCAGGCTAAATTGTCCTATTGTCTTTTAGAATAAAGCAAAGCAGGTAGTTAAGTATCAAGAGTGAAACTATCTTCTTTAATCTGTAGTCAGTATTTTACCATACTCTTAAGACTGTTCTTAGAAGTGAAATAAGATAATAGGGCCAACAACTTCTGTAGTTTCCTCTTCAAAATTTCCAGGACACTAACCTTCTATATGGTATCCATTCTGAAAAAATAGAGAAAGGGATTCATTCCTATTGAATAGAGGAAACACTAGTTGCACAGTAAGGCAGACCTCAGTTTACGCCTGCTGAAATGCATTTCACAGTATCATTTTCCTTTAAATTAGATAAAGACAAGCTAACAACCATCTCCTTGGAGAGATGTTTGCATTATTTCATATATAAATGAAGAGCAAAAGCCAGGAAACTGATTCAGTATATTTAGGTTTTTCATCATACAGGATTTTGTTTCTAATGTTTCAGTTCCTTTGCTAAGAAAGAAGGCTAAAACTAAGGTATTCTCCCTACAGATGCAGGCTGCTATTTGAAGCAGTAAGTTGCTTGCTGCCTCACCCAAATATTTACTCTGGTTTGTTTTTTTTTTTTTTTTAGGGCCTGGTCCTATTGAAGTCAATATAAAAAATCTGACTAACTTGAATAATAATTTGCTCAAGATTCTTTTTTTTCCTTTCCTCTCATCCAGTTTTGCATTTTTGGCAGTTTTCTTTGCTCTGGTTTTGACTGACATCATACTGTAAAGAGGTCAAATAAAAAGCCCATGGCTTTGTGGTTCTGTGCAAGACTGAAAGGGATAAATGTTTTTCTTATTTGAGCTCTGCTATAGGTTCTCTGGGTGAGAATGGACAGAACTATAGGCTCTGTTCTTTCCCTTGCTGATAAACTTCCCACATGCTGGTAAACTTCATTTACCTCATAGGGACACCGGGCAGCCAGGCTCGCAGGAGAAGGCAGGGCCAATATGCCAAAAGACCGCTAACTCACTGCTGTCACCTCCTGTCCAGTCCCTCCTGTCTTTCCACACCCGTTTCTTTTTATGGCTTTCTGATATACAGTGACATGAGTAGGCAAAGCTTGCTGCTCTGATACTGTGAAACTCTCTTAATTTATAACATAACTGTTTCCTACAAAAACAGACCTTTTTCAGAAACAAAAGTAAAGAGAGGATTATGTTTTCTCAGTCCTTACAGCCACTGAGTCATGTTTATAATTAGCCTGCTAAATTGATTAGAATATATAACCTAAGCATCAAATTGAAGTGTTGAAATAATTCAAAAGCTTTCATTTTAATTGCAAAAATTACAAAAAAAATAAAACCAAAACCAAACATAAACAAATAAACATGAAATGAACCCACAAGATGAATGTTTCCAAACTGGACCAAATAATGATAATTATTCTGCATAATCTTGTCTCATACTGAGATAAAAATCAGTTTTAAAATCTGTAAAAGCAGTTGAGCCGTGATTTCTGGGTGGGGGGAAAAAAAAAAAAAGCCTTTCTTGACTGAAAACAGCTTGCGGCTAATGAGATATGAGCCTGTCAATTCTACTGGAAAGCAGTATTGGTCCTCCAGAAAGCAATGCAAAAACAACCTGTGATAGAATATACTTAACTATAGCTCCATCTAGGCAAAATAGCTGAAATAATTTTGCCAAGAAAGCTCCCTAAAATGAGCAGAGGGACCAGGATACAGCATGGTGACAGTGATATCTAGATGCTGCCTTCTTTTTGCAGTAGCTTCATTGCATATTGTAATTTATCTTTGTATAACCTTTTAGCACTTTCCAATAAAAATTCTTGCTTCCTCCTCAGATACAAGGGAATTGTATTGTGGGCTATCAGTACTGGTTTTGGTTTGTTTGGTTTTTTTTTTCCCTCATTCTTTCTTTGTTAGGATACTCCAGACAGACAGTAAAATTGTTTGATTTTCCTCAAGGTTTGATCATGGAATAGAGCATAATTACATATACTGTAGTGGATATATATGTATCTGATTGACCTGACCTGCCAGTGCAGGGTAGAAGTGTCATTGCCAACCATTTCTTGTGAAGAAAGCGAGCCAGCTGGATGGGTAGCCCTGTCTGTAGAATGATGATCATCTGAGTTACATTTATTGTCTCAAACATACCTGTCAATTCCCTCAGTCACCAGTAAAGTAGGAAATAAATTGCACTGAACTTACCTAAAAATCTCGGTTCAAAAGAGTATTTATTATTTACATGTTCTGCATTTTCCATATGTTTATAAAAATAAAATGGCCCTTTAACATTTACTAAGTAGCATTTGAGCAGGGATTTCTCTTTAGTGCAGATTAAAATTCCTGTGAAAGATATGAGAGCCACATTCCCCCCCCCATCTTACCTTCTTATCCCCCTCCCTCTTACACTCCTACCTTCTGTTTCTTCAGCTGAACAGGGATAATTCCCATATCCCTGGTGCTGATCAACCTCTTGCTTTTTTCTGCGTTCTCTAAAAGCAGACAGGCAGCAAAAGCCTGGAGTGCATGTGGGTGCGTACCTTTAAGAGAGCCCTGGCCTTTGCAAGCCCAGTGTCCCATCATCATCATCATGTAATCCCATGTGATATGGTTTTTCTCCTGGTGCATCTCCTAAAGCAAGTCTCCGTATCTGCCCTTAGTACAAGTACCAAATTTAGGCGTCTTTTCCATACCTGCAGCCTGAAACAAGGAGTTACTAGTGCTATTGTATAATACACTGCTAGGATTTCTGGAGTGGGTGTAGCACCCTGGCTGCTCATGTTCAAGGAAGAGAAAGGTTGCTAAGTTGTTCCAGGAATGGAGGAGCCATCCGGTGAGAGGCAAATAAAACATCCTGGGTTGTTCAGCTAGCACAGTGCAGACTAAAAGGTGATGTGTCTGGGAAGTGTTTAATGCACTCCTCAACAGTGCAGGAAGTGCTTAGAGGTTTTTCCACTGGATGTTGAAATTTGACTTATAATTCATTATTATTCTTAAGTTATATGCTACATTCTTTATTCCTTTCTGCTCAAGCATACTGACACGTAGGAATTTTGCTGAAGTAAAGAACGATTTATTTCGGTAGTGCTTGCTATTGCTATGAGTGTGGTTTTCTTACTGCTATCATCACTTTTGGCTTTCAACAAGCTGAATTAGGTACAGTGCAAGAATTTTTGTATTTGTGATAATGGGGAGTCCAATTCAGAAACTGAAGAATTTTAGGTAGACTTGGATTCATTACTGAAATCTGAAAGACGTCTTAAAATTCTTGGAAATCCACAGTCTTTTTTATTTTACTTCTTGATGGTGTCCCAAATTTGTGCATCATATATAAAAAAAATTTGACAAATAAAGACATTTATATTTTTAAACTTAGCCTGATTATTACAAGGATTTATACGCAAAGAATGAAGCTATGTTTAGATGGGGAGGATAGAAATTATTTCAAATCATTTGTAGAATAAATATAGAATTATTGTTTAACAGTACATATGCACAAACCAGAAGAGACATGTGATTTGAACAATATATGCAACAAAATAATTCAAATATTCATCCTTAAACTCTAATGGAAGCATTATAAAGTTTATTTTATCACTGTTTCAAGTCTCTGTTCCCCATAAGTACATTCCTCTGTCTCATAGCAGCAGCAGCATGGGCTGAAATCAGATGAGAGGAAGTGAAAACACCTGTATAAAAAATAAAAAATGTATTTTAAATCCTTTTTGAGCCAAATCTTTTTACCAGTTAAATAAGCATCATTTATTTTGTGTAGATTGGTTAGCAAAGCATAGATTAAATGGATTGCCTGAGGCCATGTGAGAAGTCAGTGGTAGATTTAGGAATACTTTTCAAATATTTTCAAAATCTCACATTTTGAAATCTGAGATTTCACTTAGTTTCATGGGGTTATGTCTCACTGACATTACCACCATTAAAGGAAATATGAACATTAGTTCATACTTAAATTTTCTGCCTTAGTAGAAACTTTTGTTATGTTCTAAAACAAGTCTTCATTAGGAACTAATTTATTTTCAATATTTTTGAATATATTTATAAATGCTTGTTTGACCTATTTAATATTTTCATGACTTCTTAAATTACAGTTATGTCTAGAAAAAGGTAACCATAACCTTTGAAATCTTCTTGACTTCTGAAAGGCCTTTGACTTGAAATAGCGTGACATCTTGAGTAATAACCAAAACTTAGTCAAAACCAACCTTGAGATTAGAACTGTTTGAAAAAATAGGGTGAACGTGTAACGATTAACAAGAACTCAGCATTGAACATTCATGTTTCTGTGCATTTGTCTTCTTGGGAAAAGTGGTTGGTACTGTACTATTGAGATGATTTTTGGATTTTGTTTTTAGAAACACCCTGGAAAACACAATTGTTGCCAGCAGCATTTGTGGATGCTGCAAAGACTGTGGACATATGAAATAATGAAGAGCATGGGGCACTGGGCTCAAAGAAACGTATGTTTCAGTGCAGGGAAACATAGGGACGTACATCTAAGAGCTACAGGAGGAGAACTGGGATGGGGGCCTGCCTTCGAGCAGTGTCCCAGAAGAAACACTGCCATCATGGTAGTTCATCAGTCAGACTTGGGTCCCCGTCTAACCCTGTGGCCAAGGGCACTCATTTAGGTGTGCAAACAAGAATATGAAGTTCTGGTGGAGAAGTGACATTTCCCTTGTATTTTTTCCTTCTGTGACTGCTACAGTGTGGTTTCCAGGTCTAGGCTCCACACTTCAGAAAAAAGATGACAAATTGAAGAGGGCACAGAGAAGAGACACAGACTAATTAAAGGATTAGAAAAATACGATTTCTACAGAAAGTCTTAGGAGCTCAATTTATTTAGATTATCAAAGAGAAGGTTAATGGGTGATATGATCACAGTCTCTAAGTACCTACAAAAGAAAGAGAAATTTGATAATAGAGGGCTCTTCAGAGCAGGGAAAAAGGTATTACAAGAGCCAGTGGATGCTAGGTGCTGCAGTGAGACGAATTCAGACCAGGAATAAAATCCCATTTTCTTGTTTAAATAATGGTGACCGTTGCTCTCTGAAATGAGTTACCGAAGGTGCCACGAAGTTTTCCATTACTAGATTTCATAGGTCAAGGTGGAATGCTTTTGTTAGAGGACACTGTCTTGTTCAATCTCTGCTCCCAGAGTTAAAGAAGAAAGTAAGACAAGAATGTTTAATAATTATATTAAGAACCATTCCTATTAGAGAACCACAGTGGTAGCATCCAGTTGAAATTATGATCAAAACTAAGTTTCTTTTAGCATGCTAGACTCAGTCTGGCTGGGTCTTTAGGCTTGCCTTGTTATTGGAGGCTCATCACGAAGTCTTCTTGACTTAATGGGACAACTGACATGGATCAGAACCAGCGCACTCAATGCTGGGAGTATGAATGCTTTTTTTGCAGTGGTGATAAATTATCCCAGGTGCAAGGGTGTTTTCCAAAGCAAGTACCTCAGGGAACAACATTGTGATTCCAGTCAGTGGCCTCTGGCCGTGGGTCGCTGTGCTGCAGCAGCCGCAGCTCAATGGTGGTACCTAGAGCTGGCTGAGAACACCACCTCTCGTCACCGATGGCCTGGGCTCTCCATCGCACTGAGCACTTGCATGGGCTGGCAGCTTCGCTGGCATGCTTCCTGGGCGCACGCTACCTAGCTGTTTAACAGCAATGAGGCCTCTCCTGCAAAATACTGTCAGTTCCCCCAGGACCAGATCTAATCTTTAGTGGCATAAAACCACTTCTTTACACTTATAATGCTGTGTGAAATGGCACAACGCTGACGTTTTCTATAATGTTGATCTCTCTGGTATAGGCTTTCACAACCTTCTCCAGTCCTTCCAGCCCCAAAGTTCCTACTTCAATAACCCAAGTCAGACGCTGATACAAACAATAAAGTAAATAACATAAATGTTTCTGTGTCTTAGGTTTCCCATCACTTACTAATAATCTTGGTCTTCATTAAGAGGTGTGCAGTGTCCTTTCTTTTGGTCTCACTTTGTCCATTTTTCTGTTCTGCACAGACTCCCTTCTTTCCACTTGGCCTAATTTCCAGATTAAAGGGCTCATTTTCTCTGTACCTCTTTCTACACTCCAAGCTTCCTATGAAGCTATGTGTATCTTCTCCATATCCACACAGCTTATGTATTAGTAAGAGATAGGACAAATGCTTTAGTTTCACTTTTATATGATAAATCAATTCTTGCTTTGAAAGCATCAGCAGGTAGGAGAGTGGCCAGAGAAAGGCAAGTTCTTCTGGCCTCATTCAGATCATGGCATCTGCAGTTTCCATTTAAATGGTTGATCAGAAAAGTCTACCTACTAACCACTCTTCCGAACAAACAAGTCTGTGACTTGACAATCATTAGCAAATGATAGATTACAAGTACGCTGACGCCTTCATGATAAGAACTATAATATCAGAAAAAGAATATAGGGTAATTCTGGGGAGATCTCCCAGATTATGTTAATAGGGTCCTAAATCATTACAGCAGTTCTTTATTAAACTATCTTCCTTTCCTAGTCTTTAATGTAAATGACGGATTTCACTGTGCTAATCTCTGGCGCTAGGTTCTGTTTAATGCTTCTTGTATGCAAAAAATATTTTAACCCACATAGCCTCTTATCCACAACTCATATTTGAGAAGGTTATTTTTTTGGTAAGATGCCTGTAATTTAGTGGAAGTAATAACAGGCTGTGTGCATTTTTCTGGATTTTTAAAATTCTAATTTAAGCGATAAGCAATTTATGCAATATCTTGAGGTTCCTTGACACATTGGAATTGAAAGAGGAGAAATGGAAGGAAATGACAAATCTTTTCTGTTTTCTTTTTTTTTCCATCCTTGTTTATGACTTTTCACTCATCAAGTATTTCTCAACGTGTGGTTTTCAAGAAGCAGGGTTTGATTAATGAAGTGTCAGATACAGAGGATGTCATGAGAATTTTGTCATTTATTGTTTGCAGCATTTAAATTAGCCATGGTGTTTTCAATATTCCTTATTTCTTATTTACTCTATCTGTTATCCTGTTGATTGTAAATATCCTCTTATAGTAAATATCAGTACGTAGTAAATTTTGCTCTTTAGACATCTGCAGGAAGTTGATATTTATACAAAAATTATACCAGTTACTCGGATTCGTATTTTGATGGAAATCCTTTATTTATTTATTTATTTATTTATTTATTTTAAACCAAGACAGTGGAGAGTGTTAGATCTTCCTGAATGCTAATCGTTTCAGTGATGTAGATGCTTATGTACCAGGCCTAAGGCCATCAATATGGACAGCTATCAAAATCTAGCTAGAATTAAGTCTTTGGCAATATCAGCAGGTCAAATAGAAGCTTGTTTGTTAATTTTTTATTTAGTAACTTCTTATTCTGGTCATCTGAAAACCTATATACTAGATAATAGACTTCTATACTGTCATGCCTTCCATATAGAACACATGCCTCGGTTTAACTTAGAAGGGAACAACTCTGATGAGAGCCACTAAAACAGGATGTTTCTGTGAAGGTTTTATGCCAGATCTGTGATTCCATATTGGTATAATTAGTGGATATTGTATATTTAATTTCCTTGATATATTTATGACATATCTCTGAGCTTGTTCACTCCTGTAGGACTATAGAGAGATTTTTCACTTCTGACACATCCCACTTGAGTGTCAATCTTGGTATTATACTTTGTGCTAGCAACTCTACCTATCCCTGGAGACTTCTTGTATTAATAGAACCTGTAAAAAAGGGGGGAAAGAAAGAAGCATATATTTGATTTAAACTTTTGGATTGTCTTTCTTTTGCACTGTATCCCTGAATAAAGTAATAGATCTCCCAGGTAATGATGTGCCTTGCTTATTACTGAAGAACATTTCTTTCCCCGCCCACGTTAAAAATGACTTCCATGTTTTTACTGTGCTTCCTTGTTGTGATACTCTTTGCCAGGATGTGTTGTGCTGTTTGACAATGTGTGTGCTATTCTCACATTACATAAACACTTTAGTCTAACTACGCCGTTGAAAATGCTTGTGATTCAAGAACCTGGGTGATACTGCTCCTGTATTGTGTAGACATATTTGGAAATCTTCCCAGTGACTTTTCAGGAAGCACTTAATGTGATTCATAATGCTTTGGGATAGAATCACAGATGTGAAAGAGACTTACTACATCATCTCTTCCATTTTCATATGAGATCAGGTTATATTACCTCAACAGAAGATGCATCGACTGTTAGAACCACACTACATTTGCTCTCCAAAAACTTTCCAAACCTGACAGGAAAGATGTTGTCCTGAGAGTTCTTCAAAAAGCATAAAAAGCATCAGGGAGTCAAGGCTGCCCTGTCACTCTTTTTTAAAAGTCCCAGACAGATTTTTATATTATGCTTTCTGTGATGTTTTCAACAGCCATTTAACTGTATTACCCATACTGAGACATCTATGTAGGTATGTAGCACATGAACCCTATGCGGAGGCATACCCTGAATGAATGGGTATGTCTGAGGAGATAAAATTGCAGAGTATTTCTGTGGAATTAATTAGTACGACTTGGAGGGGGAGAGCGGGGGAAAAAGAATCCCTATTTCTCAATTAATCTGTTTATTGGATGCGGAGAATATAGTGCGAATAAAATTTTTTCAGTTTATTGTACTACCTTTCTTTGGTCAGAGTAGATCACACTGAATTCAGACTCTGTCATCAGTGGGAAGCTGACGCAGTAAACTCAGTTCTACAACTTAAATCCTTCCTTTTTTTTCTCTTTTTCTCTTCCCTTCTCCATCTCTCCCCTCCCGTCCCTCCTCAGGCAGCCAAGGGCAGTTTCCACTTACACAGAACGTCACGGTTGTTGAAGGGGGAACAGCAAATTTGACCTGCAGGGTCGATCAAAATGATAACACCTCCCTCCAGTGGTCAAATCCAGCTCAACAGACACTGTACTTCGATGACAAGAAAGGTAAATCATTTCCTGAACTCATGCTTCTGCATCATTTTTTTCTAAGAAAGAAATGTTTAAAACCATTTCGCTTTAATATTTTAATGTGAAAATATTTGCTAGGAATATATATTTTCAGCTCTAATTATGATACAATGTTTTTTGGTAGGGGTTCACTGAAGTGCGCTTTTGGGCTTAAATTTGTATATTATTAAAGGAGAATAATATTTTAAATGCTTATTGCAAGCTGATTTGGAAAACATTGTTGCAAAATATCTTGGAAGAGCATTTACGGGTGGTGAAAGTCTGGCAAGGGAAGAAGTAGTCCATAAACCTTGTGACTTGCTTTTATTTGTGTGTGTGTGTGTGTGTGTGTGTGTGTGTGTGTTTGTGTGTATACATATATAGTTTATATATGTTTTTATATATATGTGTATAATCCCACTATTTGCTTCAAGTGTACTGTAGGTTTTTTTGGTTGTTAGTGCAATACACAGTTGCTGTGGTAGGTGTTCTTAGTGTAACTGCTAATCAAAACGCTCATTTTCAGTGCCCTGATTTTTCCAATTATACCATGCACAGATTTTTTTATTTTTAGTTAAATTAGCGGGGAAAAAAGACAGGAAAATCTCCATTCCATACAAAAAGAGGGGCATTATCACTGCAGTAGGCTATATTTCTATGACATTTATCTTAATGTGAAACAAAAAAGCATTACATTTTACATAATAGAATGTTAACATAAAGATTACATTAGATGCCATGAAGAAATTAAAACTAAATTTATGAGGAATAAATTAATAACTTGGCTTCAGAAATGCAAAAGCTTTGGTGTTGATTTCAGTGGTGCAGAAGTTCAACAGTATTTTATGCTTAATTCTACTGCTTGAATTTATTCTGAAAGGTGCTACATACTGTAGAACATTTTTTAACAAGTGCAGTTACTCCTCTGCTTAAAATTAAAGACATGCTGTCCAAATGCTTTGCGGAATGATTACAAGACTTTAAAACACCTTGCAGGACTGAAAATGCTTTGTGGATCTATGCACTTCAATAAAGTAGAGTCTAAAACCTGTCATTTTATACCTGCAGAAGCTACAATCGAAATATGCTTTTTTGCTATTAATATAATAGCTGAATAGAATCTCTTTATGTTGTTGAAGTGGTTCCTTTCTCTTTTATCTAATTTCCTGTAGCGTGTAATCATTTGATTTGCAAGTTCTTTGAAATCATAAGTACCTTTTGCATGTAGGATGGAAGATGAGAGGTTTGTAAGGCGCAAACCTTTGAGCTGTAAGTCTAGTCCTGTAACCTTTACTCATATGGACCCCTTTATTTTAGCTGTAATTGTTAGTGATTTGGGATGGGTAAATAATGTCTGCAAAACTACAAGCAGAGAGAACTTGTCTGTTGATAGAGCACATCAATACTCACAAAATCTATATCTTTTATAAAATAAGTGACATTTTAAAGGATGCTGAGAAGGATGTGGGAGGACTGCCAATAGATTAATTTGAACTTTGTAGCCATTTTGGTGTGAATTGACTTTTCTGTGTACTTTAGCTAAACCTGTACTTTTATAATGAATAATTGAAGTTTGCATTACTTTTTAATATAATGAATTGAAGCAACAGTATTTGAATGGCATGCAGCATAGTAAGTACTTAGAAGCAATTTATATTCCCCACAGGAAATGTGAGGAGCTGAAGTGTGTAAATTTAAAGGACCACACTCTTTATTGAACTTCCAGCTTGTCCCAAGCCTTTGAGGAATACTTGATGATTCATTTTACGGAGGGATTACTGTGCATCTATTAGACAGGAAAGCGTCTTGATGGGGTCTCAAAAAACTTTAGGTCCTTCAGTCAGACATACCTAGTCCTCCTTACGCTGGCAAAGCTTTGCATTCTGTGTGACATTTCCAGACTTGAGTATACTGAGGGGAGCGAGCAGTGCATCCAAGTCCTACCTGGAAAACATTCTGCCATTTCTGAAAATGAAGTTACAGCTTTCGCTGGCAATTTTTTTCTGTGTATGTATGTATGTGTTCTTCTAAGTAAGGAAGAGATTTCCTTTACATGCTTTTGATGCTTGCATTACTGAGCCAAAATGGAAAGAGCTATTTATGGCTCTGATACGTTGATGGTTTTCTCAATAAACAACGGCAAGCATAACTCTAAAGGCTTCCCCCCACCCCCACCCCACCACCCTTCTCACAGCCAGGCATACAATTTGGCTACAAACAGCAGCTTTCTACTAGATCCAGTCATTAAATTTAATCTAATGAGAGCAGTGCCTCAGCTGGAGTCTTCTCAAACCTGTCTCTCAATGTTAGCCAAAACCAACATTCAGATCTTACTTCTCCCTTCAGCACCATGAAAACTGCTGTTTAATAGCTGTGTTTCTCAAACCCTGAAAGTTCATGAAAACTGTTGAGTAGGTGTAGGGTCGACAGTGGTGTAGGGTTAAGTTCTGTGTAGGAAACAGAACCTTAGAGGAGGACCACCACCAGCAGCCTTCATATCTATCAGAGCTGAGTAACTATGGATATGGCCACAGTAAGAACTAAATAAAATTTGCATGCCTTTAACTTTACTTCCCTTCAGTAAATTATTTTCTATATATGTACTTGTAAGAATGACACACAAAGGAATGACAGTATATTTCTTTTATGTCTGGAAGCATAAAAAACATCCAGGAAACCTTTCTATTGATTGTTCTATATTTTAATAATTATGAGAGAATCAGGTAGTAAAACAAAGGAAGTCAGGTAAGTATCAGAAGAGGGTCCTAACTGCAACAGAAGATGAGGGAGATGACAGCTGTCAGCGTATGGCAGAACAGGTGCCAAAAGTAGAGCAAATTGTCCATGCAGTAAAAAGTCCTCTGCTGCTAGAGTGTCCTTGGTGGGACTCCTTACACGTTCACACTTCTTTCTCAAACAAGTTTGTTCCTCTGTCTTGCAAAATCATTTTCTGACCAAAATAGAGCTTGCCGTGGACCAGGAAAAAGGATTCACTTGGTCAGATGGAGGGAATGCCTTTCAACAAGGAGTTTCTTATTAGTCTCCATTTTATTGAAAATGGATGACATATGCTATGAAAATCACGTTTATGTCATTTTGCTTTCCTCTGTGATGCAATCATCGACACTGAAGTTAGGAGTCATTCTTACTTTTTCTGGTTTAGATATTCTAAATAATTATGGAAAAATTCAAAATAAATATTCTAAAATAATTATGAAATGAGCCAAATACTCTTATAACAAAGCAACATTGTTAAAATTGTTCTTCTGGTTCTCCTCACATACTGCCATGGCCACATGTTATTAAGTACAGATTTTGCTCAGTTAGGAGGATTTTGTGGCTAGTAAAGAACACTTCCTCCCCCACCCTCCCAGCAATTTAATATTTATTTACTATTTTTGAAGGAATATTTTTAACTTGAGACATTTTTGGCACCTAGCCTATACAGTCTTGCAATGATACAGATAGCAAATGAGTGGAGTTTTGTTTCAGAAAAGGCAATGCTGTAAATTTAGTGAATAGGAAACCACAGTTCAGAGGTTGTTTCCAGGTCCTCATCACTTGAAGTAGTTGATTTGGGTTTTGTTGTAACTTTACACCTCAAATGTGTTTGACTCATAGTGGTGATGGGAATTGGGAGAGGAAATAAATCGTGTTTTCCTGTAGGAATATAAATTATAGCTTTATTTTATCAGCTAAGCAAGGTAAAACAGTTGCTTCGCTCTAACTCTTATTTTGACATTCTAAAATATATTAAAGCTAACCTTGTCTTCATTATTATTTTAACACAGTAGCTAAAATATGTGAAAATACAAATGTTAGATCTTGTGGATTTGGTCTTATTGATGACCTGTCTCCTTCAGGATGTCTCTGTCGTCCTTTCTAGTGCTGCTTTTTTTTTCTGGTTACCCTACCTTGTTGCTTCAAGGACATTGTGTATCAATTTGATTTTTAACTCTTACTTCATTTTAAGCATAAAATCTTTACCTGACAGTAAAAAAAATAGATAATCTAGTTTCATAAATGGATAAATGGTCTTAAATTTTAATAAGCTTAACAACCTTACCAAGACCCCCCTCAGTTTCCCACCCCCCAGACAGAATTTTCAAGATTGTGTCTTCCTGCAGCTCACCCTGAGCAAGTTCAGATTCTTTGGAAACAAATGCGCATTGCACGCTACACATGAAACGAGTTTTTCCCTACACAATTTTCAATTAAAATGAATAATTGCCATAGAAACCTCCGTATCACTTTATGCACCCAAGTACCTATAATTATATAGCTGCCTTTAGAAGAAGCACAGTGTGCAACAATGTAGAACTGACAGATCTGATTTTAAATTAATATAGGTTATTTTATTTTATCTTCACTGGTGGTATTACTTAAGGATTTCAAGTGGGCAACAAACACAGACATAAATATGAATGTAGAGGTAGAACAAAAAGGGTGTAGCATGGAAATACAGAGATGGATGTTAAAGAGAAGACTGAAAAGAACCTACATTCAGCTTGCTATAGCACCCGTCTTCTCATATTCCCTTTAGGTAGGGAATATAGATACGTATGGAGCAGGATATTGAGTTTTAAAGGGGACGTGTACAACTGACGGTGGCTGTTGATGTCAAAGGTGTTTAAACTCATCAATTCAAAAATGTGCAATCAGACTATAGAAAAGAAGAGAAATGGTACCTGGTATATATCTAACAGCTTTGCTCGGTCAGACAAGTGAAAGTGTAAAATACCTGCTCTTCACCTTAACAGGGAAGTTTGCGGGTCTGTTGATAGTAAAACAAGTGCTGTGTTGACATTGATCGTGATAAGTTTGCCACAAACTGACATGCCAGTTTTTGATGAGACATATGCCTGATGCTAATCATAGATGGGTACACGTCCCTTGTGCTGTCATCAAGTAGTAGCACTTTCATGTCTTACTAAAACATTAGAAAGCATATTCCAACCTCAGGATTATTCATCCCTCAGCAGCAGAATATGTTTCTTTAGATGACCTTTGATTTTTTACATGTAAGAATACTTGGCATTTATGTAGCTCCCTATCATCTTGAAAGCTTTCAAAGATACTGGTGCACTAGGCAAGGGTTATGAGAGGCCACTGTACTTGCAAAGCTCCTGAGAGCTTCCCTGATAGGCACAATGCCTCGAGTGAGCTTATGGAAACATTTGGGTATAGCAGCTCCCCGTAAGGTTCTGCTTTTGCTCCTTCTGAGGGGTAGCACTACTACAGTAGAACTTGCCGGTATGTTTAGAGACAGGGCGTGTCTCAAATAAAAACATCATGCCTTTTTGCCTACCTAGCTGTACTACCAACTTCATGAAAACAACTCCTAGACTTTTTCATTCTCAATAAAAAGATATTTAGAGGGAGACTCTGAAATTCACAGTGCACAAGGTATGGGATTTTAATTACAATGTCACATATGGCAGTTTAGGAGGAGTTATTAATGCAGAGAACTTTAATTCTTACTGTAACTGTCAAAATTAAATGGTGATAGAATTGACGTACAGAAGGCTGGCACTCAAGGCATGAAGATCTTGTTTCTGATGCTATAGACATACTCCTTCTCAGTTAGCTGTATTTACCCTTTGACTTGTTCTGTGGAAGCCAGACTCCGGATATTGAAGTGTAACCCCATTTTCACCACTTTGGGTGATTCAGTCTCAGATTCTAATCTATGTAAACAAGCAGAGGCACTTGAGAGTTACAGAAATCATTTGACAGTATTTCTGATTGGGGGGAAATGGTGAACTTACTTTCTGTATGACATGTAATGATTCTGGTAAGCAGTTCAATTTAAGATGTAGACATGTAGACAAACAATCTCCAGACAGGAGGAATAAGCTTGTACAAAACGAAAGTCAAAGGAGCAAAGAAACTAATGTTTCTTTTTTGTATAGAAAGGAAAGTAGGAAATACACACTTTAAATTAGTTATGCAGGCAGGGTGGCAGACAGCCTGTATTGTTGGGAGGCCTGAGAACGTTAGCATTTAAGTAATATGAAATCGAGTAGCAATGATGAATGGACTTGTGTCTCCACCTTCACATGCTCTGTTTCCTATTACATAATTGAGTGGAGATGGTATCAGGCAGTAGATGATGACCAAGCTCAACAACATCCTAGGGTACACATATAAATTAGAGATTCACTGTTACTTAGAGTTTAATAGACCCTTTCAATGAGATAGTACCTACAACATAGCATAAAAAGCAATGAGAAAAAGGCAAGAAAACTATACAAACAAATATCGAAGTATGACTTTACAGCTGTAAGAGTTGGGGGGAAGGTATACAGAGGGACAGAATTTTCTTTTCTTTTTTTTCTTCCCTGAGCTGAATAGCAGTAGCTTGTAAATGCCTTTAACATGAGAGGTTTCTAGCATTTAAAGAAAAAAATTGTAGGAGATAGAAATCTGGTTTTCACAGAGGGCTTTCCATTAAGATCTTTTAGAATAGTTCATCCAAGTTATAGTTAATTTTAATTTTTTATGTCAGTCAGATCTGTTGATTTCACAATTATGCTACATGACTATCAGTAGCCGTCTGGCCAGCTCTTATCTTTCCTTGAGACCCATGGTATGACATATAGGGATAGATAACCTGGGTTATGTCTTTCAGCTGCAATTTTGTTTCTTACTAACGGGTTCTTACGCTCACTCACTCCCCTGTGGTGAGGTAGGGGAGAGAATAGAAAGGGCAAAACTGAGAAAAACTCGTGGATCAAGGTTAAGACTGTTTAATAAGTGTAGGAAAATGAAAGGAAAAAGAAAAAGTGATGCAAAAGCAATCACTCAACACCTCCCACCAGGAGACTGATGCCCAGCCAATCTCTGAGTGATCCCTACTTTGGGAGAATAACCCCCAAGTTTTATTGCTGAGCATGACACCATATGGTATGGAATATCCCTTTGGTCAGCTGGGCTCAGCTATCCCCAGTGTGTCCCCTCACAATCTTTTGCCCACGCCCAGCCTACTCAGCGGGGGTGTGGAGTGAGAAACAGAGAAGGCCTTGACACCGTGCAAGCACTGCTCAGCAGCAGCCACCACACCGGTGTGTTATCAACAGTGTTTTGGCCATGAATCCAAAACACAGCACCATATGCGTTGCTATGAAGAAAATTAATTCCATCCCAACCAGACCCAGCCCACCTTACCTCTGAGCCATGAACAGGAAGTGAGCTTAAATGATTTGGCATAGTAGTTCCTTGGTGCTCAGAGGAAAAAAAGAAGCTGTCTTAGAGCTTTTGAGATCAAGAAGTGTCTCACTTGATCCTTAAAAAACAAGGTTTCAAAAACAGGTTGCCACTTTTGAAAGCCAGAACGCTTGTGTTCATGCATCTTAAAAAAGATAACGTGATAAAAGAGAACAGGAGTCTGTTAAAATATCTTGACAGTTATTGTCTGAATGAATATGAAAATTACATTTTAAAAATGTATTACAATGCATTAGAATATTATTTCATTGCAATAAATTAGTAGAACTACTCCCACTTACAGCATTTATTTTTTCATTTCTTAGCAGCATTAAGGGAATAAATGAGCATATTGTAGAGATAGTTAGAAAGTGTAGGAGTTTGCATTATATTGTGCTGAAGTGTGGGTACGTGCAGAAATTAAGTTTGCCAGCTCTCAAGCTAAATGGAGAATGAAGCTGATACATTGGAAAATGATGAAGTGAAGCAGTAGTTATGATGACACTGCTAAGATTACTCTGTTATGAAGTTTCGTGATACTCAGACTGGTGGGTATTTTTGTTTCAAATGGCAAAGAATTTTCTAAGAAGTGAGAAATCTTTTGGCGGGGGCATGGAGGGGGCGCTGAAAAAAAAAGGTGGAAAGAGAAATTTCATATACCTGGCCTCTCTGCAGTAGTTGTTTGTGTGGATGAGCAAAACTTCTTGGGGTTTCTGAAGAAAAAGGACTTATTACATTAAATTCTGAACCCGTTGCTTTCATTCAGACAACTTTCAGAGCAAACAATAGTGAGGAACAGTTTGCGTGCAGAGAAGGGCAAGTGGGAGAATATGTTCACGATAATAGGCGGGACCCAGGAGCACTAGAGCTCAACATTGTACATCATATGGAATACGAAGGTAGGCAGAAAAAGACAATTTATTTTTAATCAGGAACACGGTGAACGGTGTTCTGTAGAGAAAGTGAAGGTTATTTTTTTGAAGAAACCAGGTAGCAGGCGAGAGTGCTGATTGTTGTATCACAGCATAATCAGTACAGTAGTATCATAGGCATAAGAGAATTACCAGACGGACCAGAACCTGAATGTTTTGTTGTATAAGTGATCCAAGAAAACTTAACTTTGGAGAATAGAAAAAAAATGACTTTGCAAAGAATAGCTGATATTTGCAGGGCTGGTGAAAATTATGCTTCTAAAAGGAAAACAGCCGCAGTGGAAAAAGTTGAAGTGCAAATATTTAGAAATGGCATATGAGATTATAAAGAAATAGACAATGCTTTAGGATAAAAGCGTAAAAATATTTATAATTAAAAGGGAAAGACAATCACAGAACATTCAGATATTCCCAGGACAGAAATATGTGATATATCACATATAGAAATAAGAAAAAATCTGCACCACAAGTGCAGTCATGACTTTGTATCTGGATGACAAAACTCTCACGAGGGCAAACCAGAAACCCCTGAAAACATGACAATATCTGCATGGCACGGTGCCATTAAGAGACATCTGAGCTAGCACTTAAGCTAGCTAAGATGTTGCTGGCAGGCCTGTCCAGCTTCCATGAGGTTTCTCCAAGCAAATTAGGTTGGCTGAAAAGCACCTTTTTAGTGTGGCTTATAACCACGGATGTAGCTTAACACGTTTAAAATCTAAGGTTCTGCCACACACTGGAAACAATCAATCAAAAGCTGACTTTGAAACAGAAACTGAAATTGAATGCAATATAATCACAGCAGCCCTAGACTAACAGCAGGTGGTACAGTCACTGCCATTCCGGCTGCTTTTAGAAGGGTTAATGTGGAGATTAACTATCAGTCAGCAAATGCTGGAGAAATAAAAACACAGCAGGTCAAAGAGAAATGTAGTCCAAAAGAGTGATTCAACAACATATTTTTAGAGAATTACCCAACTGGATGGAAAACAGCTCCAAAGGATATGACTGAAGGTCAATGACTACTATGTAGGAAAATAGTAAAGGAATAGGAAAAGTATCTCCTACCAGCATGATACAGAAATCCCAATCTAGATTAACTAGACTTGAGACCACTGGATTCCAAACCTGCCCCAGAAGCTGTTGTGATAATATAGTGGTACCTCTGGACTTCAGCCCTCTTGCCTTCTGAAATTACAGCTTCTCTGAGGAGGCAGAGGCTTGCTACGTTGTGTGAGCATTTCCACATTGCTCAGTCAAATATGGTAAAGAAGTCCCAAAGCTACCTGCGCTCCAAGATGGCAAATCCCCACAGTGTTGTATTAGCAGGGCTTAAATGTTTATTGGATAGGGGAGATCAATTCTCTCCGAGTTAGAACTAACTGGCACACAGTGAGTGTGAATGTCTCTGCCCCATGCTTTTCTTCACTTCTATTTTCACGCTTAGTAAGGGTGAAGACAGCTTGTATCTTTTTTCACTGGTAGCATGGATTTGCTTCTCTTTAACCTAAAAATGGAAAAGATACTACCAAAGGCTCAACTTCAGCTGTACTGTATACCACAGGAAGACTTAATGGTAAAAGACTGGACTTAATAGTAAAGAAGAATACCATTTTCCTTTTCAATAGTCACTCTGAAGAAATAAGCCCTTGTTGACTGGCACCATGTAATATAAAGGAATGAGATGAGAAATCCTAATTTTATTTAGGATCAAGAGCTGCTTGTAAAAAAAAAAAAGTATAATACATTTACTGAAACAAATTTCTAGAAGATGCATACTAAATCTAACTGAAATTTTTAATACCTCCCATATATTACAATCTCACCTTATCATGTGTGTATAAATCCCACTATATCACCAAAAATAAAACACCTTATTTAAATTTCCATTGGCAGTGGGAAAGAAATTAAAGACAAATTTTGCCGGCTCTAACATCAGATGTTATGAAGCTAGTCCAAAAGCTAGATGATTAGTTTATAGGAGGATCATGGTGTTAAGGTCAGGCAAGCTGCGGATTTTAATATATCCAAAGATTTAAATAAAGGCAGTAAACTTACACTTTCATAGTGCCTGGACCTAGAAATATTACTATTTTCAATTTTTGAGGTGGAAGTGAAGGATCTACCATTATTAGAAGTGCTCATCTCTCCACTACCTGTCTGGTAGAAGCTTATTTAAGGAGCTTCCCTTCGTGATTGTTTCAGCACAGAAAGTGTAACAAATCATCATGTCCTGGGTCTTTAAGGATCTGTGTGCAGAAAAGTAATTGCTGATGAGCTGCTGATATGGGGTGAAAATCCTCAATAACTCAGTGAGAGACTGTGTGCTGTTCTGCTGTGAGCCAAAGAAAATAACTTTAAATTGAACAGAAACGAGAACTGAATCAACCGGAATGAGATTACTTTCAGTGGTATGTACTCTGGGTAAAAGGAGCTTGAGGAAACACAAAAACCAAAAGGCAATTGTGTAAATGGAGAAGAATAAAAAACAACAAACCGGTAGCACACAGAGTTCAATGTGTGTTAACGGATGTTAAAAAAATAATTTTAAAAAATTCCTGTAACAGCTAATCTACAGTAACTGACTGATAATTATTGCTATCTATGTATTAATTGTTAAATATTAAGAAGTTTTCAGAATGCTGCTTAAAGAATATAAAATAATTACAGGGCTGGGAAGAAAAATAAAGCTTCTGAATTTTAAAATAAAACCAAGATCTACATTAAGTCTATAGACTCTGGCAGAAGTATTTTTTGAAAGAAAAAGACAGGTGTGAATTTCCATCATGGAGCCTGAGAAGAAAAAAAAGCATTTTTTGTATGTGGCAGCTGTATTAAGACTGAGGCTCTATCCCGAGTGCCTTCCAGTTCGGTGAGATATGGGCAAACTGTTGGAATGACCATTATCTTTTCTTTCCTTGAACCTCAACTTAGCTTTTGAAGCAAAGGCCCATTGATCAGTCTGATCAAGCATTTTAAATGTAACCTGTCACAAGCTATTATTATTTTATTTCTATCTGTAGCTTTATTGTCCAGTGGCAGCCTAAGAGAATAATACCGTGCAACTACACTGACAGCTCAAATATATGTTCAATGGAAGCAAAAACAGCTTAAAGAGAATTTCTCATTATCTAAAATAAGATTTAGAGGAAAAAATACAATGCTGTGTTACTAGATCGTTCTTCCCATACAGATTATCCGGTTGTGGTTCAGTTTACACCAGTGAACAGAAGCTTGGTTTATAAAATGTGCATCGCAGTGTACAATCTTAGCACATGTGTCTTTATTTTTCTTCATACAGGGCATGCTGATAGTCTTCAGATTTTTTAGTCAATTTTGCAGCCTAAAAATAAAGTGGGTGTCATCTGTATTTTTCCCACCTTGAATGAAATTATCATGTGTCTTAGTGCAAATCCCATCATTTCTATTTTAATACCATGGTTGTGCTGCTTACTAACACAGAGAAAAAAACTGTCTGAACTGAATGGTGTTGAATGAATATGCCAAACTTGATTGGACTTGCATGAAACTGTATGTAATACGGCTAAGTATTACACAGAACTAGTACTTATATTCCTTGTAAATAATACAAATAAGTGCAGACAAGACTTAAAATCTGCCTTATTCAAAGGAAGAAAAAATTCCAATAACTTGCAAAGCAATTCATAGCATATGATTGTGGGGATAGAGTAGTACCCTTGAATCCTTTTTACCTCAGTTAGAATAAGTTGTATCAGCCACTAAAACAGTGGAAAATGAACAGTTGCACTGTTTATACTAGAATCAAACCGTTTCGGTCTTGCTTGCTGTTTGAGCAATTCAGCGGTGAGCAAACTTAAAAATTGTTCTATTAAAATATATGTGAATAATTGAATCTCTTAATTGTCAAAGGTTGCTAAGGAGAATCGCAGAACAGTCACATTCCATTTCTTTTAACAGCATGATAGAAAGTTTTTGTACACAATTAATGCAATGATTATCTGAAAATGAGGGATAGCGTCTGAGAAGTAAAGAATTGCCTCTGTTGAGTTGAACCATGGGGATTTTCTGGAAGATTTACAATTGTATTGGCTCATTGCTTAATCAGATGGCAGAAAGATATTCTCAGTATGTATTCCTTTCTTTAATGAAAGAGGCGATTAACCCATGCCAAACACTATCTTTAAAGACTTTTTTCTCCAACTACCTAGCAAAATTTTGTTTAATCCCTATTTTGGTACTCTACAGGTACACGTTATGTTCTGCTGATGTACTTGATACAGGACACTTTTGATATTTTTTAATTTTTGAAGAATACATGTTTGTCAAAGTAACATCTTGTGAGAAAACCAGAAGAGTCTTGAAGACAGCGTGAGGACTCTGACAGCTGAGCTCTTGGCAAGCCTAGTAGCAACACTTGAAATGCTCCTGTCTCCAGTTGTCTGTCCTTGCCCCACTGCCAGATGTTAGTTAAAGGCATAGAGAAAGCAGCAGCATAAGGGAATTTGTGCTTTGCCCATACAGGAAAATGTGCGGCTGGTTTCCTTCTGATTCTGTTCCTTTGTTCTGATTCTGTTGTGGGAGTGGTAATTGCTAGAGCTGGGAATAGAGTCCGAGGCTGTTTCTTAAAGCACCGTTGCTAATTCCATCAAAGCACTTACGCCACAACTCTTAGAATGCTACACAGTAACTCTTCTCTGCAATCCTCTGGTCTGCCTGGGGAACTCTCCTGACAGTTCTGATCCACCGGAAAAGTAGAAAAGTCAACTTAAAAAGTCAGACTTGATTCTGCATCAGGCAGAGCTTTCTTAGCAACTGACTCGCACGTACGGAAATTTCTCCCTGTGCAGATAAACCAGGATTGTGAATGGGTATTTTTTCAGACCTGTTGAAGGCTTCAGTTTCCCCTTATTAACATTTTAAAAATCGCTTATAATTTTCTTTCTCGCAATGCTCAGCACTTTGATGCTGCCTGGTCAATTTTTTGCATTTTGTATGGCTGTCTTCCCGCAGGTGAGCGTCTGTTAGCATGGGGCTGGGGAGGAGCCAGGGGAGGGAGGGCTCTTTCTTTCTTTGTTTGTCGCAGTGTCCAATTTCAGAGTGAAATTGTTCTTGCACTCAACTGGAAGGGTCACCTTAGACCTGAAGCAAGTAGGAGCCTTGAAATCATGCAGCCTGCTGTTCCTCTGAGTCAGGAGGCTGAGCGCAGTGTGTGCTGTTCTCGTTAGAATACCTGTGTCAGCCTCTATTCTCTAGTTCCTTCTAAAGCATTTGAGAAACTTCAAGGATTCCAGTTCCTTGTAGGTGCCAAGGGACCTCCCTATGCATTTTGCAGGTAAATTTGTTGTTCACCAGTCATGGTACAAATTATGTTCTAAACAAAATAGCAAGGCTTCATGTGAACGCTGCATGCCTGACCTTTTATCCAGTGGAGGAAAAGCATCTGAATTAACATCTGTGAAAAGGCTGTGAAAAGGGAACATCTTTCACAGTAAAGAACAGGAAGTATTTGGAAAAAAGGACCAGACTGCCCTACCCTCACCTTCTGTAACAGGCATCCTTAGTCATCAAGACGCTTTTGTTTGTCTTTAAAGCATAGCTGTGTATTCATGATCTGCAAGCTTCTTTACTGAAGCTGTTGAACATCAATAAGGAAATGTTAATTTCCTTTTTAAAGCCATCCTACTTCAGAACTTAACTGGAGTGAGATCTGGACTTGCTGTTTTGAAGGAAATATCACCATTTTAATATTCTTCTTTTCAAAATGCAATGTGAAGTATCAAACTTGATTTTTTTTTAATTTTAGGGAAAAATCACTTGGCATAAACAAACCCCTTTTTTTTCCTTTTAAATAAAATGTTTGTTTCAGTTCAGCTTTTTATATATGAAATGGAAACCTGTAAAATGCCAGCAGAACAACCTGTTTCTTAGAATGGCTCTTCCTTGCAAGCACTACCTTAGTATCAGGGCAACATCCAGTTCTCACAGAGGGGGATCAAGCCACTGGGTTTGAGAGCTGGGAGCTCAGTTCCCTGCTCCATCACAGATCCATAGAGAGCTAGGGCACACCTACTAGATAGTGAAGGGATAGCATTATTACAAGGTAATCTGTTGCTAAGTAGCATTACTTTGTCTTGTGAAGAGGTCTGACAGTAGTATAGTGGCATCATTTAGGATCCCTTTTGTGTCATTTTCTGGTGGGATTCATTCCTGGTAGAAACAGAAGTGGAAAAGATGGCTGCTGCTTCTTCACTGGGGCTTTTTCTGCTTATTTTTGGAAAGAAAGCAGCACCAACAGGGACAAAGAAAGGTGCAGTTTACAAGTCCTTCAACTATTTCTTTCCTTGGTCACATCTGTGCTCTAAAATAGGAGGGAAGAAAAACAAGATCTATCTTTGTTTTGATGCCCTGCTCTTTTGCTGAACTTTCTACTCCTAACCTCTGAGGAAATTAAAACTGTGATATAAAACGTGTTGTGGCTTTGTGTAAAATAGCTCACTTTCGTAATTCTAGACTTTCAAAATCCAGACTGGTTTGAGAATTGAAGTTACCAAGGAGGCGCATGCTTTCACCCATTTATAGATGAAAGTGTGCTAAGCAGAAAGGCATATTTTACCCAGTCTTGCAAACTACATCCTTGCTTCATTACTCACATTATTCTCTGTCCAACTGCATTCCAGTTAAGGTGATGTAAGAAGAGTTCATTCCAAACGTATTTCTTTCTGTTCTGTCTCTGCTACTCGAGGCAGAGTTCATCACCACAAGATGATGCAGTGCCACATCAACACACAATGCCGAGGCTCCCAATGACAGCCATAAATGCTTTCCTATCATGTTATATTTGAACCACTTCTTTTGAGAGCCTATAGAGGAATTCAGAAAAGCTAATGCAACTCAGGTCAGCTTGTGCTATTTCCCAGATTTTTAAGCCTGGATGAGCTTGGACTCATCCTCCAGATCGATGTGTCCTAAAGTGTATATCATTTCTTTTTCAAAAATGAGAGGATTTACTGTCCAAAAAATGTCAGCCTTGCTGCTGAAGAATTTAAGAGGTGCAGTTCATCTGTGTTTAACAAAATGTGCTGGCAATGATGTTGTCAATTTGTAATGAAGTAAGTTAAAGGGTCCATATACAATCTATCAGTGTACTGTAGCTTCCCAAGAGGATCATTTTCGCACTGGTCAGTAATAAACCCATTTTGCTGAAAAGAAATCACACCCCTATTAGTACAGATTACCTCTTTCAGGCTGTGACAGAATCTTCCTCTTTCTCCTAAGACAGTCAAATAGCCTACATCTATGTTTATGTTCTCAAACATGGGAGAGAGTACCAAAGGAAAAGAGCAAATGGCAGTGGTATGAAAATGTCCCTATTTGTTGTATGTGCTTTGTAATGATTTTGAAGAAAGATACTCAGGCAGTCATATTTTGTAGTGAGTTCCTGTTTCTTCTTCTACCTTTTAACTACAAACAATAAACAGATATTTTTTAATGTCAAACTGATCAAGGCACAGTAGATCAGAATTGTCCTTCAAGATGTAATAGAGGCAATAAGGATTAATTCATTATTTTAAAATGTGGAAATTACTCTCCTTGTCTGAGAGCAGTATGTCACCCAACCATCCTCCCATTACCACCATTTAACTTATGATAAAAAGGGCCTTGCACCTCACTATACGAGCATGACATGAAGGAGACCTATTACTAAAGATTTAATAGGCCTGGAATAGAGGGTAATATAAATTGAATTGGTGTAATTTATGTGGTACTGGCAACAATATGATCTGAGAATCTTCAAAGGTTTTCTTTTCTGCTGTTATTCAAAATGATCAGGTATTTTCAAGTCACATTCCTGCAAGGTGTGTACTGTCAGTGTGGTTTTTTGAGACTTGTTCTGGAATTTTGTGTGTGTGTGTGTATTTAATCTGAAATTTTTAGCCAGTATTCCTACTGAACGGTAGCATATATGATTGCACCATCGGTTAACTCACATTCTTTCTTCCAAATGCTCCCCCATTAATATTTGAATCTGTTGTCCAGTTCCAACCTATTTGACAGGAAGTGTGAGTATCAAATATGTATAAATTCATGGGTATTAGGAGTAGAAAAAAGTGATCTAAATTTATTCTGCTTCTTCAAGAAAGGCAGGTAGAATTTTGTTCTTCTCCACTCAGAGAGGAAGAGGCAGAACAGGCAGCTGAGATAGGAGAATGGGACAGCTAGTCGACTCATGCAGAGGTCCAGCCTAGGAGGGGAAGTCCCGTTTGTTTCTTACGCAGCATGGAGGGATGGAGAAGGAAGCTCTGAATTTTTGTAAAAGGGACAAATTAATTACCATGGTGTACAACTTCTTGGGAATTCAGGTTTCCATAGCTCTTTGCTGAGCAACTAACTAAAAAAATCATGAAGAGCTAGCAGTTTCTGTGTAGCTTTCTGTGTGTTCGAGAAATAAAATTATAACGGGTTGAACTCCAGGCTCAGTCCTAAGGATAAATACATACCAACTGTTGTGTAATAAAGAGGTTTTGTCCATAACAGACCAAATCAAGACCTGGTGTAGCAGATACAACTCTGTTCATTAACTTGCTTATGTAAGAAATTTATCTGGCCTTGTGAATCTAGGTGTAATGAAGTTCTGCACCAGGCTGCAGAAGTCTATAATCTGCAAAGGTAAAAATGCTCTTTTTACTGGAGCTTGACTGGAACTTTATTGATCTGCTGTTCAAATGAACACAAGCAAGCAAGGAAGTGCTCACGCAATCCAGTGTTTATTCCCAAGGTAAAAAGGAGTTTAAAATCTTGACCCACTATGAAGAAGATAAAATGGAGAAAAATTTTGTTCAAAAATTTTAAGCTATTTCTGAATAGACTAGAAAAAAATGATCCATTAAATATCTATGTTAATGATGTAAACTGTCTCTGCAAGCAAAACGGGTATTTTGACCACGTAAGGGTGAGCGTTTTTATAAAAAACGAAGTAGAGCGGAAAGATAGTGCGAGTAATGAGGCTCTCTCCCACTGCTAAAAAATCCTTGGGGGTAAAAATGCAGTAAAGGAGAAAATCATCACTGATAGAGAGAGTAAGTTACTATTTTATGCTTAAAAACAATGCCAGGTTTATGAAAAAGTGGAGTAAAGTAACATGGAAATCTTCCTTAGGCATGTCAGTAATACAGGATTGCAGCTCTTTGGAATTGAATAATGGGCTTCAGCAGTTGTTTTTTGACATACTGTACACCAGAGACAGGTAGGGTGTTTTATTAGAACAGGAAATGGAATTTAAAAGCATTAAAATGAATTATGGAAAACTTTACTTCTCAGCTGAGGAGATTGTCTTTGCGAGATTGAAATAAAACAAATCTGATCGTTTGCTTGGAATCTGTGCTGCATTTGGCTATGGTATCATGTTTTATATGATAGACTTTTATTTCTTCACTGTGTGCACGGAAGCCTTGTGATGGTGATTTAGCAGGATGATGATAATGTTGGAGATTGACTGTGAAGAATTCCCTGAATTGGTTTAAAACCATGATTCCAGAATAAAGGTGCTGGAAGTTGAGTATTTTGGATGAGATTCACCTAACTGGGGCCCCAACTGTGACCCTTCCTACAGGAGTTACAAGGTGGATTTCTAATTAAACAGTAAGCTTTTAACATACTTTAGGAGCTTTTGACAGTAGTACTTACGTATGTTCATTTTCACTATATCTCTTGTGAACATCTATTTTTGGCTGAATTATTTTGATAAAGCTGAGACCATGATATAAAAGATGTACAACTACATAGGGGAAATAAAAGTGCCTTATGCTCACTACAGACAGACCCACTTCACTACCACCACGACTTTCTACAGAAAAGAATTTCTGGCAGTTGGCCATACTTTAAATGGTGCTTGACATTAGGAATTGAGTTTTGCATCCTAATCCTAAAACAAATGGACTTCTAGATGTTAATTACTTGCCCAAGGCGCTGAGGCAATGAGTTTCAAAGCTAGGATGAAAACACCAGGAGTCTCTGGCTTGTAAGTGCCCTGTTAGACAAGGTATTCTCCTAAATGTCAAGTATTAGTTTATAGAAGTAACTGATATAGCAATAATAATGCATTGTTTTTGATTGATGAGTCATATTTGTTTATATGCAAGACCTAGGAATTACTTATAAAGTTTCTGTATTAAGACCCTTTTTTTCACAGGCAGTTAAACACAGCATGTCAGTCCTTTTGTCTTTTGAGGTAATGACTTGAATCTTATTCTGTAAGTGTCACCAGGAGAATAATTATCTTTGCGTTACTATTCAAAAACAGAGTTTGGTTGATTTCTTTTAACTTGACAGCCATGTTTCTTTGGTTCAATAAATGTTATCAGGCATTCTTTGGATGCTCCTATTGCATCAACTTTAATTAGTTTTTGATTGCTGTTAATTTCACAGCTTTTTCTCCTTAATAAATTGCATCAAAAATACTTTAGGTTTTTGTTGCATCAAGTTTAATTAGTTTTGTGCTTTGCTTACTCTATTTTGATTGCTCTTTTTAAAGGAACTTCCCCACAGCATCTTACTCTGGATAAACCTCTGAGTCACCGATTCTGATGTTGATGATTAAAGGACATATAGATCCTCTGATCATTGAACCTGTCCCTCTCAAGAACTGTGAGGAGTGTTCCTGTCTTACCAGGGTACACTAGTGAATGTGGTGTGTGAGAGGAAGGTCACTGTCATGGTTTAACCCCAGCCAGCACCTAAGCACCACGTGGCCGCTTGCTCACTCCCCCTCAGTGGGATGGGGGAGAGAATCAGAAGAGTAAAAGTGAGAAAACTCGTGGGTTCAGATAAAGACAGTTTAATAGGGAAAGCAAAAGCCACGCACGCAAGCAAAGCAAAACAAGGGATTCATTCACTGCTTCCCATGGGCCGGCAGGTGTTCAGCCACCTCCAGGAAAGCAGGGCTCCATCACATATAACAGTTACTTGGGAAGACAGAACGCCATCACTCTGCATGCCCCCCCCCTTCCTTATTCTTCCCTCAGCTTCATATACTGAGCATGATATCATATGGTATGGAATAGCCATTTGGTCGCTCTGGGTCGCTGTCCCGGCTGTGCCCCCTCCCAGCTTCTTGTGCACCCCCAGCCTGCTCGCTGGTGGGGTGGGGTGAGAGGCAGAAAAGGCCTTGGCTCTGTGCAAGCGCTGCTCAGCAGTAACTAAAACACCCCTGTGTTATCAACACTGTTTTCAGCACAAATCCAAAGCATAGCCCCATGCTAGCTACAATACAGAAAATTCACTCCACCCCAGCCAAAACCAGCACAGTCACCATTGGTCTTTGCATAACGGTGCAATTTACAGTGCGTTTTTACAGTACATCAGGAGCAGAATTCTTCAATTCTGATCTAAAGAAAGACATGCTGCAAACTTGAAATGCAACATTTCTTCTAAGCAACTCAGAACAAAAACAGTGTAACCAAAATGCAAGGGGGTAGAAACTGGCTCAGGGGAAACTGGTAGTTACAGAAAAAGGATTTTGTGCTTAAGGTACTGGGTTAGGATTCACAAAATGTTGTTTTAATTTCTCTTTCAGTCAAAGGTTTCTTATGTAACCTTTGGTAAATAAGATGGAGTGTAATTTTCAAAAATACCTGGGTGCTGGGAGAGGAGAGACACCTAAGCAATGTAAATGTTTAAGAAAGACTTAAGCAAGACCATAAAATAGCATTTAGTGAATTTTAGACGTCTAGAATTGGATAGGGGTACACTGTTTTTACTGGAAAGCTCACAAGATGGTTAGGTTTCTACTTCTGTTCATGTCCTGAGCTACCTCAGCTAGAGCAGCTAAGCTCTACCAGTGTCCAAAGCCAGGTTTAAGTTTTCTGTGTAACCAGTCTCTGCCTCTCTCATAAACAACAAGAACCTTGCCAGAGGTGTTCATGTCTCACCGTCTTTTGTTTTAATGGAGGGAATGGAAGTGCTTAGCTATACTTCTGTAACATTTCCTTTGTTCAAACATTAAATTGGCATTAAAAGAAGTCCTACCACAATGCCTTAATGTTCAATGCCATCTTCAGTCTGAAAGACCCCAAATGTACATTTTTGGTTTCTCAGATGAGATCCTTGACCATCAGGTAAAAGTTTTTGAGGGCTTTAATCACTTCTTTAAGAAAAAGATTATTGTCTCTTTTTAGTAACAAGTGCTCTTGCATCTGTCTGCCGTGAAATTGTGGTCCGGAGAGAATGAATGTTCAGGGTTTTTCATAAGCTTTTATGTTTTTTCAGCACGGGGGTGGGGATTAGATAGCTGTTTAGGAACCCTTATCTCTCTGGATGTCTAGGGAGACAGTCTTCAGGTGTGATTTCTGTTTTGGCAAATAAGCACTTTTGGAAATATGACCATCAGCTTCTCAGCTTCTGTATTCTCCTATGGCTTGGAGGATCTAAATTTTCCCTTGTCCTGCCTCTGGTTTGCCTTATATACTTGTAATATACATATACACCTTTGAGGGCAGGGTGTCTTCCTCTTTGTTAGCATACAGTGACCCTAAATTAAAGATGTGGTTTTAGGTATTTGTATAACAGCCAGAGCAAGTAGTAATTGTTATTCTCCTAGCCGTGGGCTTTGAGGCTGCTTTGCTTTATTCCAGTGGAAAGTATGTAGTATATTGGATAACCTGTACCAAATTTAATAATATTGGTTTGCTTCCCTATCAAGGTTCTTTCAGAGTTTCTGTAGCTAGAGTCAGAAAAGACACATTCTTTATTCCACACATGAGACTGTACAAGTAACATTTTTTTCTTGTGAATTTATGAGTTTCCATCATAGTCTTTCCCTTAGCAACACCACATATAAAATTACTGCCAAAGTTTCAGATTGCTGACTTATTCTGAACAATACCTACCTTTTCCTAAGACCCAATATTTAAAGTGTAGAACCCCTATTCTGGAAAGCATACTATTACCATAAAATTTAGTTAGTTTCTTGTAGCTTCCAGAGTCCAAGAGCATTTTGTAACAGACATCTGTCTTAGAAATAAATGGATTGTTCACGGTAGCTTTCAGTACGTGTCTAGCAACTCTCCTATGAATCCAGTGCAGAGGCAATCAGATGTGTGGGAGTGACCTCCACGGTGCTTGATAGCAGCACAGGTAATTCCAGAGTTAGCTGACAACTAGCTGTAGGAAAAAATTGACAATAAATCTGGAAATAACAGAGTAAACAATAAAAAAAAATGAAGAGCAGGATGTACTCAGTGTTTAAAGTTCCTTCTCAGAATTCTAATTCCAGGTTGCTAGCTCCCAACGTGTCCTGATGCCAAATAGGCGTTGCTTAATGATAGTTTCTCTATCACTGCCTTTTCGAAATATGATCACTTTCAATCAGTAAGGTTTCCTGGCTCAGTCACAGCACTTTTCATTTACTTTCTACTTTTTTCCCCTTCCTTGTTAAATGGGCTCATTGGCCGCATGACCAGACACAGCATGCTGTCTTTTACTCAGAGAGTATTTTGGCTGTGTGTTGCACAAATTCTCTTTTGTTAATGAAATTTAGTAAATAATTTGTAGCAATTTTAATGCAGCCGTTTGATAAAATTATTAATTGCAATGCTTTGTGTGAGTGGGCAATCTATGTTAAAGGTCACAGGTGCTTGCATATCAGAGATTTTTCTTCTTTATATACATATTGGACCAGTGTTCCCTTTTCAAAAGGTACTGTGGATTTGACTATAAGAAAATATTTTCCGAAAGCAAAAAGAAATTTGCAGGTCACATGCAAGGAAACTAGGCTATGGAATAAACTGATGTTTGATGAAAACAAATCAAACAGTAGTTGAATGCTCAAGGTGTATATTTTATAATTAGTAATTATTATTTGAGTGTTTCCCCAAAAAAACAAACAGGGAAACAAGTGGAAAGGTGGGGGGCTAGGGAGTTTTCTTGTTTGTATTACTTGAAAGTTGTACATGCAGATACAAAATTCTTTGACCTAGTGTTCTACTTTGGGCAAGTATATTTAGGGTTTTAGGAACAGTTGGCTCAAGAGTACAAATAGTTATCTTGACCTTCAACTTACGTCAAAGCAGTTCGGTGCAGTACAGACAAGATAACAAATCTAATGTGTTCCACATATTTGGTAGCCAGCACTAGTGTCTGTCTAGATTGTGGTGCACCCACCCAGTCCTCAGTCAGTGTCCACATTAGCATCCCCCATTAGTGAAGATGTGGGAGTGTTCCTATAATCTAAGGCAAGCCCAAATCCCACCTGCTTACCCTCTTACAGGCGTATGCCTGCATGGAACAAGTAGTCCCTGTGCTAAGGGACAGAGTAACACCAAGCTGCTGTTCCCTTCCTTCTCTAGGATTTATCCAAACCTTTGTGCTTGGGGCCAATTATGTTGAAGACTAAATAAATCTGGACTGCAGTGCAAATTCAGGCCTGCCTTCAGATTGCAGTACAGATACATGTCATAGTCATTAATAATTGCAATAAGTATAAAAAAAGAAAGTATATAGCACCCAAAGCATAGCATAACTGATGTCAGAAGACCGTTCTCTGCAGCATGCATGCAACTGTGGTTCCTCTTCCAGTGGCAGCAGCAGTAGGTGTGTAAGCTTGGACATGGTTAGCCCTGTTTGACATGTCTTTCATCCCACTCTTGATAATTGATTAATTTTGTAGAATCCAGCAACATATTAGATCTAGAAGGAATCAGACTGCTATCTTGCCTGACAAGTAACACAGAACTATAATGATATACACTAAAATATACAGCAATCGAAGCATTTCTTTAAAACATAGTGCGGAGACATCTTTTTGCTTCCTCAGTATCCAGTACAATTAAAACACTGCTCAGTCAAAACTAAATAAAATAACATTCTTCACAAACACTTAAAATTGTGATCCCTGACATACAAAACCATAACTTAAAATCCTAGCTTTATGGTACTTTTAAATTCTGAAATTTTCGTATGGTCTGGCCAACATTAAGCTTAAAGGCGTTCATATGAAGCTTTGCACTGAGCACTCAATTCCAACAACTCATCGTAACTAATTATAAAAGGCAGGAGGACGGTGAGTAATGCTTATTATATAATTTTAAATGTGCTTTTGAAAGAGCGCATTGGTAGTTGTTTTTCTAGGTTTTTTCCAACATGCTTTTGAGATGTGTAGTGACATGAAATAAGAAATACTCCAAGAAACTGTAAATCGACAAAAGTATTTACAAAAACAAAGATGTGCTTATTTTCCTGAAGGCTGTTTCCGGGGGTTATAGTGGCATCCTTTTTCACTTTGACCAGTCATAATGTGTGGAGTTTATTTTTCCCCCTCCGCTTCTAAGCCTTGGCATTACACACATTCCTTGTACAAACAGGATCAGAAAGGTTTTCTTGGTTTTTATTTGTAATGGAAAGTTTAGCCTTTTCTATTACTTTCACTATTGACTCTTGATGTGTTCTTGTCTCTGCAAATACTGCTGAAATAGCTGTTGTCATCCATCCTTTGATATGTTTTGGCTGGATGGGTGCTTTAGGGTCAAATGATAGCTCATTCAGCCAAAACTGTGGTAGAAGCAATTGCCAGCCTCAGGCCAGTTCTTGCAGTTTAGATTTTCAGGACTGCAACCTGTGATTACTTGTAGTTCTTAAACTTTCACCAAACATCAATGCTGCAGTGCTGCTCCTTGTTAAAAGCAAAAGGAAAAAAAAAAAAAACAAAGAAAAATTATTTTAAAAAGCTCTGGTGATGTCCTTCCTCTAAACCAGTACATGTTAGCTGTCAGCTATATGCTCAGGGATGCAGAGTGTAAAGGAAATGGGTAAATGCTCATATTCCACAGTGTTTCATGGATGAGTTTAAGATGGTATAATGTAGCTACATCCGTGGTCAGGAGCTGATCAAACCTCAGTGATTTCCAAGATGTCAGGGTTGTGCGCTGACACAGACACCTGATATTTTTAGCTACTGTTTATGGGATTCGTTAATGGGATCTCTGGGAAATTAGTCCATAGGTGGTGACAGTCCACTAAACTCAAATGTATCTTGTGTGTTTCCTTCTTATGTTGACAAATTCCTTCTTTCATCTGGTAAGAAATTTTGCAGACTTGAATTTTAAGAGGACTTTGAATAGGATAAAGGAAACCAGAAGGTTTGGATACGTAGGGCAGCCAGAAGCAGGAAGAGGCAGCAGTCATGCTCCATTAAGTTTGCTGTATCAGTGTGGATGACAGTAGCAGTATCTTGTCATTGAAAAGTATGCCAATTCTCATTGAAAAGTAATGAAGTACAGCAGGCTTTTTTAAGAAGTTTTCTTCTTCAACAGTTTCAATATTTGGTCCTCCTACTAAGTGTCAAGAGGAATTGCTTCTACTACTGTTATTTCAAATGAAGCAAGTCTTTAAAGGGGATTGTGGTCTTGGTTTTGACTTCAAGACTCACGTGGGCTGGTTGGAGGTGCTAGAAGGCAGTATGCGTAATATAATTCCCAGCATTTTCTACTATAAAAAAGTTTATTAAACTTCTGATAAACCTACCCACTTTATTGTTATCTAAGTCCTTTTCAGTATTTGTTTTTCTTTTTTTTATTGTTTGTTATTCTATGTGCTGCCACAATGAAAAGTACCCTCTCTGATAACAGTGACAATTAAAAAGAAAATGTTAAAAGGAGAAATGTCCTACCAGCTGCTGCTGTAAGTAGATTGTGACCTTGTTAAAATACACAAGTAAAAGCTGCAAGTGACAAGGGGTTTTGTCTCTAGAAGTGTTAGTCACGGGAGGGGTTTATTTTCTAAGTGATTTAGAGAGGCTTACCTGTCTTTTTAGCTCAACTTTACAGTAATCTTAAACTGATTGACAGTAACATTTGATTACCCTTGAACATGTGATAATGAAAACTTCATGTAAGTTTATGCCTTGGGCTACATTTTAAATATCCAGATTATTGCCATATTTGCAGTCTACTCTGGTGCACAGTAGCAGTGTTCAGAATTTGTTTTCGTTATTGATGTTCTTGCTGCCATTTGTCATTTTATCAACCCTTAATAAAATAAAAGGTTATCACACAAGAGCTTGTTCTTTCACCTGTCCAAGATTGGTAGATGGCAAACTCTCAAATTTGGAAGTTGATTGGAACTGAGAACTGAGACTACTGCTTAAGTTTTACACCACACTGCAGGACACTGTTCCAATGTTCTTCTGAGCTCACAAACTATTTCATCATAATCTTTTCCTCTTCTGCCACGGAAAACAGTTATCTGAACGTGAAAACCCTTATTGCCTTATGTTTCCTTGCCATTTTAAAGTCCCTGTGATTGATAACACCAGTTATTACGTGAACCATACAGTTAGTATTGGATATTATCTTTAATTAATTTTATTTAAAAATTAATTTATTATACATTTATTATACAGTGTATTCATTTTAATACCTTAAATAATGCCACTATTTTAAAGACATTTTACAAGAATCAAGAGTTGATGTTTATAGAAAAGGAAAAGGCCCAAAGTACCCAGTATGTACTTCAGAAATGTATAGTTAAATTCTGATTATAAAATAATTCTTTGGACAGGCTCATCAGGTAGTTGCAAGGGAAGCTGTATCCATGAAACTCAGTAGGACTCATGTTTATAACCTAGTCCTGAGACCTTAGCTTTTAAAATCCTGGCCCATTTTCAATTCTTGAATTCTGAATTTTGCTCTACTGCCAGCGCAAATAAGGACAGAATATTCTTAAGGTTATGCACTTTGCCCACTGAACTAATTTTTCTTTTTTAAGTATCAAAAGAAACTTCATCTTTGCCTCTTCTCCATTTGCCCTTACAGAACATTCATTCATTGTACCAACAGTTTAGAGATAATAAGGCTTTTCATATCTAGTGAATGAGTCACTGTTTTAATTTTCCAATAAGTCACATAAACAGAAGAATATTTTTACATTCATTAATATTTTATGTGAATAAAAGTGTCATAATTAAATGAACCATTTTCCTTTCTTACAATATGCATTTCCTTAAGATTTATTAGTAAAGCTTACTAAAGTAGATACAAGAAAGTAATATAACTCACAAAGGATATTTGAGAAGTTTACTACTCAAATTTAAATTTGTGGTTATAATATTGCTTAGCTTGTTTATAGTTTGTTCCACTTTTATTAAGTTATTTTGTCATAAATGTGGTGACTGTTGTCACTTTCAAGATTAATATGCAATAAAAGAAGGTAAATCTATGCTACACTGACGTAAGACTGTTGTCCTGGGGCTACGAAGGATTTTGTGCCTCAGTTATCATCTTTGGATAGACTTTTTTTCCTAGAACTTTAATATTTCAAGTTTATATGCCCATTTTCATGTTCTTACAGTGATAACAAGATATCATCCATATGGGTAAATGTTTGCATGATGTGCCTAGACAGACTGACACAGCTGGCTTGGACCTTATCCTCTGCCATTAAATAGCTGTCAAAACATCTGCTTCCCAGCTGACTGAGATTAAAAAATGAAGGCTATTTCTTAGGCTTTTCGAAAGCTTAATTCTTTCCGTTGTATGAATGGCACTAATGTACCTCGGGTGAAAAACTGACCCCTGAAGCACTCAGGAGCAATGACTTTAATTTTTGTGAGGACTTTAAAAAATACTATGTTATGCATCAGCAAAACCTGCGTGACTCGTTATAACTTTAAAATGTAGTAGTCATTATATTGATGGAATTTTTTGCTTCTAACTACAGATCAAGTAGGGATACTTCATATTTGTTCCTCCTCTTATTTTGGTACTCTGTACCCTCATTTGTCCTCTGTACAGAAATTAAGTGTGTTTCTAACATCTATGTATCCAAAATGTAGATAAAGTTACAGTTTAAAAAAAAATGAATCCAGTTGGACTGTACATAGATTCAGGTATTCTGCCTTCTTAACAAATGCTCAAACAGTCTAGTATTAATTTCGAATGCAGAAAGAGCTCCCCCTCCTCCTTTTCAAAGATAGCTCTGCAAATATCTTAACCCTTTTGTCTACTTTTTTAAAAGTCCCCACAATGGTGAATAACAGGAGAGTGAAAAGTAACAAGTAAAGGAGCATTGCCAAAACGAAGACGCGAGCTCATGTGGCATCACGTCCTGTGCAGCCAAGGGCTGTTGCAGCATGTTCTGAAAGTCGGGAGTTTTGGTCAAAGGCAAAGACAACTGCAGAATTAAAAGCCAGGCATGGAAAGCATTTTCCCTTCATTTTTTTTTCTGTTCTGCACTGAGCAGGTTCCAGCTCAAGCATTTCTCCTTAACTCAGCCTTGCGTGGAAAGATACACTGCATCAGCTGTCTGCATCCCAGGCAGCTTAGGGCTGTGTGGCTCAAAACTGTGTCTTGTCTCCTGTCTGGAGATTAGCAAATAGCCAAGGAGATCCCCAAAAATTTATGTGCCGAAAGCAACATATTCTTCCCTTGGGGTACAAGGCAGCATAGTACGTGCTGTAGTAATCTGGATTAGGATTTTCCGAGTAAACCAGCTGTAAATTTAGTCTAAACCAGCATGATACTGGTGCCTCTTTAAACTCCTTTAAAAATAGACGTCTCATATCTTTGGAGTGTAATTTTAGAATAGCTGGCGTCAGTAAGAAAGTTTGGCAAACTCTGTGCTGCAGAAAAATAAGTTAAATACATCCATTTATATTGTTTCTTCACAATCTCTTTGACTGTCATCTTCAAGAATAAAAGGCTGCCGGCCCCCTCCATTCAGTGAGCAGGCGCAATCCTTGTCACATTATCCAGGTGGTCCTCTAAGTATACAGTGGTTACCTTGGTTCTGCCTGCCTAGAGCTACAAAGACAGGAGCTATACGTTCAGGTCCTGTTCCAAAGAACAGCTAAGGCACTTCACAGTGGTGGTTAAACTCAGGAAGATATTAAGGATTTACTGAATGACGTGCATGTGAAATGCCACTGCCCTTGCTTCTCACTCACCTTCTGTAGGGGAATACAGATCTATTGATTGATAGGTATGGTGAATGAGAACAAGGCTCTGTATGAGAGAGCACCTGAGGTAGAAAGTATTTGTGTAAAATTCCCTTCTCATTGCCTCAGAGAAATAAGCCATTAAATGGTAGGCAACTGAAATTGTAATTGATAAACAGCTTAGCTGGCGAGCTCTCCTAATCTGTGCAAAGCAAAGCAGTATAAAAGAGCACTTGCCTTGTATTTATTTTAGAAGCCTATCTGCAGTAGTTACTCTAATTTTTATAAAGGCTAAAGAGAAAACGATGAGTGCGTATACTCAATTTTTTTCCTTGTCACAGTTGTTAATAGCAAAACTAAGAGCCAGGGTATTTATAAACACATAAAAGTCACATGTCCATACTTTGTAATTCTCAGTGCAGTAAAATAGCGCGGTTATACAGCTTACGGGAGACAACAGTAGCAAGCCTTCCAAAGATTTTGCATCAGTGGCATGTTATGCATCCCTGGGCTTTCGGCCATACCTAGGAAAAGGTTTTGAGATAAGGACAACATGTCCAAATTACTTGGTAAAGGGAAGCTATGAAAGTGACTGTGAGCTTCTTCATCCCAACCATCATGGCGTTCCCCAGCAAATAAGGTGCTCATTTAGACTACTTATATGAAAGGGAATTTGTCACATAGAAATTACATTTAGGGAAAACGAAAAGAATTCATTCTTTCTCTTCCCACCTTGTGGAGCACTTCATACAAGAGAATGAGGAGATGCTAACATATGCATCAAATGTCACCTCTATTTCAATGCTCCCATCTGCTTGATACATAATACTTATCATTATATAAACCATTAGGGAAAGGGTTGAATGTATCGAGATGGACTTTTTCATCTTCTTCTTTCATTTGGCAATGTGAAGCATGAATGCTCGATGCCCAAGTGTGTCATTCATTTGACAGTTTTTGCTGACATAGAATGAATCAAGGCTGTTTCTTCACAAAAGGATTTTAGAGGACGGAAGTTCGTTCAGTGTTCTGCGATTCCAGTGTTTTCTTTAATCACATCAGAAGCTGCCCCTCATTCCTGCATTTGTTTAATAGGTGCTTGTAATAGCCCATCCCAGAGCCCGATGCAGATTGCTGTGACCATATTTTGTATGACCTGAAGCAGCTACATGTTTCGTCTGAGAGACTACGTATTGACTCTCAACCCCACCTTATTCTCATGGATTATGCCATTAGTCTGGTGATGTCTGTCTTTAAGAGCCTTCAGCACAAGGAAAAGGTGTAGTACATTGAATAATTTTCTTTGATGTTCTTAGGCAAACTGTGGCATAAGCTGAAGCTACACAAAGGCAAAAACATATGCCATTATCAGACATGCTTGGTGAGACTGAAGACTTTGCTCACACAAATTTAACTTTTTGCTATTCAGATAAAACATAATGTATCTCTTTCTTCACTGAAGGTTACCTCCTTCCTGGTTCAAGGCTGTTCTTTTTTGGATATAGTTTCCTAGTATTTTATTCAGTTTAATTTTGAAAGTTACCCACAAAGTATCATCTGCCATTTTTGTACAGAGACTGTTCACTTGTCAAACTCACTTTGTTTTTAGGAAAACTTCTATTCTTACTTAGGCTAAAGATGTAGTTTGTCCAAGAAAATGGTCCTCATTTTAGCTATGGTTAGCTCAAACAAAGAACTGGCATGTAGATGCAGGTATCGTTACAGTGAGAGAGATATTATCAGCTGGTCATTTCGTACAATCTCAGTGTCATCAGCCAGAAAGACATCCATTATGACACATAATGTCTTGTCTGTTGTGGACTTAGGAAAACAGACCAAAGGATCAGCTGAAAATGCATCACTTTGCCGGACGGCCTGCTGAGCCCGTCACTCCTTATGCGACTGCGGCTACAAGCAAATATTTTAAGGGGATGAATATGAATCAAGTGTTTATTTTTACTCTAATAGAGGAAGTCTAATTCATTTCTGATTAAATTGTGCCTGATTGAGTCAATGAGAACAATCTGATATGATTGGTTCAGAACATTTCAAAGATAGTGTGTTATGATGCAAGATTTTATTTTCATATACTCATTATGTTCCAGTAAATTGAAGGTCTCATTTGTTAATAAGAGTTTTATAAATATATTTAAAAAAAAAAAGATGCCGGGGGTTATTTATGGCTTTGTTACAGAGAATGCTTTTTGTCTTGCTTTTAATGTACTAAAACTTCTTGAAGAAACAAAAAGAACAATTTAACAGAACATGCTGTTTTCATGGCATAATATAATTGCATAACAGTCACAGAACAGGAAGAACTAATTAGATTACTAGAATAAGTATCATCAGAAACAGCAAACTTGTCAATTCTCATAACATGTTGAGAGTAACTTAAAAAAGACTGAAAAAAAAGTTAAATATAAGAGAGGACTGGGATTTTGCCTCCCACAGTTATTTTGTACTCAGATGGAACTATAGATTCATAGCATTAACAGAATAATTATCATTACAACAACAGATAATAGTTGAGAACCTGTAGTCAAATAGTAAAAAACAAATGGTTCTGTAAACTGATTAATAAACCAATTTCTTCATTATTTGCTAGATTAAATATGGATTGTAGAATGATACCTCTGAGATGGTGTTATTAAAAAAAAATCAGAACAAAACCCGTGCTACTTTATACATCAGTATGAAATCACAGCCAGGCATAACAGAATTACTTGCCCCTCAATCTTCTTTTCATGTCTACGTGAGGTGAGTTCCAGGCACACAAATTTCATACATGTACAAAATGGACAGCTTAGAACAGAAATATATTTGGAGCAGGAAGGAAGGTCAGGAGAAAAACAGGAGGGAGAAAAGGCTCATTCAAATACCTGTCACACAATGGTTTGCCCCTCTTCTAGTTGCCAAATAG
The DNA here is from genome assembly GCF_963921805.1 of Phalacrocorax carbo. Classification (NCBI taxonomy): domain Eukaryota; kingdom Metazoa; phylum Chordata; class Aves; order Suliformes; family Phalacrocoracidae; genus Phalacrocorax; species Phalacrocorax carbo. Next base: position 103,183,709 of record NC_087513.1, on the reverse strand, counting down.
GTAGTTGTTGGCTTTTGCAAATTCTAAAAATGAAGTGGGTTTAGGAAACAAGTTTTTTAAGTAACAGTATCTAAAGCTCCTTGAGGAGGAAATTTAGCATTAGTGCGGGCCTATTGGTTACATGCTCTTGCATGGAGCAGGAGACTGGCCATCTTCCCTTACTGTGCCATCACTATGTCCGCACCTTGTGCAGGAAGCGTGGTCCTGAATCCATTGCTCCATAACATTCCTATGGCATGCAAGAAGAGATTTGATTAGCAGCTGAAACCACGGACTTTAAATTCCAGCCATTTGGTTGGCTGTTAAAGAGTATTTCCATTAATTTGTATTTTAATTTAAGTATTGAAATAAAGAGGAAAAGAGCTTGTGAAAGTATGAAGAGAAAGAGGCAGGGGAGCTGAGATATGACAGGTTGTGTGTTCTTCAAATGTATTTAATATATAATGCATCTCAGAAAATATACGGAGTAATCTGCTGTTTAGTTCCCTTCCTGTTATCTTATCTCTTAATGTGCCTGTCACTCTAGTGTGTTCAGGTAGCAGTTTACAATTTATTTAAGAGTGTGTAAGCCATGGCCATCCTTGTGTTGGGTACAACCACTCAAAAGAGTTTACAAACCTTGCAATGAGTAGTAAAAAGAAAAGGCTGATGAAATAATACTTGGCATAATTAGATTCTGGGAGCACAGTTGAGTAATTACCTCATTACTACAGCAAAAAAACAAAGGAATTGAACTCAGATTAGTGCTGATTCCTTCCCCCTCTAAATTCAGACATCTCCTTAGAATGCATGGTAGCTTTGCTCCTACTGTGTACTTCAGCACAGCATAACAACACAGAGACATGAAAGAAGATAAAGGGGAAACAAGAGAAATAAAAGAAGTAGAGTATAATAAAGAGACAGCATAAAAAACAGACTAGTAAAACTCTGTAAAACAAAGTGCATTTATGAAGTACAGTGACATGAGACAGGAAAAGAGAATGAAAACATAAGACAGGAAAATAGTTTGTGGAGAGGAATGTTGAAACAACAGAAATAATAATAAAATTTTTAGGGCTTGATTTATCAAATCTGAAATGGTGTGCAAGCCACAAAGAGCAAAGTAAGAGCAGTAGGATCATTATTCAAGGAGAAAGTAGCTCAAAAGCTTTTGAGCAGCATAAATTGGATTGAAATAGAACAGGACTACACTAAGATTATTGATGAAGGATTCTGTGTCACTAACTTCCTATTCAGGGAAAGTAATATAGTCTAGTATACCTCTGAGGTGTGTTTTGAAGAATATTTTTAGCAAAAACACTGCTACCGATGCTTAATGTGGACTATGGAAGTCATGATATTAACTTCAAGAAAACAAGTTGTTCTGAGTGCACCTACAAGTACTTGAGGGGTTTCTATGTATTTATATACCCATCTGAGAGATTGCACGTCTACCATGCCTTACAGTTCGGAAGATACTATCATGTTTACTATCAGTTTTCTCTCCTAAGCGTGCGCTGTCTGCCTCTGTGGCCCAACACATTTCCACCACACAGGCCTCCATCTTAGATACAAACTAGGTAGATCTTGCAAATTCTTTGTCTAATTACAACTCATTAATACAGTACCCTTATCCTAACCTCAGTAAAAATGATGCAGTCTAATCACTATGGTTTTCGCTTCCTTTTGGCTCAGGAAAGGAGAACAGATTGTTGGCAGTTAAATGAACAGCTCCTGTAACATTTCTAAGTAAACGGCTACATGGGCCATCTTTCCTTCTCTGTGAGCTAGGCTACGTTAGGGTAAGAAAGGGAAAGTCATCCACAAAGCTACCTGCCATGGTACTGATATGACCAGGGTTCTGCTACGAGCCCTTGAGAATATAAAAGTTTGCTGAAATACCATGTTCTGCTGTTTGGAGCAGGAGGTGAGTGAAGGCATCCTTCTGAGTCAAACTGTGACGCACTTGGAGCAAAGGCTACCAGAGGCAGGAATTGCCTCATAATTGATTGCAGCGGGGCTTCCTGCTGATGAAGTTGCTTCTCAGTGTGAATAATAGTGACAGATGTGGTCTTGGCTGAAAAAGTGTTTCACTGCAAATCTCTAGTGTCAGTTTTAGAGGGCTCTCACTGATCCTACCCTTCCACCAGATCTCATAGTGCAGAGTAAAAAGACACCTGTGAAAAAAGCACTAATTCTAGAATTGTTACGATAGGTAATTTGCTTATGCCTGGCAGAAGTTTTGTAAAACACAACCGTGCCTGAGCTACGGTATAGCAGCAATCAGCTCTGTCTGCTCATGTCAGGTCAATATGAGACCTGACTGCTATTTCACAGAACATTTTTCTTTGCCCTTTGAAAAGTAATTAAGTTTGTCTGTGGTGTATATTCTCTGTGCCAAACAATCTTGTATGGTGCATTGATTCTGGTAGTCTGATTAGCAAAAACATCACCTCGCAATGAAAAATAGAAAATATTTTCTGGTTTATTTTTCCATTTAAGAGACTTACGAGCCACTTTTTATTCCATGCTATAAAAACTTGTTCAAAGAACTACAACTCCCAATAAGATTTGCAGAGATAATGAGCACAGGAAAACTACTTAAATCTAGAATAAATATTGCAGTAGATGAATGATACAGACTGATCAAATATTTAGGCAGTCAATGGTCCTGTAAATCGTTACTGTGAATTCTGATACACTCTTGCTAGTGCTGCTGGACAAATTATTATTATCCACCATGTAAAGGCATAGTACAGTATCTGAAGGATAAAAGCTTTCCTTAACATGAAGGTTTCACATTATTAATTACAAGAATAAAACAATTGTCTGGGTTGTTTTGTTTGTTGGTTTGGGTTTTTTTTTGGGGGGGGGTGATTCAGCAATCAGTGTGTCAGTAAAATCACATTCAACTCAGTAGATAGGAAAAATATGGCAGTTTCCCACAGTCAGATTCAGGATTGCTGTTATAGGGAAACAAAAATGTAGCAAGAAGTCTTGAAAAATATCTGTATTTCAGTCAGTAAGCAGAGATACTGACTGAGACATGCAGCCAATCAAAGTACTGTGCAGAAATACTAGCATAGGTCCCCAGAGTGGTGTAGCCACACCACTGTGCTTCCATTACTGCTGCTGAGCCCAGCTAATGCAGCTGGACTGAATGCAGAAACCTCTGCACTTTGATGCATTAGATGATACATGCTAGGTCTGATATTCCTGTTGTGGTACTACATTGTCCGCTGCAGAATCTTCTTTTGTGGTGACTATACTGCTATTCCTTATTATAATGTATGCTTTGTGGTGCTTTACTTTGAGACTATTAAAAAGGTCATTAATTCGAGCAGTGACTACCAAGAAGTACATTTGCACGTAGAAGCACATGTTCACTGTATTATATCATGTTTCCACTTAACTTCTGGATACAGCTTAGCCTAGCTTTCTTTTTAGTTCAGCCTCATACAGTAGCATTCACCACGTTCAGTGACATTCCACATCTGCAGCGAGTGTCCTCGATCCGTATCCATAGGGGAACATGTGATGGTTCGTGCTTTGGCCAGATAACAAAGGAAGTCCACAGTGGTAAACTGCTTCTCAGGTGATAGGCCTTCAGAGTCACCGTGCTCTCATCATATTGGGGGTTTCACATGCCAAGTATGCCCAAACTAAGAAGCAAGCTTTTCTCTGGGACAGTCCATATATGAGATGTTGCTGTTGTGTCTGGGGAGCAGAGGATGGCTGTTCCACAGAGTACAGTTGGGTTGCTCATGTTCAACAACACCATGCAAACCTGTGGCAGTTGCAGTATATACCTATATTCAGTCACGAACCATTGGAAAATGGAATATGGGTGTTTTGGTTTTCCCCAAGGAACTCCAGGCTGTGGAAACTACTTACAACTTTTGTTAGAAAAAGTACAGATTTTCTAATTTTTAAGATATGTTAAATTGTATCTTGTTTTGCATCTTTGTATTTTGACTTGTGAGAAAACAAGATGCAGAGCTGCGAGATGATTACAGTGCTATAACTTTTTTTCTCCTTAGAGTCTGGTATTGCTAATTTGATTTGATTTAAAATGTAGGATGTTATTAATGATACTTAAGTTTTAAGAATTTAATTAGGAATGTCACTTATTTTCCTGAATATAATGAGAAATTATGTTCTTTAGCTTTCTCCTCTGAATGCCTTATATATTATTGAACTCAGTATCTCTGTGCTGCTAGTAACTATCGTCTGCGTTTCTGAAATAGGAGTATAAGGTAGAAAGTTTACCTGGTTTATCAAAGACTAAGAAGAGACTGGTATAAATTCTGAGACAAGCATCTACAATTCCCGCTTCCTAGGCATTTTGCTCATGTCTCATTTTTCTCACAGTCTTTTAGTCCAGCTAAAAGCTATTCTCTTCCCAGTACCAATGTTTTTTTTCAGGCTGTTGCATGTGGCTGTAAAGATGTAAGATTGTTACTTCAGTAAAAAACTTAAAATTTTGAGGTAGAAACTTAACTGGTCCAATGTAATTTGAGAATCTGTTTACAATGAGGAATGTGTTAGAGCATGAATTACATCTGAGCAGTTCTGACTGAGTGCTTCCCTTCATTGTTATTTTGGTCAAGATCACATTCTTTCATAGTCAGAATAAAGCTACTTTGACAGGAGGCTGACATCAGGGTGTTAAGAACATAGCGCTTTCAGGCTGCCTTGTGATATTTTTAGGCTGCCCTTGAAACCATAAATTTGTTTAAACGCTGCCATTTAATTGTTGCTGAGTTTCACTACAGAGTGTAGCATTGGAGAAAGGAGTAATGACATGGTATTGTGGCTGTATATTTAAATGACAGTAATGGTATCATGTTACCACTTTAAATATATCATACTGAAACGATACAATGTTACCACGTGACTTTTATTATACTGTTAACAGTAGCAAGAAGTTCCTATTTTCTGAATCAAAATTGCAGACAAAGTAAGGGCAGACTTTCATATTAAAATGTAATGATTTCTGTATAAAATTTCTAGGGATGTGCCTGTAAAAGGCTAACAGGTGTACTGCAATGGGGAGAAGCAGTTCAGCTAATGCCCAGTTCAGCAAATAAAATGCCCCTCCATTCCACTCGTGTATTTCATTCACATATTTTACTCTTATCCTGTCCCAAGGAAGACAAGATGGCTGAAACACTGGCAGATTCCTGCACCTGAAATGACAATAAAATACTCTGTTATCACTGAAACATGTGAGTGGAGTGCAGGGAAAGGGGAAGGAGGAAAAGTTACCTGCTGCTAAGTTCACTGGCTAGACAGGCTTTCTATATTACTGAAGTAATAAGAGATGATAGGGTGTGCATTTCTGAGCTTTGGGAGGATTCAGGTACTGCGACTTGATGCCAAAGAGAAATAACTTCAACAGCTGGAATAATGTGCCTGTAGCGCAGTCGTGTACACTGACACATGTCTTACTATTTTATATATAACTGCATTGTAATGCAGTTGTAATAGAGGAAAGAGAGGGGAGTTTTCTGATTATGCTTCACATTCTGAATTGCTGTGCCTACATTGGCCAGTGTTAAATATACTGCCAAAGCACAACCTTAAAACAAAATGATTTTTTGAAACTTGAAAAATATATTTATCATCAGCCAAAATCACCAAAATAAGGGAGAGGAGATTGCACTGCTTTGTAGTCGGTGAAAAGATCAGAATTGAAACTTCTTTCTCAAATGTCACGCTAGCAAACATGTGGACATACAGCAGTGGGACTTAAAAGCGTAGTGAAGTGCCTGTTCAGTTCAGCTGTTCCAGCTGAAGACTTTCTTCCTGTCCTTGTTGCTGCTGCCCCAATGCTCAGCAGCTGGGAGGTGAATAGAGCTGTTAAAATTCAGCTGATTTCTGTCTCCATGTCATTAAGAACGAAAACTGAATCTCCACCTTTCTCAGGTACCTTGGCTTTCCCCTAATAACACTTCACAGCACGTGTTAGACAGAAGGAAAAGTCACTGTTGCCGCGTGAGGTTAGAAACCATAGGCTCAGTGAGCTAAAGCGACTGCAGATAAGGTCAAACAACAAACCAGGATCCAAAGCAGCAGCAGATCTTGTGTTTCTCAGGACTACATTCAGTGCTTTGCAGGGGAGCAGGCCAGCCCCAGAGGGAAAGAGATATTGCTCCTCAGTTTTGTGCCTCTCAGTGTTAGATTCTGTACGAGAGGAAGAGGGAATCAGGAGCAAAATGCCCTTGTTATTATTGTGAGTGTTTGCTTTTAAAGAGAAGTTGTCCCTTGGAAGTCTTAAAGTCGTACCTTGCTAACACAGGCCTATGCAACCCCTCCAGTGAAAGGAGTGAATTGCAAGACAGTGTGGCTCTATAGGGTACCGTCTTCAATTGTATGAGGTTCTTGGGTAAAAAAGCAGAATAATTTGAGTTTTACTCACACTGATCTTCACGTGTACACACACGTTTATTTAGGGGAAGATTCTGAAAATGCCATCTCCTGTGTTATTAACACAGGACACAGACTTCCCCATTGAATTATTCTGCATAACTCTAAAAGATACTTGGTTCATTTCAGGGTATTTTCTACCAGCTATTACCTGCAGAGTAATTGGGCAATAACCAAATAAATCACTTGTTTTCAGCAATGCTTCACTATGTAAACTGTTCCTTGTTCTCTTTGTACTTTTACCTACCTTACGAGATTTATGTGCTAAAATGAAATGGTGCTGCTTCAGTGTTGTTGTGCTCTATAGAGACCTGTGTCATTTTCCATTTTTAGTAGTTAGGAGCTGACCTAGCAGGTTGTATTTAGGCTTTCTTTTCTGAGACAGCTAAAAGTAGAAATGTTTGATGATATTCCATTATTCACCATGATAGTACCTAAGGGGTTGTGCAAAACTTGTTTTAAACTAAGTTGGACATTTGTCCAGATATTTGATACTGTTAATAAATTACTAGGATTTACTAGGAATTGCAATATCAGCAGTTATAACTACTAATCGTGAATTTTAAAAAGCAATGATAGCTTTAAAAAAGTTGTATCAAAAGTTTGTGAAAGGTCACAAAGGTACTGCAGAAAAAGGCAATAATAAATAAGCCACCCCTAAAACCATCAATACATTTTTCAGAGTGCAAACTGTATGCCTAGGACTGTGCCCATGTCTGTTCTGTCAATCACCAACCTCCTTTTATTAGTCTTAGATAGAAGATAAACAACAAGACTGACAGCTTTGTGTCCTTTGGCATTTTTGTGTCACCATCACAGAGTAAGAGGGTATTATGTCATCACTCAAACCTGTCAGGTTTAGTTTAGTCTGCTGTTTGTCTTAACGATCGTTTTCCTCATTTTTTCCTCTAAGTTGATACACAAACCCATATAGATTGTGTATTGTTGATGTTACCAGAGTCCATTTTTCAGACTGAGAGATGTTTTTAACTTCAACCATGGAAATGTCACCTTTTTTCCCTGTACACCAAAATAGAAGTTAGAAGAATAAGCACCTTCCTCACCCGATTAGTTCTGGTCTATACAGAACTTTTCATACCTCATACATTCAAACGTCAGCTGCACTAACATTGCAAGTAATGACAACTTTGAGGTGTTTTTAAAAAGCATTGTTTAGGTAAGTAAGTTCATTATGTACACCTCTCTTGTGGAATCTGTAGAGGCTTTGGCACTGTGTGTTTGTAACTAGTGCCCAGTACCTCACTTTAATGATATCATTTATTATATGATTAAATAAACAAGAATCTTACCTGGTGCTTGGCTTTTGAAAACACTCAAGTAGGTGTGGTGGGAGGTTAAAGAGTCAACACTTGGCTTTTGTTAGTGACTTCTTAACATATGATCATTTAATGAAAACTACAGTTTTTCCTCACTAGGAGTGCAATAGACTGGTTCCACAAAAAGGCACATGTACCTGTTGGAAGTGTCTGCCTCAAATTACATTGTTCAAGCTTTCTGAGAAATGTCTGGAGAAAGCCAGACGAATTAAGAGTGGGGTTCTCCAAAGGCAGCAAGCTGAAGCAGGAGTTGCATAAGGTAACCATTAGGAAGTCCTAATGAGGGGGAATAGAGCCTGGACAAGCAACTTCGGTGTTTCTTGGGATTCTACACAACTCTCTAAAAGGTGGCATTTGAACCAGGGCAGATCTTCCTCACACTAAAACAAAGACACCAATGGAGAAACAGAGAAGAGGCTGCTTGGTCTAGACCAGTCCCTGGTAGCAGGATGGGCAAGGAAGGAACAAGATTTTTTAACTGCCACAGTCTCTAATACAAACCAGTAATAAGACTTTTGGTCTACTGACCTTCTCAGAGAATGTCCTAACCATCTGGCCACTGTACTTTCTTAATGGACTTTGCTCACACCTTCACTTACTGAAGCTATTCCTCTGCAAATATTCACAGTAGGAAGCAGAAAAAAGATGAGCTAGTGGGTAGGAAACATGGAGAAATAATGTTCAAGTCTTTTCTTCAGTTAATATGTATTTATATTTATGTGTATAGAGTATATTCATACAAAGTAGGACCGCTTCAAAGGAGACTTCTAATGGCAAATGCCCAAAAGTCCAGTGATGGTGGCATGCAGATGGTTAAGTGAGTTGGAGATTCTGGAGTCTGCCCCTTCTGAGCAGGGCTCTCTAACCAGAAGTTTGGAGGTGACAGTGAATAGGTTTTGGAGATTCACAGTTTTCCTACACCTTTTGTGCAATAGATCTAGCAAGTATGTCTAGTGGGTGGGCTCATGGGTAAAATAAGTGGAGGAGCACCTTGTTTGTGAATTACCCTGATGCAGACATGGGATCTGACCCCCACCACCCATGCAGTTACGGGGCTCAGGAGAATTCAGGCAGTTGCCCTTAGATATCTGGACATCCTGAGAGACTTGAGCTCAGCAACTCAGCTAGGTACCTATCATTGCACAATTGAAGGATTTCAGCAGTGCCCAAAGGTTTTCCTTAGGCACAGCGATTCATGTTTCTGGTGTTTGCTATAGTTTTATGTGATAAGTTCACCCACGACTAGAGCTAGGTACTGTTCCTTAACAAATTGTCAGAAATACCAGAAACCAAATAACGGTGCAGAGTGCCAGTGAGCTTCCTGGGTATTGTTGTAGTGGCTTTTTGACATGTCTGTCTCAGCTGCCAAATTTATTCCAGAAGAGATCACCTTGCAAGATGACACTTGATTTACATTATCTGATTTGTTCCATAATGGGGGGAGATCAGAGTCGAGTCTTTGATTTCATTTTCACAGGGAACAATATATCTTTAATTTTAAAATGGATGATCAGCAACTACATTCATAGAATAATTCAGGATGTCACTTTAGCTACAGCAATTCACATTGCAGAGCAGTGTAATCATCATTCCCAACCTACTTTGTCTGTCGCAGTCAGTAATGTTTCATCTAGGCTCATCTGTAGCTGTCTGTCTTGGATCTAGATAGACATGCTGGGGCCAGATCCTCAAGTAGTTCCACCGTCTTTTCTCCCCCTTCCCCTTTCACTGAATTAAAGCAGGCTCGGGAACTTTATCCTCTAAAGTGCTACTGACGGAGACAAAGGCTTTTTTTGCCCCTTTTTGGCTTTAATCCACTTAATGTTTTATGTCTGTTGGTAGAATTAGGAAGACAGATTGGCATATGAGGATTTTGTCTTGTCTTCATCCTCTGGAGATCAACCTGATTGCAGACTCTGCTAATTATTGGTGTAAAGCTCATGATCTAGATTTACCATAGGAGCTTCCCTATGGTCTGTTACAGAACTTTACATTGCCTTTGAGTTAGTATTAATCCATATAGCTCTGATTACCTCCCTCAGCCTAGCTGCAAAGTGAAATCTGACGGTATTCTTAAATTGATAGGATCATAGTTTTCTGTTGTAGAACTGTTTGAAATTTCTTTTTTTTTTTTCTTTTTTCTTTTGGTGGCAGCGGTGGAGGATTGCTTTATTTTGTTTTAATCTCTCACTGTTTGGTGATGCTTTCCAGGACTCAAATAGAGAAAATTAAATCTGCAAAGAAAGTTCAAAATTTAGGAAACACTAGAGAAAGTATTAGCTCTGAGCATTTTTTCTACAAAATTCTTGTTATTTTTTTTTTTTAATCCCAATTTTTAATTGAGGGTTAGTACATGCTGTATGATTTTTTTTTTTTTCCCCTGCTGTCAGAATGGACCTCTTGGAAATAAAATAATCCAGTATGATTCTTGTCTACCAAGCATAGAGGGTTCAAAAGCATATTCAGTAAGTCAGAATTTGCAGGTACTTCATGACTGCACTTTAATAACTGGATTATGGAACTCATTTTTTTGTCTACTAGGGATTTTCTTAAATAGATTTCTTTGGCTCCAGCTGAATCCTGATAACACCATGGGATTGCTGGTCTGAGGAGGAAACATTTTAAATTTCTAGCTAGCAGTAACATCCTTTCTCAATGGGGAAATTAACCCTAGGTACAGAGGTAGTTTGTTGGGCTTTTCAGTAACCCTGAAGATCTAAGTTGCTAGAGCTTCCAAAACTCTGTTGTTGTTGTTGTTATTATTCTGACCATGATGCTGTAATTCATTGAATCATAGAAACATTAAGGTTGGAAAAGACCTCTGGGATCATCAGTTCACTGTTGATCCAAAAATTTTCTTGGGGTACTCAAGGTTGTGGTATCCTACAAGTAACAAAAGCAGCTGAGAACAGATCACAACCACCGAGAGGATGACCCTGGAGCATGAGAGAGTTCATCCATATGCACTCACCTCGAATGTCTGGCAGGCTCCCTTCTCTTCAGCTCCTCCCTTTCTGTTGTTCTAAATGGAAACATTTTCACTGATGCAATCAAAGGTTTTTAAATTCTTTGTTGTTCTGACAAAAGACATGTTCGTGGGAGAGTCTACTCTGAACAGCACTCATTGCCAGAGGAGATCACAATAATCTGTCAACACTTTAACAATACCAGGTAAGACTGGATGGATGGTCCCCCAACAGTTGTCTTCTGTACAGTTCAACAGAGCGCTATGCAGGATGTCAGTTGTTAATTATAAGAAAACAATTTAGAAGCCAGAAAAGAGAAGAATGTTTGAAAACTTTTGTTTTATTTTTCTGTAGTATTATGGTACATATAAAAGCTGTATGAATCAGGGAACCATAGAATAAGTGAGGTTGGAAGGGACCTGTGGAGATCATGTGGTCCAACCACCCTGCTGAAGCTGGGGCAGCCAGAGCAGTTTGCCCCAGACTGCATCCAGTCAGGTTTTGAATATTTCCAAGGATGGAGACTCTACAACCTCTCCAGGAAACCTGTGCGGGTGTCTGACTGCCCTCACAGTAAAATAGCTTTTCTATGCTTAAGTTGAATTTCCTACATCTCAATTTGTGCCCATTGCCTCTTGGCCTGTCAATGTGCGCTACTGAGAAGTGGCTGGCCTCATCTTCTCTACTCCCCTCGTCAGGTATTTATAAACATCTATGAGATTCCCCCTAAGCCTTCTCTTCTCCAGGGGGTACAGTCCTGCCACTGTCAGCTTCTCCCTGTATGATAGATCTTCCAGTCCCTTAATCCCCTTTGTGGCCCTTTGTTGTACCCACTCCAGTATGTCCCTGTCTCTTGTACTGAGTAAGCCCAGAACTGTACCCAGCACTGCAGGTGTGGCCTCACAAGTTCTGAGCAGAGGGAAAGGATCATCTCCTTGGACCTGCTGGCAACGTGCTTCCTAATACAACTCGGGATGCTTATAAGTGTAAAGTAATTTAAATTTGCAGTTGTTGCATTTTTGCACTTCTGTTACAGAAAGGATAAAGTGTGCTTTGGAGTTTATATTTGGAAATATAAAAAAATAAATTAATTTTATGTACTCTTCCCTTTTAAGAGTTACTAATCACTATTTCCAATGTGTATTTCATATGCAATTGGTTTAGCCTTTTCTTATTTTCTAATTTATTTCAGCGACCTCATTCTCATAGCAAAATTATCTATCACACAGAGGAAACCGAAGTATTTACTACAGCAAATTGGAAAAGTGTTACTAAGAGGATGCCAACAGGGGTTTTTTTATCAATTAAAGATTGGTGTGGAGAAGAGGAAGAGACTAGATGGAGGAACATGTGGAGTCAAAGACAGGATTGGTGACAGCTGCTTATGTGTGCAGTCAGGAAAGATTTCAAAGAAAAAGAAGGCAGGAAGATGAAGAGTAAGAGGAAAAAAGAATGAGGATAGGATGGAATCAGTGAGGCAGGACAAATATTGTCTGTTGAAAGATAAGCAATATCGAGTATACTAATGACTGTTATGGGGAAAGAAATTAAAGATAAAATTAATTTAGTAAGTTTTGGCTGAAGAATTTGGAAACACCCTGATAAAGAAGGGCAAGAGGGAGATCTTAGGAGACCATCAAACTTGGCAAACAGAGTTTGCAAGCAAAATGGAAAACAGAAAAAAAACCCCTGCTTTTATTGAAAGTGGGAGTGTTAAAATAGCATTGTGTACCAGAAGAAGTGGGTTTGATATCTGAAATTTTTCTAGAACTGTTGAGTCTACCAGGAGTTGAGTAAGATGGGAAAGGAGGCTCAGGTGTATAGACAAGAAGTTTATTTTCTTTAAATACTTTTTAAGATGGAGGTCTTAAATTTTCTGCCTGGACAAGAGGAAAAAGTAGTTGGATGCTAGGTAAAAAGGAGTTAAGTGAATCAGCTCTGAAGTGAAGAGAGGAGGGAGAAGGAGGAATCAAGGGCATGGTATAATTAAAAATGGGATATTATAACTTAGATATCAAAAACATTCATGTATCCAGTGTTGCAGATTGTTACGGCAGCACTCTTTATTACATCTGGTGCTGTGAACATATTATCATCCAAATGTGCAATTAATGTCCTTTGACGGGCACTTTGTCGACAAGCCCAAGAAAGAGTGCAGTAACATTCATTGCCCTGAAGGCCAAACACCACCTTTGCTTGTGCCATGTCTCAGCCACCTTTTGAAGCAGAATTGGAAGTCACTCTTGATCCATTATGTACAAATCAGTAGTGCACAGTAAATTCAGAAATTCTTCTTAGACTGTATCTCCAGTACTTAAGTGATGTACAGTCTAGTAAAAATAGCCACAAAGAACAGTCGACATGGGAACAACTCCCTGCAATCTTTAAATATTCAATGCCTCCTTTCATATGACGATCATGATATAGAAATATATCCTTCAAAAGTAATAAATGGAAGGCAGGTTAGTTGTGGCGGTTTCTCGGTGAGTCTTCTGGCTGTACCAGTTAAGAAAAAATGCGGTATGAGATCCAATATTATTAATCATCTGTTGCAAGTGTAAAGTGTAAGTAGCATTCTCTAGCTATGTAGCTGTAAATGGTAGTTAATCTATATATTTGCTTTTCAAATTAATGTCTTCAGTCCTTTATCTACTGCTACAATTTGAACTGTGGATAGAAACAACCCCTGCTCTTAGAAAAAGAAAATATCTGCAATAAATGTTTAAATGAAAAAGCCAGGATGCATTCAGCTGGTTTTCTGTCTAGACATGTATGTTAAGCATGGACAAGTTTCTTCTAGTTTATTCAAATATATCTGCTGTATGTGAATGGCCCCGAAAATGTCAGATATTGAGGATAAATGCTACCGATGGTAGCATAATTCCACGCATCTATTACTGTTGGTATCTACTGTTTATTAGTAATGCATTTATTCATAGTACAGTTTTTATTTAGTGCAGCTATCAGTACTTATTATGCCATTGTATGTCAAATATTTGTTTTATTTTCCCAAATGATATTCCATAGTACTTGGCGAATATGTCTGGCCACCACTCCAGGCTCAAAATATTGTATTGCTGCACTTGTGAGGTCACCACATGCTTGGAATATAGCTGCACCGGAAGTCTTTTTGCACAAACTAGGTGTACCCTAGAAAAGCTAGTTTTTCTCTTCCTCTCTGTTTTTTATTTTTCATTGACTGTGAAGGGAGAGACAGGCATCCTTTTCTGAGGGACTCAAATCTGAAGGCTCCGTGAGAGGGCAAATCACATAGGAAAAGCTAAAGATTAATCTTTGTGAATACCCAACAATAGGGGGTTTTTGTTATTGGTGTTTCAGGATTGGTCACGTTCCTGAATTTTGTGATACACAGATTCTTTACTCCAGATGCATCTAGAATCACAAGATCACAGAACATTTCATGTTGGAAAGGACCTCTGGAAGTCTCCTAGTCCAGCTTTCTTCTCCAACTATGTCCAGTTAGAGCAGGTTCCTCAGAAAATTAGAGGTCTAGAAATAAATTTTTCTTTTGAATTTGGATTAAGTTCATGATTTGCTGCTTCTTCATGCTAAACAGTCCCAAGACTCTCAGCCTTCCCTTGTATGAGAGATGCTCTAATCCCTTAATTATCTGTTTCCATCACCATTTCTCACTGATAGTTCCCTTCACAGCACACCTGCATGTGGAAAACTAAGACAAATCCCACAAAAGAAGAAGCGTCTGTGTACTTGTGGTTCAGAGGCAGATTGTATGCTGCTAGGCTATATGAGAGACATCGTAAAACTTTAAAGGGCTCTATCATAAAAGATGTTAAAACCACCAAAGAGCTTTCTGAGAATCCTCTCTGGAATTGCACTAGACTCATCTCAGACCTCTCCTGATACTTTGTTCCATATTTCAATTCCCTCAACAGTGAGATCTGCGAGTCATCACTAACACCACTAATATCTTCGGTATTGACATATACATTAGTGTTTGACTCTACATTGGTACTGGAATCAATTGCTAGATTGATCGCAGATACACTCATCAATCACTGATGATTTCTTTGCTGTTTTGTTCAGGTTCTGTAATATTTTCAAGGCAGTGACCTGTTCTTAATTGGCCTCTGGAGGAATCTATATTGCTCCACTGACTGCAGCAGGAGTTTAGGGAGTCTGACATCTTAATGTAGTTAGGACAAATGAGTATTCCTGCTGCATGTCTAGCCAATGTAGCCATCTGCTACAGGAAGAACGATGTTAATTTATGTATCTACATGAATGATGAAGAAGTGCAGAAAAAACAGGGGCATCTTATAGCTGTTCTCACTTAGAGAGAGATCTCTTAGATCATTAATAAGTGAGAAAGTCTCTCCAAATTCTGCTGAGAGAACATGTTTGAACAGGACAGCACTCTTGAAATTCAAAGACTGTGACTTTCCAAGAAATGCGAAGCAATACCATAAACATGACTGTACCATGAGTATTCCTCATTAATGCCACTAAAAACATTTTCAGTATGATGGGATCATTAAGTTTAGCTAGTGAATGAGCAGAACTGTAATGACACCATCTACTAGGTTAGAGAAATACTGGTATAATTTGGTTCTGCAGCTTTCTTAAGACATGGTCAGCTGCAGAGACGCATAGAAAACATACTGCACATGGGCAGGTTTGAGGAGAAGCTGGATTTCCAGCGGTGCTAAGAGTGTAAAATTTGGCCGAGTTGTTCTATGTTCCCTAGCCTTTAGGATTCCTTGCATCAGAATCTGACTAAAGCCAGTGCATGAGGGTTGCCAGCAGTGACTGTAAAGGGCAGTATCTTGAAGAGAAAAAAGTGAGTATTCTGTAATTGATGTGCTTTAAGATACACAGACCATCTTGGCAGAGCTCTGTGCTATTTGGCTAGACAGTTTTTAATGCCTAAGCAAGCTTAACTCTGCCTTGGTCAGCAGTCATTTAAATACTGTCAACACAGTGATTAGTATCAACATCAGTAGAATGAGGAAAAACTGCCTGGTCTGGTCTTCACTGAAGAACAAACTTGGAAATCTGTGTACTTTTGTTTTAGTTTGCAAGAGGATTAGTATTCATTTATCCCTTTTACTTCAATAATGTCATTATCTAATATTTCTCACTTAAAATGAACTCTTATTTAGCCTGAAACATCCTAATTTATGTTTTCAGTATTACCCTCAAAAAAATTTCTAACTTCTATTAGTATTTTCTTAGGTAGGTGTGGGCTGCTATTACCGCTCTCCATTGTATTATTTTCATTTTCGTTGTATTACTTATGCAGTAGTATTCCATTGGTAGACCTTCAGAAATTACCTCCCCAGCTGAGAGTCTGTTTCTACCTGTAATTTACAATATATGACACAGTATGATATATGCAGTTTTGGAATATTGTAACATTATTTTTTCGTTTTATTGTAATTGCCAGGATCAGTACAACCAAGAATAGGATTCATCTTTTTAGAGTGGTGCTGCATTTGAACATACAGTTAAATAATTTCCACTGTAATCCTCAGGGCTTCTTTCCTGCATTATTGCTTTCAAAATATCAGTTTCCAACTTGGTATATAAGATTATAATTACTACCAATTACTTTTATCTATCGAATCTCATTTATTTTAATTCTGTCCACCTCTAACCATGCCAGATCATTTTGCAATTTTAATTTTTGCAGCTGCATATTTGAGAAGCATGTTTTTGAAAGATTTTCTAGGCTACAGTGCTGTGGCACATGTCCAGTTGCATTAGTATAATAAGAAATCTTGTAATTCCCCATTGCATAAGGAACCAGATGAGCAGACCTTGTAAGACAACATTTCATCCTGACTAATGTGATTTTTGTTTTAGTTTTTTAGAGCTACAGTTAAACATTATTCGAACCTGATAAAACAACAAAGCATCTTCATAGTTCAAAACATGTATGTTTTGGAAGGATTTGAAACTGAAATTTCTTATGTGAATGTGAGGCTGCCCTCAGACCTTCTAAGACAATAAATGTCATCCTTACGATTCTCAAAAGGCAAGCAGAACATAAGTGCGGTGTCTCTTTAATACCAAAAATAGGCATTATGAACACCCTAGAAGGCAAGTTCTTCTCTTTTTGCATATTGCCATGTTTCTTGATTGCTCTGAAAGAGGGAAACTGAAGAGAATACAGAAAATTATTGCGAGAGAAAATGTGGCTTAGTGCAGAAAACCTGGCGTGCAGGAGGGTTTTACCATATTTATTCCATTCATGAAGAGCATATCATCGTCCAGACCTTCTTTTGTCAGTTGGCAACAGCTGGAGACACCTCACTTAGCAGGTGTGTTCAAGATCGTAAGCCGTTGAGAGTCACCTTAAATTGTTCTCGTTTTATCCAGATTGCAGGAAATGAAGAATTGCTGTCATTCCACTGAAGAAATTACCTTGCTGTTTGGATTTCCTTCATGAGCATCTAAAGCTATTCTATAAATACAGCATGACCTGATGAATAACAGATAACGTTGTACGGACAGGTTCTGGGTCCCCAGTTCTTTGGCCTTTTCAAGGCAGTAAGCAAGTGTAGAGAAGACGCCTCTGTTAGTGAGACTGTCAGCACCTCTTCTAATGAAGGGAGTTTGCTGTACTCCTTGACATATGCAAAATATATGAAAAATATAAAAAGGAGAAAGCTGCTTGCTGTTGAACATTGTTCTCTAAATAAGCTAATCAAATATTTCAGCAGTATTCCTTAGCTGAAAACAATATAGTCTTTCCTTATTAGATCGCAAGCCAAAGTGTAAAGTAGAAGATAACCAGATGATTAGAGGTAGAAGTATATTCCTGTTGACCTCGTTATTTCTTCCTTTTGATTACCAAGTACTTAGAAGGCTTCAAAGAGAAATAGAAATGCACTGGAATGAAAGTAAAACTAATCTCCAAGGATTGGTGTGGTGTTCTTCCATTTCAGAAACCTTACTTAGCACCTTCTACGAAACCCAGTGATGCCCTGAATTTACTCACTAAGTACATGAATGGGTTGGAAAATCTGAGTGACACAAAACTGTGAAAGGCACTGTTTGGAATGTCTTTCTGAACATATCTGTGTTACTAATCACTTTCCTAATGGGGAAAAAATCATCATGTATCTGCAAAGTGGCCAGAATACTGTTCCACAGCCAATTAGCCAAAGATCTGTCCACAGTATTGTACCTTCAGTTTTTTTTATTTCTGCTAATTTTACTTAGAAAAGATGTCACCTTTAAAGGACTCCAACGGTACATACATCAGCCAATCTAATAGGTTGTACCGAAACTTCTAATGTATTGCCAAGTGACTTTCTGACTACATTAACATTATTTGTGAAAGTAGACTCAATTTCAACGTTTCTGTCCCAGTACTGAAATCTGTCATGACTCTAGACTAATTAAAAGATCGTCTATCTTTCTGACCTTTGAACTCTGTTGGAATCGTGACCAGCTAGTAATAAGAGCAAAAGTGATAGTTTCACAGAAGCAATGCTATGGAGTTCATTTTGAGTGAGAGGTAAAAATGGCCTCAACCACATGCAGAAATAGAAATAGAAAATGTGATTTCGAAATAACCACAGTGCCACCCTAGGCTTGTATTCCTCCTTGTATGAAAGTAATCAAATTGCATGACTGGAAATGAAAGAGGAAGAACAAGGATTTTCTTTCCGCATACATATTATTGAGAAGTTTTAAAATATTAGGAGTTCACATACCATGCAAGTACCCATCAGTAGAGTAACTGCGTACTGGTTGGAAAAGGGCAAACTGCTAATATAGCAACAGACAAATGAGCATATGATTTTTTTAAAGGAAATTGAAACGTTTTGAAAAGCAGTATGAAGGCTGAGAAAACTAGGCACGGAATAACTGTAATAGTTTGACTTTTTTTTTCCATTTACTTTCCTCCTCTCTATTTTTCTCTGGTGGTCTGTGGCCTGACAGATTTTGATGCACAACTATTGGTGAGTGCTGTAGATCATCCCTATAGGCATCTTGTTATATTGAATTCATTAGGAACAAAACAATAGGCCATCTAAAGTACGTCTAAGTATATCCAGAAACAAAATAAACATCCCTTGAAATCTATTTCAGATTTGATGGTGGTACTGCATTCAGAAAGTTGGAATCTGAAAGTCAAAGGGATTTTTCAGTTTCATAAGTATTAGATTTCTGGGAGTTTAGCATGACCTATAGAGTATCAGAAGCCTTTCTGGTTCCAACTAATGGTTACATTATTCCCATGACAGAGGGAACAACTCTAACATAAAGAAGAAATTTTGTTGAGTGAATCCCAGGATAGCAGCATATGTCAAGTTAGTATTGTCAAAACATCTGAAAATTACTCTGGAGGATTCGGATCTTTTGTTGTTTGTTTTTTACTCATTCTTCAAATATATGACACCAAATAGTAGTAAGATGTAGTCATTTTAGAGAAATAAGATTAGAGATGCTGCTTTCTGGCTACTACATCTAACAGGTCCAACTGCCTTTTCCACCCAGTATGAAATGTGGGTTTTTTCCCATGACAGCGACAATTTCTAGGTTTCTTTTCTCTCTTTGATATAATTTCTATTGCAAGATTTCACTACATGACTACATTAGATCATTATATTATTTTGTGCAAAAAATAAAGTACAGCTTTTTGTGATTGTGAACAAGGAGACCAGTTTATTGCAATGGTCATCAGACTCAACAATTGCTGATTAATGCAGCTGAAATATCTGACTGTATCTTTTACTCATAATAATCTACACTATGCAAATTATTAAGGTTGCTTGTTTCTGCATCAGAAAACATTCTGAAAGGAAATCTTTTCTACAGAAAAAAAGAATGCCAAGTAAAATAAATGAAGTGTGTCTGCTGAGGAGCAGGTATTTTATGCACAATTATTTCATACCTTGCAAATTAACTACATCATATATGCCTAGGAATTACAGAAAACTGAAATAATGTACTTAGGGCATATTGGAATTTACTATGCAATTCTGTTTCGTGTTGCATTTCGTATTTTTTGTAAGTGCTTGCAACATAAGAATCCAGGAAGGAGACATCAGTGGTGGTATTCTTTGTTACTGTTCGACATAGGTGTATTTTCCCCAAAATCAAATCCATGTTCTGCATATTTACCCTTTTCTAGCATCTCTGTACCATGCAAAAATGTAGGTATGGAAACTATTGATAAGGTAATGGTTCAGGAATGTAGGTGAAAATCCCAGGAAGAGGCTGAAAAGCTGTTAAGCTTCTACCAAAGTGAAATGGAAAAAAAAAAAAAAAGAGCTTCCAGAGAAGGCTCTGAAAGAGCAGACAGAGGTAGGAGTGAGGCTGGGAAACCATGCAAGTCAATCGAGGACAGGGCTTATAGAGTCTTTAGGCACAAAGCCTTCTTTTCTGTACTCACCTGGGCCATCTAGTCACTACCATGATACAACTAATAAATAATATTCAGAAACTACCTGTGGCATACAAGTGGAGCTAATAGTATAACCTTCTTAAAAAGTGGAGGTATAAATACTGCCACCTGAGTACAATACAGCGCTGTGTTTTAGTATAAGACACTTCAAAGACAAGCCCGGTGTTTCCCATGACCTTTGGTGGGGATCTGGAGTTATGTACTGCTGTTTGTATTGAACAATGCACGGACATTGGACATTTCGGTATATAGGAAATCTGTTTATTCGTGTGTACCAAACTCCAAATTCATGCAGAATGTCCCCATACATGTTCTACTTTTTGTTTTCAGCTGTTAATTAAATAAGAGGGAACATTTTGTATTTCACTTCATGGTACTTTATTTAAACTTCTAAGGTAGCGGCTTGAGTTGGCTTGAACCTTGTGGTAAAATTGCCCTGTTTGGGGCAATTCTCACTGCAAAGAAAGAGTAAACAAAAAGCTTAGAGAAAGCTTTTGAAGCTCACGTCCTTTAAATAGAAAATAATAAACTAGACGAGATCCCTCTTTAATCAAGTAGATATCAGATGTGCTGAAAGGGATAAAATACAGAGTACAGTAAATAAATCTCCTCCTTTTCCACCAGCTCCTTGAGGAATATGTCTTGTCCTTCAAGCTTCTGCTTGCCAGTTGATACCTTTCAGTAGCTGCTTCTGTTCAGGCTCTACGGGCTTCTTCACTCCATCAACCAGGCTTGGCAAGGGTTTACTCTCCACTGCTCTGCTCAGTCTCTGTGCCTGGAGATTGGTAGCTGCGTAGAAGTACTCCTGCCTTCTCCAATGCCACCGACTGTTCATTTGCTGTCTGAGGGAGCAGTCCCCCTCTCCCAGAAGGCTTCCTCTGCCCCAGGGTGAGGGAGCCAGGACTGGACAGTTAGGCAGCCACTGTTTACTCTGATCCAACTTCACCCTTAGCAAAATATACCTAACACAGAAACTGGGAAAAAGTTCTGGCATCCATCACAGCTATCAGTTTCACAGGAGGAGTTGGTGTCTTTCTAAACAGATACAGATAAGGATATAGTCTTAGATATATAAATAAAGTTTGAAAATAAGATTCTAAGAAGACTCCACGTAAGCACTAGCCTTGTCTAAGCAATAGTGGTGGAGTTTTCTCATTGGTTTGCTCTCAAACCTGCATAGACAGGAAAGCTTACTGACGTTGAGGTTTGAAGTTGATGGCACAGATAATGAATTGCATTTAGGCTTAGCACTTACAGAAATGCTTCTGACAAACAACTTTCCTGCAAAGGAGTATTCTGTTGGTGCTATTTGCAGCATTTTTTTGCAAAGCCTCTGTGTTGGTATTTCCATTACAAAACTCTTTCTTTCTGTTCTTTCAATAAAAATTCACTCCAGGCTGAAACATGGAACATCTGATCTCAGCTCTTGATCAGTGCTTGTTTTAACCAGTTTTCCAGAAAAATTGATTGAGCTGAGGTTTTTATGTTGTACAAAGGTTAAAAAAGGTGTGGAGGGGAGGAAATGAGGGAGGGGAGCAGTAGGACTGTAGTTGATGCAGTTGGTTTGATGCAGTTGTTTATTTCTCTACCAGTAGGATCAAAATGGTGTGCTATTGGCATCATCTGTAGACCATTTGTGCTCTCGTGGAATTCATTACAGTTATTTTTAGTGCATGAAATTCTGCACATTGTCCCATCTATAGGAAAGTATTTCAACAGCGACATAAATCATCATGAGGCAGTAGCAATTAAAAATTATAACAAAATAAAATATGATGCAAGATTATATACTGCATTTGTTTTTACACAACTTCTGATTCAGAGGAGACAAAAATCGCCATTTTCAAATTATGGAGTGCTGAAGAGTATTTTTGCGGTTTGGTTTTTTTCTTTTCCTACACTGTTCTCCAAAAAATATATATATGGGTGTGGTGGTAATGAAATCATTTGGAAGCACTGGGTCATTTTGAAAATTTTTTTTTCTGAAAGGTCAGTAATGTGAAATAAACTACCATTCTTATGTCTGCTCAGTTTGCATCTGACTAGAATTGAGATGCTGAGAAATGAATTCTGAGTCTCCATCTACTTCCTCAAAGATAGCAACAGCTTCACTGTTGTGAGAACTTTTGGCTAGTAAAGCCACAGCCATCAGCTTTGCCTGCTATTCTGGGTTGGTAGAAGCTTGCGGCTATGTACTTTTTGTTTTCTTGAGCTTGTTTTTCTTGGCTGTTATGTCACCATATTAGTACATACATGGCTTTTCATTTTGTGGCTTTTGTTTTGCTTGCCTGTTTGCTTTAGTGTTGCGTCTATTTTCCATTATTATATGCATTTTATATTATATACTACATAATTATTTCTTTCTTGCTGCGGCTGGCCAGAAGGTGTCTCATTTATGTTTGGAACATGTCCATTACACACAGACTCAGGCAGTTTGATGTGCCTTGCAGCAGTTCATGGCATGCTTATATGTTAGGTCTGCTTAAGCTGTCACCTTTCAGTCATCAGACCCTGCAGAGACTAAGTCAAGCTTTAGCTGGCCTACCCTGAAATAACCAATAAATTCAGCTTGAAATCGTTGTAAAGAAACCTGAATGGTAGCCTTGGAAGACAACAAATTCAAGTGACATTTTTGCTGAGTCTTCAATGTAGCTGCTTATTTTGATGTAAATCTTCCTGTATTGACAGCACTTGGAGAGCCTTCCAACGGGGCAGAAACATCTAGATTTAGTAGCAAAAGAACCACAGTAAAGCTCATTTTTGTCATTGGAAGGTATAAATATTAGGAGAAACAACTATAAGAGCCTTTGGGGACTTTAGAAAGAGGTGAGTGACAACAGTGTTAGGGACTTGAACATCTTGGTTCTTCTCAAAAATCAAAGCATAGCCTTCCCAGTAATCGTAATAGTCCCATTTTACTTTTGACTATCTGAAGCTCACTATAAAAATAGACTCACTGAAGATTCAAATGCTGCCAGGTCAAAGATTTGAATCTAGAGGTATACAGCAAAACTTTCTGAGTTATATTGGTTTTTGTATTGTTCGCTTAGGAGAGTTGTGGTGTTTGCTTACTTCTGATACTAGTATTTCTGTGCTGTGGAAAGACTCAATTAATATATGTAGATTCCCGAAACAGCTTTACTCCAGAGAAATTGGGTGTTTGGGAGTGTTTCAGCTGTTTTTAAATAGAAAATGTGGGTCAATCTAAATATAGGCTTTAAAATATTTCAAATTTTAAAGCATTAGCTAAAGTGACATTTTGATTTTAAGTAAATCTCCCTGCTGCTCTTCCCTCAGTGGTTTCATGCAAACAAAATTTTGTTAGGAAGGATTTTCTGATAGAAGATCAGATTTTTAGTCACAATCAAAAAAGTAAAGCCTACTATATTTAATTACCTAAAATCTTTCAATGTGTTACATATGCAGGTGGAAGTGGAACTTTCAATATATTAATAATAAGAAATAACCTTGCAGTGTTCAAGAAATCTGATATTCCAGTTCAATATGAGTATTAATGGATGCGAAAAAAATGTGTAGGCAAGCTACACAACACTAGACTTCTTAACTGAAAATATAGTTTGTTAGTAGATGAAACAGGATTCTCAATATTCGCCCACATTTGTAAATACATGAAAAAAAAGAATGTTTTTAGGAAGGAGTTATTTTAGGCACTGTACAAAGCTGTTGGGGGGCAGAAATCAGAGTCAGTGTCCACTTTTTCAGATGGCCATCAAAGGTAAACTGAGGTCCCTTAGTTTCTAGGTTTACCTATATTACAAGTCACTCAGTACACTATTTGCAAACTTGGTGAACTCTTCTGCTTTACTCCATAGAGAAAACAAACTACTATGCATAAAGCCAACTGCGTCGTTATCCCTGTATTCTAGGGCGTGATTTCACTAGGCTACTTCTTAGAGCCTCTCGTATAACATACCACGCTTTGTTGATGTACTGTTTCCTACCTTATAACATGAATTTTTGTTTTTCAGCTCTGAGGGACAACAGAATTGAGCTGGTCCGAGCTTCATGGCATGAGCTGAGTATCAGTGTCAGTGATGTGTCTCTGTCGGATGAAGGGCAGTACACCTGCTCTTTATTTACTATGCCTGTCAAAACTTCCAAGGCTTTTCTTACCGTTCTTGGTAAGTATAAATAGCTGAGCATACAGAAGCAAGTGTTAAACTTCTCGGGCTTTGGCAAATTATGATAAGAATGAACTTTTCTAAAGCTTGGCAGAAGATACATGTAAATGTCTGATCTTGTTTCGCTGAAGTTTATTGTTTCATATTGCTGTGCTGAAAAATAACATGCCTCTTACTATTTGCGCTGTGGCAGGATAATGAATTAGGGAGCACACAAATACCATGGTATGAGTGCTCCATAAAACGGACATAACCTCTACATCCCAAGGACCTTAAGTGCGAAGAAGGTGCAAGTGTTCATCTCCTAACAATGTATTCTATGGGGCAAAGGGGAGAAAACCAAAAAGCAAGAAAACAAAACGGGGTTTAGAGCTTTATCGTTTTTCCTTAGCTGTGCATTTTCTTGGCTCATTCTACTTTCTTTTTTTTTGTCTATAAAGTGCATATTTTCACTGGGTTTGCTGCTTCTTTTATCCTTTATCCTCTAAATGCTCTGCTGTTTTCCGCAGTTTATAGATACACATAGAAAAGCAATAGATTTCGAGAGATGCCCAGGAAATAAAGGTTCTCCTCGAAGCTTTATATGATTCTATGAATGTCAGTAGCCCAATCAGCTGAAATTGCTACAGTTCATTGAAACACACCTGCGTACCTAAGAGGTTATATGATTTTAGAGATTGATTTTTATTCTTTTCTCCTTTTTCTGTCCCTGAACTTGACTCTTTCTTTCATTTTTGTTTTATTTTTATATGTAGACAGGCAGACAGTTGAATTTAATAGGACTAATGTAAGATGTTCTCTGCGCCAGTAATATTCACATTAATCCACCCAGGGAATTGGTTTTGCACATCGGATATGAAATACATCTCCCTTTCAGTCCCTGTGAGGCTATTTTACAAAAATCTTCACAAGTTTGCCATTAAGGACAAAAAATACCCACTCAAAGCAGAATATTCTGGAATAACAACTGCCTACAGTTAATCTTCTTTTCTGCAGAGAGGCATCTCATGATCTAAACAGTGGATGAGTAGACCATTCAACCTTTTAAAAGGCTGAAAGACATCGAAAGGCAAAAGAAAGGTGTTACAAAGGCAAAGATCATCTAGCCAGTATTTAATAACCAAAGTAACTTGATCTTTCATGGTTCTTTTAGTTTTATCTTCATTTTGCGGGAGGGTTTAATGAAATTTTCCCAGCATCAGCTACTTACCTTCCAAGAAAGCAAGCTGTAAGTCTTAAGATGCCTGTCTTTTCATTTTATATTTGTAATTTTCAAAGTAACATTTTAAACTCTTGGAACACTTTCTATCTGAGAATGGGATATTTTCCATTGAAATGTATTACATCTTTTAATCAGATAAACTATCCTTTTATGTACTAATAAACTCTTTATTGACTGCTCTGTTACGGATTAGAAGATTTAAGTGTCAAGTATTACAGTAGGCACCATTTTCTGTCCTGAAAGACAGGAGTAGATTTATGACAGAAATGTACTATGCAATAGGTACTGCCGCTTGGTTTTTGTGTACATAATCTGTCATTTTGGAAAAGGGATGTAAACAAACCAAAATTGTAAAATGCAGGGCACAGGAACAATTACTGTGACTGATCCCTTTATCTAGCCACAAATATGAATGCGTCAAAGCACTGCAGATGCAAGTTATAGCAGTGACATTTTCAGAGATTTTAAAATTACCATCATCAGTATCACTTTAAAATAAGTTATTTCTGTGTTTTCGGAAGTCAAATGGATTTTTGCATGTAGTGATAAAATTTTTCCGAATTCATGATTTTTTTTAAGTTTTCATGGTTCATTGAAGAACAACTATTTCCATATTCAATATTATGTGTATAATATGTCATGATCATACGACCTCTTCCAAAGAACTTGTATTCAGCTGAAGAATCCTCCATAGCCAATGGAATTGTGATTATAGCTGTGGGTTTTTTGCTTATGTGCTCTCTGAAGATAAAGTAACTCCTGTATTTATTTTCATCCTCCCATTTCCCTGGACTTTGTATTAAAATCTTCATAATTCATGCTTAAAACATCTTTTCTGAACTTAGATCAGTTCAGCTTTTTATTGCCAGTTACATTTTATTTTCACAGCTGTGCTTCTGCTATACTTTGTCATCGTGCTTGCTGAGCAGGCCAGTTTAAACCTTATAATAGCAACTCAGACTAGGCCTGCATGCAGAATATATGTAGATAAGATGTTTTTTAAAACAGTCTGTTTCCCTTAGAAAGCTAGATAATTTTTCTTTTCTTTAATTCTTTAGAATTAACTACAGTTCAGACTGACTGACATTTTATTTGCAATAGGAAACAAGAATCACTGACTTTCAATTTTGATAGAAGGCGATGAACTAATTACTCTCTTTCCAGAATTGAGAGTTGTCCTGGTTTCACCTGGGATAGAGCTAATTTTCCTCCTAGTAGCTGGTACGGTGCTGTGGTTTGGATTTAGGATGAGAAGAATGTTGACAACACACATATGTCTTAGTTGTTGCTAAGCAGTGCTTATACTAAGTCAAGGACTTTTCAGCTCCCTATGCTCTGCTGGGTGCACAAGAAGCCGGGAGGGGAGGGGGCACAGCTGACCCCAACTGGCCAAAGGGATATTCCATACCATATGACGCCATGCTCAGTACATAAACTGGGGGGGAGTTGCCTTGGGGGGTGGCAAACGCTGTTTGGAGGCGGGCTGCGCATTAGTTGGTGGGTGGGTGGTGAGCAATTGCATTGTGCGTCACTTGTTTTGTTTATCCTTCTATCATTATTATTTTCTGTTCCTTTGCTGTCCTATTAAACTATCTTTATTTCAACCCACGGGTTTTACTTTTCTTTTTCCAGATTCTCTCCCCCATCCCATGGTGCGGGGAGGGTGAGCAAGCGGCTGTGTGGTGTTTAGCTGCCTGCTGGGTTAAATCACAACAAGAGGGTATGAAGAAGTGAACTTTAAGTCGGTCATATATTTATGGCTTTTTTGTTAGGTGTTCCTGAGAAGCCACAAATTACTGGATTTACCTCACCAGTTATGGAGGGAGAGAGGATGCAGCTAACTTGCAAGACATCTGGTAGTAAACCAGCAGCTGATATCAGATGGTTCAAGAACGACAAAGAAGTTAAAGGTATTTAAAAGGACTTTGATATAATTTGGTCCAATTGTCAAAACTATACATTATTTAGAATTATTTTTTAATTCATATTTGGAAAGTTTCTCATATTTAATCATTAAATGAATCACCGGTAGTATGTAGATAAGGAACTGATTGTAAGTTACTGGAGTGGTCATATAACCATCCTTTTATTTTTTCTCCAAATGGTAAGAATAGATGTTTTGAATTGCTCTGAACTCAGTTCAGCAAAATAAACTCAACTGTGACGCTTCGTAGAGAAACATTTTATGGATTATTGTTTTCACAGCCATACCACTCACCCGAGATATTTTACCTTTTCATTTCTTTTTGCCTTCTAATATGGCATTTGTCTGATTTGGTCAATTGCCAGTTTTATGTTACACTCCTCTAAGAAAAGTGAGACAGAACTGTCTGAAGGAGACAGGAAATTGCACTTCCCATAGGGGAGCTACAGAGCCTGCTCTGGTGAGGAAGAGTCAGGATTTAGCAATTGAAGGAGTCTCAGTTGGGAAACTGGGGACCTGCAGCTGAGGCAAGGATGCTGAGAGTGTGCAGTGAGCAGCATGGAGAAGACGGGCTTCAAAGGGGATGAGAACTTGACAGGGACTGGGGGGAGTTGGACAGTGTCTGCTGTAACTGGAAAGTCATCGGGTGACTCAAACTGAAGCTGAAAGCAAGGATTTGCCTTTGAGGATGCAGTGAGATAGGGAAGGCTTGCATGTAAGCTATTTACTCCTTTTCTGTCTTTTCTTTCACTTTGTGTGTTCTTTACTTGAAACTTACTTTTCTAGTCCATATGCCAGGATAAATGCCAGCATAGTTTAAAAACCTTTTTGGTGAATGGATGAAGAGAGATTCCTATAAAAAAAGGCTTAGTCACATCTACTGCAGCTAACTGAGGTGCCCGTTATAGAGTAGATGAACAAAAAGGATAAGGTATTGGTATTCATTCACGTCACCTCTGTTCCTTCTGTTATAAGACCAGATCAATAAATGATTAAAAATCCACCTTTTCTGTGTAGCTTTTTTTTTTTAAAAAAAAAAAAGACAACTTTTATCTGCTTTGTCTCATATTTGTCTGTCATTATGGATTTTGTTACCTCAGTAAACTGCCTCAAGCACAGTTACAGCACTAATTACAGAATTCATTAATCTTCCTTTACTATTCTCTACCACAAATCAATGTACGCAACCGGAGCTGTGATATAAAATTGATAAATAAAGGAGACTGCAGTTCATTGTCCAAGGAACCCAGTCCATTCTAGAAGCGTCTTTATATTTCTAATGAAAATCAGAATAGGGTTGAAGAAGACAGGAATTTTAGGCTGGAATCATTTGAAGTGTGTTTGAGCACTTGTAACAAAGATAGAAAATGAGGAAACAGAGTACCATTCTTCCCAGCCACTGGGAAATTTGAGGAAATTGCTGAAAGGAAAGTAGTGCCTCCTCAAACGTAATTAAAAAGAAGAATTTAACAGCACATCTAACACACATGGCACAGCACAGATTTTGTCATCCAGAAAAGTTGACAAGATGAATATATATATTCAAGACATGTAAAGACTGAAAATCACTCTAAGCAATGTCAATACTTTAAGAGATCCACCGATACAGTTGGCCTAACCAGCAAGGCAACACATCTGAAAAGATGTTATTTTAAAATTCTATTTTAAAATCTGGTGTAGTAACTTTGCCTTTCTTTCAGCTGACATGTAACTGAAACCAAGCGAGCAATCTGGTGATTTGACTCTTCAACTAATTTGCTCTTCTCAACAGTTCCTGAAGGGATGCTTTTTAAAAAAGGGGGTGGGCAAGAAACAAAGAAGATGTGTGAAAAAGAACAGGAAAAAAAATAAACCCAGAAATGAGAGGAAAGTAATGAGCACATTCATTTCAGTTTAGTTTTCTAGGTCTTCTGAAGAGCACATTGCCATTTCAGAAAGGTTAGAAATAAAATAACCTAACCAGTTTGCAGTGGCATCAGCAGAAGTTACGTTAGCTTTGTGCACTGTAAAAGGTGAAATGATAAATCTGAGAAAATAGATATGAAATTATATGCTAATGCAGCTGACATTAAAGGTTAGGAGTTCGTCTGTCTAGCACCAGTAAATCCAATTGTGTTACAGTGTATTATACGTGGTGCAAAAGAATATAAATGATCCATTGAGTTCAGAGTTGCACCAAAGGGGAAAAAGCCATTCTAAAATTGTAGCTCCATTGCTATTACTAAAAAAAGGAATTATCATCTGGTAAAGGAATACTGTTTGACAGAGTAAGTGTTAGTAATGAGAGAGACTGAATGTGAAGCACTGAGTACCATACCTTTTACTTTAGTGTTCTGTCTCTCATATATGCACCAAATTAACAAAGCAATCTGCAGTTTAGCATTCTGCTGACATTTCTGAAAGATTATGAAAAGCAAAAATATCAGAGAAGCTAAAGACATACTTTTTGTTAAGAAATTATCTATTTATTAACAAAATTTGTTACATGCTATTTTAACAGTATGATGTAAAAATATTTTTAGGTTTCAGCAATATTTTAAATGGGATTTTCTGGGTTTTTTTCCTAGCAAAATTTGGCTCCAAAAATAAATAAGATTATATTGGTTTGTTTTGTTGCAACAGGTTAAGACATTTTGAATTATTTCGTTTATTTTTAGTATATGTGAAGAATTCAGAGAGGTGCTGAACATTTTGTCTTGATAAACCTCTAAAACGAAGATGAAAAGTTTTTAGATATCAAGGCCATTTCATGGCAGAACTTTATTTTAAATGTAAACAGAAATTATATCTGCCTTGTAAAAACAGCAAAACTGTCTTTTTTAAAAGGTGATTGTTTCTATATGGATATTAGAAGTATGTGTTTTTATAAATAGATGACAATGAACAATCACTTATGGACATTCTATCATTTCTATTTATTCTTTTCACTAACAAGCATCTATACCTATGAGATATAAACTCATGTTAGATCATACAAGAATATCTGTATATGCACCTAACTGACAGAGTCATAGAAGTGGGCCCATAGTTGGCCCAACCTCTGTTCAAAGGTTAGAGCAGGTTGCTAAAGGCCTTCTCCAATTCAATTTTGAAAAACCTCCAAGGACAGAGGTTCCATAGTCTGTCTGGGCTAGATGTTTCAATATTCTAAAGTCCTTATTGTGGAGAATTTTCATTATATGTAGATATTGCATGATACCTAATCAGAATTTGCCTTGGTGCAACTTGTGTTCATTGCCTCTCAACTTCTGCTGTAAGCCTCTGAGAGGACTCTGGCATTTTCTTCTCTGTGACCATGCATTAGGTACTTGAAGGCAGCAGTTTGATCTGGCTTTAGTCTTCTCTTCCTCAGGCTGAGCAAACCCAACTATCTTAAGCTGTCCTTGTAGATTGTATGCTCCCACCACTGACCATCTCTATGGCTTTTGGCTGAAATCACTCAGGTTTGTTGACATCTTTCTTGCACAAGAAAGCCCCAAATTGGGCCTGATACTCTCGATGCAGCCATGCAAGTGCTGAACAGAGGAGAAGAATCACTTCCCTTGACTTGCTGGCAATGCTCTTATTAATGCAGGGCAGCTGATTTTTAGCTTTCAACCCTGTAAAGGCACACTGTTACCTAATGTTCAGCCTGGCCTCAAGATCCTCAGCTCCTCCTCTATAAAGCGACTTTCTATCTAGTCATCCCCCAACTTGTTTCATTACAGTGATTTCCAGATAAAATGCCTCTGTAATGGGTCTTTTTTAAAAAAATAAAACTTTTTTCAAGGGGGTATTTAGGAGAGCAAGGAGTAGCAAGAAAATAAATGAAAGAATGGACTACACTAGACATATTTTTAAATTCTGTAAAAACCCTGGATAAATATTCTGAATGCTAGTGTATGGTAACATACTCAGTACCTGATCTCCACTGCTTTTGCGTACAGGTGGGCTTATGTTCAGTTAGCATATATTACAATCACACCTTCATTCTGCTATGAAAAAAATTCTAAGATGATACAGCTGATAACATGGACAAGCTAAGTATTTCTGTTGATGAGGATGTCAACAGTTTATAGAATAGTATCGCCATCCTTTTTGCAGAGGTAATTAAGAGTTGAACTCTTTTAAACCACAGGTGTCTAGAGAAAGGCCCCTAAGCATCTGCTTAGGAAATTAACTGCTTTTGTTTTTCTAAAGGATTAAGCATCCACAGCCTCTCACTGATATTAAAGTTGTTGATGTCTTTAGGAACTGTCCGTCCTCCACCTGAAGTCAGCAAGCAAACGATGTGTACATTACTTATAACCAGATGGCTATCAATATAGCCGCTTATTATTAAATTTGGAAACTTAACTCTGGGAACAAAATCTCATGTGTTTGCTTTAAATATTAGTGAAGACATTTGTTGTTTGAGTATAATAACTTTGCTTTAGCCCTAGTCAATATTTCTCTCACCTACTGATCCCTAAATATTAATAGTCACCATGGCAGAAATTGAAATCTCTTAAAGTTTAGCAACCAACAAGCAGAAAAATGCTTGTATGCAAGAAATAATTATTTCTTAGGGAAAAATGGAAATCGTGTAACTATGTGGTGTCTTAATCTGTCTGGAGCAAATGAGAAAGACCACTTTTCTGGTTTCAGAGGTATTTTTAATCTAAAAATATGTAGCTTAAGCCATTTAAGATTTCCTTCCTAAAATTGATATTTCATGGAAATTTTATTTAGGTCATCTTCTTCTCAAATGGGATTTAGTACCATTTGTAAAACTGAAACCTCTCACTTTTTCTTTTTTTTAGGACACAGAGGACATATGCAGTCTCAGTGTAATTTAATATATACGTTTATGTAATTATAAATGTCTTCTAAAACTTTCATTGTAACAAATTAATATAATGAGCTTACTATTTCGCTTAAATAAGTTAAAATCAATAAGTCTTATAAGTGGTTGAGAACCAAGTAAAACAATTCTAAAGTATGTGTAAGAAGATCTCGTGTTGCAGTTAATACATTAAAGCTTTTTAAAACAAATGCTCAGTCTTTTGGATCTTCAGTTCTGATCTAACATGTATGTCCTACAATAAAACTTTCTGAATTTGAACCTTAACCTTGAGCTGAGTTGACTACTTCTTAAGCATAGCTGTAGGCTCCCTGCACACTAGTGTCTGGGCTGAAAACTGTCAAAGAGATTTTTAACTGAATCTGCACAGAAGCAGTAGGCCAATTTAGCATGACATAAAGCAGTGAGTGGAAGGTCTCTTTGAAGAAATTTTATTTCCAGTCGTCTTAGGACTTGTCTGTAGAGTACAGTAAATACTATGACATGCTCTATTTACAGTTATTCGTCACCATTAATAGCTATGCTTTGGTTTAGTTTAATTCATAAATTAGCATGATTCTAGCCAAACAACAGAATAAGCAATGAATAAAGTAAGCACAGAATTAATGTGACTACGTGCATGCAGCCGTCTGTTCACATGGCTTCAGTAATATCCATGTATTGCATTACTATGAAAGATTATAAGCATGCATTTAGAAAATTTAATATTTAGTGACGCTATGCATACCTAAGGGAACTGGTGGAGTCACCGTCCCTGGAGACGTTCAAGAAGCGAGTAGACGTGGCACTTCAGGACATGGTTTAGGAGGTATGGTGGAGTTGGCTTGACAGTTGGGCTTGATGATCCTAGAGGTCTTTTCCAACCTTTATTCTAAGTGAGGGTGGGAGGAGACGCCATTTTTTCTGATGAACAGCAGAGAAAATTTGTATTAAATTTGGACCTAAACATATATGAGATAATGATGGAAGGAATTTCCAGTGGAGTATCGTATCATGTAACCAATTTTTAAATTTTCTTTTTCAATATATATCTCCTCTCTAACAATTGGAGCAAACTGAGGAATTACTACAGTCTAATTACTTTTGTTTTAAAGAGATCAATAGAGATACGAAAGATGTGTTTTTTCAACAAGTGTGATAGATAATTTAGCTGTCTGATGGCGGACTACTTTTCCTAAAAATATTGAAGAGAAAAATGATTGTTTATTTTTTTCTTTCAGATGTTAAATATTTAAAAGAAGAAGATGCAAATCGTAAAACATTCACGGTCAGCAGCACACTGGATTTCCTAGCAGATCGCAATGATGATGGCGCAGTTGTAAGTTGCAGAGTAGATCATGAGTCTCTAAACTCTACACCTCAGATAGCAATGCAGGTTCTAGAAATACACTGTAAGTAATACACGTTATATATGCTTTTTTTATAGTTTTGTTTTGGTTCAGAGTTTCTACTGTGGGAAAGTTATAAAAATCTCTGATAACATATTTCTTTTAGCCAATTTCTCAGATTGTATTTGGTTGCTTGGTTGGGTTGGTTTGGGGTTTTGTTTGTTTTTTTAGAGGAATAACTTTAAAAAGTTTAATGAGAGCTTTACCAGTGAAAACACTATGGGACTTAGTTCCTGGCTTTCTTCGAGAAACGGTAGAGAGGAAATGCATTTGTCTTTTTTGTTTATCATTGCAGCAATGTGAAAGAGTTCTTAAAAATCAAAATCATAAAGTTCACAATTTTCCTTGAAAGTATCTAGAAACTTGAAACAAGGGTATGAAGAAGCAAAGTCCACAGCAGACTGCCTCAATAACTTTGAGTCATGCTAATGAAACTCTCTGTAATGCTGTTAATAACACAAGTCCAGGAGGAAAAGCCCTTTTGAATTTATTTGTAGGCCTTGTCTGTGTAGGATGTTACTCTAGATAATCCAGACTTCAATTGTTTTGTATCTCTATAGATTGGCTTATTTTTTCAAATAGGATTTCTGCAAACTTGATGTCTTCCACAGTGCATTGTTTCAAAGTGGAATGAACCTGCCTATGTATCTGTGTGCCCTGCTCTGGAGTCACGTTGTCCTTTGAGTCAGATTTCACCCCCCCCCCGCCCCACTTATAAACTGTGGGACACTCAGAACAACACCTTTTCACCATCAGATGACATTTTCATATTTACTTGCATTATACACACCACTCTTCAGGGCACAGCTATTACAGCTCTTTGGATTTCTGCAAGACGCCTGTACTTTTGATTGCTAGGTTGGAAAAACAGGCGTCTGCAAAATATTGTCAGACCAGGTAAAGGGGAGAGACTTTTCATCAATCTGTTTCTAGGGTAGGTGTAATCAACCTGTTATAAAGCAGACAAGCTTCCAGTAACTGCAACTAGTTCCTGAGATACCATGTCAAGGACTGCTGGCATATATAGCTTGTTTCTAAACAGGAGTATTTCTGTGAGCATCTGAGACTCGTGGCACATGTAAAATGCAGTAATGGCAAAAGCACTCCATGCACAGAAGCTGGCAGCATTGCTAAAAATGCCATCAGCAAAAAAGTCTGAAAGTTAGGAGGATGTGGATTAGCATCCACAAGGAATATGTACTGAAAATAGCTGTTTTCTGAAACATCCTACCTATCATTTTATTGGGGAAGACCAAAGCCTTTCTTCAGCAAGCGGCTATTAAACACCTGCCTCCCCTAACATGTTCAAATGGCATCTGTGCTAGAAACGTGAATCCTTAACAGCTTTATTTCCTTGAATTCTAAATCCCACAACCATCAGCCACTGAGCTGGCCCATGCCTTCACTTCCAAATTGCTTGCTCTTCCTTCAGTGCCCTGCTCAAGATGTTGGCACTACAGGAGATGAACCAGATTGAATGGAACCGTACATGCAGAAACAGGACAGCTACATGAAGTTTAAACTGAGTCACAGTGGCTGCAATGTAATGTGATTCAAGGTACAGAAGGGTTCTGGTTTGAGTGGGCATTATAAGATCATAAGGCAAAGAAGCCTTTCTATGGCCTTTCATATACAGAGCTTCTTGAATATTTGTTGTTTCCTTTGGATTTGCCCTAGGTAGCAAGACACTACCTTACTAAATAGCAGAGGGGCACATTTTCCTCTATGGCTGTTGCTTCATGTTTTGAACAAGACCCTTCTCCTTCTGTGGGTTCACTGAAGTTCTCTAACACAGACAAACTGCACCGGGTGTTTACATTTATTGATGTGCTTTGTATTACTGACCCCTCAAACTGCCAACTTATCAAAAGCCACAATGCACAAGTAATTATTCTCTATCATTCCTGCTTGCTCCATTAATTTTCCCCCAATCAATTTAATACTCTGCAGCACTGGTATAGAGTCATTATGCATGGAAAGATAAGTGAGAAGTCTGCCAAAAAGAAGCTTAGGTTTAGAAGAGAGGGTGGATATACCATTTAAAACCATGGAGAAAGCAATATTTTATTACTGGTGACAAGGAGACTAAGAACAGGCTATTATTGTCCTTTTCCTTACGACCTACATCCCCATGGTCAACATACTCAGAAGTCTTACATTTGGCAAGTTTCTAAAGGAAACTTTATAAGAAGAGAAGGAGATCCAGGGAAATAATGATGTGCTTCAGCAGAGCCTTGAAGGAAAAAGAGAAGGATGATTTACTAGAGCAATCCCAAAGACCTGAATGGAGCATATCACACTGGAACTGGGCCCCTTGCTTTTATTCTCCTGGTATTGCACGTTGTGGGTATTACTGCGGTCACTGGAAGCTGCTGGCTTTTTTCTATCAATTTATAAGACTTCAAACGTGTAAGAGAGATCCTATTTGTATTAATGAGAGGCACGCTCGCAGGAACCAATGTGAGCTGACCCAATACATCCTCGCTGCCACCTGACAGCAGTTCAAAAATAGTGCTGACAAAACAGATGAATTATAGGACCCCATGAGAAAAGTCAGGAGAATTTGTTATTCTGCCGTCCTGTAGACTCCAAAATCAAAACCAAGGTGCATGCATTGCTCCATAGGGCACTTGCTCTGAATGTCCAAGGTGTATTTCAGGTGAGCAGAGAGCTATGGGAGAATGATAACCGAGTACCTTAAAACGGTCAAACACAACAGCACAGATGAGCATCAGTTTGGCAGAGAATGGATGCACAGTAATTGGGCATCACCCACTAGAACTGCAGTTGGTTTTTAAACACCTTCCTAAAATCTGAAGACTTTCACCTGTGGTACATATATACTCCTTATGAATTATCAGTGTATCATCACAGGTTAGAAAAAAAGAGGCAATAATAAGTTGTCCAGCCATTTCTGTCCTGTATAATTACGTTTAAAAGTAAAGCTCTGCTGTGTTTCAAGCAACCAGCCCCTGACAATGGACAAAACATTTCTGGCTTCATCAAAACAAAAAAAGTAAAGGAAAACAAGAGAACAGTAGGAATTACAGGATTGTCTTTGCATCCAGTGGACGATTGGTAGAGAAAAAAGAGAACAACACAATGGTTGGAATAACAGGTTTTTATTTATGGCTCGTGAAAGACAACAAAACTCAATCTGTCCCACACGATGAGACTTTATGAAACAGATATTTTTAATGAGTCCATGGAGAGATGTAGATAGAGGTGGTTAGGAGTCCACACAGCTGCTTTTATCATCAGCTTTTACAGGAAGCAAACTTAACAAAATGAAAGCCAGTAATGCCATCAGCACAACAGCGATATCAGTACGGAATGTACTGTATTCCCTCCTCTTCCCCTTACATAAATCTTCACTTTTATTCTTGTGATAGAGCAATCAAATCAGCTTTCCCCAGTAGTATTACAAGACATGAAATGAAGCTGAGGACTAAACTTTTAAGATAAAAAAGATTTCATTTTCTTTTTATAAATATATGTGTGTATGTTATAGAAATAATGTCTGAGTTCTTCTGCTGTTCTTTTTTTTTAATGGTTAGGTCTAGAAGTAGACATTAGCTATATTATTGATAGCTTGACCAAAAGAAGGATATCTTGAAGGAGGCCATGGTCAGTCCCTGTTTTCACAGGGCTTTCCAGATTAATTTTGCAGACTTCAAATATTAAAATAATAGGGGTGCTGTTAGGATAACGATACTGCACCCCAGTCCAGACTGTGGGATAATTAGCTCCTCCAATCTTGTGAGCTTTATTTATCACTAACTTATGTCTCACTTGTGCTTAATCCTGTTCGTCTGTGTGTCATGCTCTGTGCACTGCAGAGCCGCCCAGTTGCCCAAGTCTTTCTGTCGTGCTGAAAGGTTTGGCCGTAATTTAGTTTCTGCTTGGCCAGCAGAGGTTTGTGGTAGCATGACACTGCTTGCTGAGTTTATTTTTCCTCTGACCCTTACTGTCAACAGTAAACCTAAAATAGACTTGTATCCCCTGTGGCTTTGCTCTGAAGTTTGCTTGTCAGCCTAGCTGCCACTGATCATTAGGAAGTGCTTCTTGTAAGTGATAAATACAAATCTCAAAGGGATATTTCATTTCTTTGTTTACTTCTGCGTTCAAACTAAACTAAGAATGCATTTGTTGTTCCTGTATTGAAGAATCACAGGTGCAGTACTTCAATTTTGAAAGCTTCTCAGTACGATATTTATGAGATTGTATACTGTAAGTCTTCATGCGCACTCTTGAAAAGGCATTTTGAGGGCAAGTACAACTTCTGGCCCACATCTGGGAAGTGAGTGAATTCTGCTCATCCCTCCTCAATTTCTTGGACACATGTTGCTTCCCAGAAGTGGCATCTTCACTTTCCTCTAGGTCTTACCTGAGCAGAAGCCAGCCAACATGTTGCTTCCTACTAAACGGAGAGCCATAAAATTACCCAGTGGTAATTACCTTACCTTAGTGAAGATTCTCTGACTACAGTAAATTACCCAGCAGGCCTCAGTAAAAACTAATTGTCTAAGCCTGCCCCAGAGGCTGCTTTTGAAGCTTTAAAGTGAAATCAAATCATTTGAACTTCAAACCTAATCATTGTGATTCTAAAATGGCAGCTGTGATATGATCCGCGCTGACGGACTCGGTGAGATTTTGCTCAAAAGCTGACCACACTCCCAAATGACAGCACTAATAAGCTAAATATGTGTTATGTAAAGAAGTGTCTAGAGAGGCAATTTTAATAAAATTCTATATTGGCAGGCACAGATGTGCAGTGAATTGTCAGTCTGACAAGCCTATAGCCATCAGCTAACTTGCTTCTACAGGCTATTCCAACAATGTTTGTGTAACAGGCTGTTTCTTCATTTGTGGGTTGTTATTAGATTCTTTTGCAACGAATGTCCAAACTTGACTTTAAAATTAGGCAGCTATTCCAAGAGAACGTTGGCTATTGTCCGGGAAATAAACCTATTGATTTTGAATTAAGTAAACAAAAGCCTCAAATGCAGCAGACTACAGATGAGCAAATCAGCAATGCACTTGTGCAGCCATGTAGAAAATTGTGTGCGCGCGCGCGTGTGTGTGTGTGTCTAACAGCAGCATACTACGGTGATTTCTGATGTATTAACAAATAGAGGTTTCTCTGACAACAGGATGGCATTAGAATTTCTGCTGGTGTAAAGCAGAGTAATTTTATCAGAGAGCTATGTTACCTGATGCTCACTAAGGGAGTTTAGCCCCTTATTCTCACTTGGCTGGTCTTGATTTTTTGTTGGAACACAGTTTCTACAATTATACGTTCTGAACAAAAATCAGCAAAAATTCGTGAAATATAAAATATATGAGTGTGAATATATGACTATGTGAAAATGTGACAATATGAGAAATTAAATATATATTATAGGATATGTTCATATAGTACTGTATGAAATAAGGCATTACAAAAAAAAAAAGGCAAGAAAAGGGTGGTGTGTAGTTGACTGCTAGACCCTTTGTCTATGGAGAGTACCTAAAACACTTATAGTTACACATCAGAACAGTATTTAGAGAAAAAATAATCTTCTTTAAATCTTAATGTTTAATTCTGGTGAATTAGTTACATTTCAACTATCTTAGTCACCCTGAAGAGCCACCTATTTCAACCATGGACTTGCTGTCCTTTTGTAGCTCAGAAGGGGCAGCTGTGTGCCCACGCAAGAGCACACAGAACTGGGCACCTCTTACCTATGATAAAGTATGAGGGGGGAGGGACAGTTTTCCCTGTTCCGTACATATGGTTCTTCTGTACTGTAAATCGGTAAAATACGTGTCACGCCTTCATTTCCTTTCAACTGTGTGGCTGAGGGAGACCATTTGGGTTTGAAGCTGTTCAACTAAGACATAAGATTTTCATTTTCTTTTAGTGTGCTGCTTTCTTTTTACTTCCTTTAGTTACTTTAAAAATCTTTTTTGCGCTTGCACTTTGACATGAGTTATGTCCTTTTTGTATCTCCTTTTTGGCTTGGCCTCAGGATTATTTTTAATTTCTTTTTTTTTTTTTACTTGAGGTATGTCTCCCAGATCTCCACAGGAGACTTAAGCAGTACCCATGTTTTGGGAACAAAGGCACATTTCCCTTTTTTGGAAGTAGCTTGTACTATCTAGGCAGAGAACATGTTTTTCCAAAGTGGAGAAAATATTAGAGTTAAAAGCAATTTCCTTCACTGATGCTAATCTTTTTTTGTTTCTGATCAGCCGGTAGCATTATTGGTGATTCTCATTTGCTTATGACCATCTCTTCATTATGCTGTGTGACACCCTCAAAGACACGCTGGCTAAAAGTGAAATCTGGGAATATTTGGCATGATTACACACTGCCTCAATCTTTTTATGGACAGTCTAGCAAGAGATACATCCCCAGAGGCAGGAAATGGTTTACTGACTAGGATAATGAGGTGTCACAGCCTTCCAATTTTTCATTTATTTTTTAACAGGGCCCCAAAATATTGAGCTAGCTCAAATAAGTACAGATAGACTGTATGTTGAGTAAGGAGTGAAAATAGCTGGGGTGTTTGTAAGAACTGAAACTTGTTTTGGCTTTGCCATGAGAGAAAATACTCATCTAACTATATCTTTAGTCAATAAGCTTAAGCACACGATTCTATAATTTCTGATGTGGTGAAAAGACCTGGATTTTCCAAGGGCATGATTCTCTAGGGCCATAAAAGAAAGAACTCACTGGAGATTTGTACATCCAGGGCTTTGCAGTTCTCTATTCCAAATCAGCACAATTTGCTTTCTTGCTATAAACATTTTATCTTAGAAAAATTTGAGTGTTTGGGAACTGTGACACCTCAGAGTCCTCTGGAACTTGTGGAAGGTGGCCAATATCCCAAGTTTAAGCCTTCTTTCAAGAATAACAGGATGGCACAGATGCAGCGGCACATTCTCTGGCATGGCCCATCCTATTGCATACTGTTCATAGCAAATGGCAAAGAAAATTTCCCTTTGAGGAAACAGAATTGTTTTGTTCCAAACAGATATACTCCTAGTGCTTTTGTTGGATTTAATGCTTTAATCTTCAGAGTTCTTAGACTCAGCTCTGGGAATGAGACATATTTAGGCTATGTGTTCTTTTTTTGAGGAAACAGTCTGCTGTCATCGTCATTCAGCTACCTACACCCAACCTTTTGGAAGTCACTAAGTCATTATCAGTGTGTCATGTCATATCGGTCCTTCTGCTAAGCATACCTGGCAAAGCCAGGTGTGAATAATAGGCCAAAGAGGGAAACCTAGAACAATTTTTTTTTTGAGTGATTTGTGAGGACTCTGGCTGCTACAGTCTCTTTGCTACAGACTCAAAAGGGTGCTGGGTTTTGCTCCAGTGGTGGCCTGTCCCAGGGATCTTTTTGACACGTGTCCTTTATCCTTAGCAATGAGGTCTACTTCCCATCCTGAGTTAATGGAGGGCAGTAGCCGGTTAGTGTAAGATACCACCCAGCACCTTGATCACTGGGCTTGGCTATAGCAATATGGTTTTCAGGAGGTATTCCATCTCTACAGAATAGGAGACCTGGACCTCGGGTTCTTAGATCTCAGCTATTCAAGTGGGTTTCTCTCTCTGACCTTCATTTCACAACTTAGATGGTCTTACTGATTAAAGCCACTTTGCATTCCTGCTTAAAAAGCAAGAGGGCTGTTTTTTGTGTGATGTGCAGACTAGACCTCAGTCTCTCACAGAACCTCCCTCTCCAATCATAGACAATCTTTGTGAGCCTAATCAAGCAGGAATTTCCATCACTTCAGTGAAAAACTGCCAGCCATTTAAATCCTTTAGAAGCTCATGAGGAAAAGCTAATGTTTTCTTAAATGGCTACCCGAGTCTGACAGAGAGGTACCGTCTCTTGCGACTGACGCTCCCATCCGTTAGAGGTCAACTATCTGAGTGGTGTTCTTGCTTTTCTCTTTCAATGAAGATGTTCTGCTGTACTGCTGTGACCTTGAGAATGAGAGAATTTCAAGATCTTCCAGCTGATTCCCTGTTACATTGTGAGACAAGTTTACCCTTTGTACACATTCAGGTTTCCAACCAAGACTCACCCGTGTTGAGATACTCTTCTGGTGTTTTCCCCAAACAGGATTTTTTAATCCCTGAATCACAGTGTGAATATTAATGTGGACAATATATCTCAATGTTATTTCGATGAGTGAAACTTCGGTTTCGTCACAATGGTAACTTCAGTGACCATTCTTTCCATTCTGCCTCCCTTAAAGGAGGGATACTTCCATATTTACCAGTATCAGACGCAGGTAAAAATAGTAATAATAAGAATGCAAATTAAAAAGGTACAGCCTTCAGTACACGTACGCCTCTTCACATTGAATGAAAAGTAAGTAAAAAGTTATTCTATTTAATTATTTAGCTCAATAATTATGTAAACACTGCGTTAATAAGTAAAATTATCTTGTTTAAGCTTTTCATATTAGCGAATACTTGAAACAAATGAATCATAAAGGATAGTTACTGTAAACAGTAAAGAATGATGTCTGTGAACATGTAAGTTCAGTGCCACAATATGCACGTTTAAATGAGATCAATTAGGTTAATGATGGATGAAAATAAGAAATCCATTATTTAAATGCAAAAATATTCAAAAACTTGTGGGTCCATTTACTGCCAAACTTTCATCTTTCAAAGGGGATATATAGTTCAAAGGGTTAATGTACAATCCTGACCTTTCCCATCTGGAGGCTTATGTTCAAATATGGTTTACAAGTGAAATATAATCTAATATAATTTGTTTATCTCTAAAATCTTTTGTAGGAAAATCCACAGAGTGGCTTGTCTATTCTGCATAGAAACTTTAAAATATGGTGCAGGCAGGTTATTCCATTTGCTTGTTGTGTGTTTAAGAGAGGGCTCAAGAAGGTTTTGGAGGAAGTTTGGGAGGGAACATTTAATAATATTAAAAGTAAGGTGTTCAGG
Organism: Phalacrocorax carbo; assembly: GCF_963921805.1. Classification (NCBI taxonomy): domain Eukaryota; kingdom Metazoa; phylum Chordata; class Aves; order Suliformes; family Phalacrocoracidae; genus Phalacrocorax; species Phalacrocorax carbo. Next base: position 103,141,135 of record NC_087513.1, on the reverse strand, counting down.
AAATAAACATAAAATAAATATAATTCTATTTCAGAAGAGTAAGCCTTTAGACATAGGAAAGAGGCAACCTGTGGTACAAGAAGTGAAAAGACAGAGGACATGGCTATGCTGGTAAACGGAGCACAGTGAGGTCATCCCTGAACTTGTTCCAAATACATGTTTGAACCACACGGTGCTTTGCCATGTGGAGATGCTAGCCTCGGTCAGTGTGGTGACGTTTCTGAATTAATGAGCACTGATGGGCTAAAATCTGTTTCCTCTCTGGAGGGGAGGCTGGGGAGAGAGCCTTACAGAGCTCACTGTAGGCTTTTGAGGTCGCGTAGTTAATTTGGTCACGACTGGCCACATGCCATTGTCATCAGTAGAGATACCCACAGAGAGTCAATCAATCAAGCCACTTGAGGATATTCTTATGAGGACATGAGAAAGAGAGTAAGTTAGTTCATCTACTTGAAAAGACCAGAAAACTAACGGTGTAAAAAAAGCAGTGCAGCTGATTTCCAGTAATGGTAAACATTTCTCTACGTAAGCAGGTAGGTTCCAGAAATAATGATCTATTCCAGACAGCCCAGCAGCAGTATCCCCAAGTCTGACTGACTGGCTGATTTTTTAAGTTCCTAATCTAAATAAAAATCAGTTAACTGTAAAAGTGATTAAAAAAATAATTTCTCTGCATTGTAGTTGATAAGATGAATGCCTACAAGGATATAATGTGAATATATTAGATGATCTATGTTGGAGATAAGTAGTGGAAGGTTGAAACTAGAAAGCAAGTTATTAAATATACTTGTTATAACTACTTTATACCGGGTAGCACTAACAAGACAATAAAGATTGAGTGACTGAATGACAGTCCAGTGTCTAAGAAAAGTTCCACATCAGGTCCCAGTTGGAGCAACAATTTTTCAGGTACATGGCTGCCTTTCAAGTTCCATGCTGCCTTCAAAAATATGGTTCAAATAATCTTTTTCATTTTTTTCCTAGCCTAGACTTGGTGTTATTTCAAATGGGATCATCTTGCAAGGAGGCTGAAAATTGCAGAATCGTATAGCTCACACCCCAGGTTACAATTCTGTCACCTTCAGCCAGTCAACCTAATGACAGAAGGACAAAGCTGTTCCAGGCCTTCCCTATAGAACAGTTTGAGGGGCTGTTTATTTCCGAAACTAAAGACTAGCAAGCAGGTGAGACAGTTTGGAGGGAAACATATATAGCAATTGTTAGTAGGACCTCCCAAGGAATAGAGGTTTGCCCTTCACGAGAGTGTGGTATATATTTATAAGAAACAAGTCACATTTTAATGTCACCATACTACTGCTTAGGTGTTTTTATACAGATTAAACTTTTATGTTGCTCAATGTCTGATATGGGATATTGAGAGAAAGGTTTGAAGGAGTATTTGGGTATGCTGAGCATCCAGACTTCTTATTTACTCCTTCAGCAGTTTTGGATGTGCTGCAGTCCTCAAGCCATATTCAAGATGATTTAAGTCAGACATAACAGAAAACCGAAGGCCTTAAGCAAAAGAAGCCGAGGATGCAGAAGATAAAGTTACATTGAAAGGTCACGCGCTGACTCAGAGTTAGGCATTTCCTGATAACATTTGTGATTTAGGCAGAAGTTTTTTTTTCTTTTGCATTTTTTCTTTATTCCTCTTTGGTGACATGGCAAAAATGAGATAAAACATAAATAAGTTGGAGAGAGCAGAGTGTAAGGCAACGGAGATGTTAGATCAAACAGAGCGCTTTGCATATCTGCAGAGACAGGCAAAATGGAGATTGTTTAGTCTGAAGAAATGGCATGACAGAAATAATTAAACAAGATAAAAGTTGTAAAAGTAGGCTTCATCGCTCACTGAAGAAAGCAGAACTGAGTTGCCAAAGAAAATATTATTTCTGCCATAGCATTCATGTGTGTACGGGACTTAACAGGCAACTAAGAAACCAGTGACCGATTCTGCAAAAGCATATAAAGGGGAGTAGCTGTATTTACACAGGCAGTGCTACTGGTGCTAACTATGCTAACTATCTTCATGAAGTGGCACACGTTTAGAACCGTGGTGACAGCACCACTCTGTCTGCCGCTTAATTCAGCAGGGTATACTGATATATCCAACGCTACGCTCACATTTACCTCTGCCAGTTTTAAGACCAAGCACAAAGCAGGTAAGAATGATCAATGAACACATTACATGACAAAAGAAGGGTAAGGCTTTAACTCATTTTAAATGGAGCAGAGAGGAACTGTGGAGCTTTGGTAGTGTACCTCCAACTTCTCTTTCACCTCTCCAAAACCCCAAGCCACACATTATGTACTATCACATTTTAATCACTTCTTTTCTTTTTAGCAGTTGTGGTGAAGGAGTATGGTATGACTGACAGGTGAGATGTTGAAACTGGTATTATGAATATATTTAAGAAAGTACCAGATAATCAGTGTTCACAGACTTAGTAAAGGGTTTCCTGCCAGGTTGGTGCTCGATTTCAGGCACTCATGAATTATGAGTGTCAGGAGGGAATATTTCACTGATCGAGCTTTCTTTTTCCCCACATTGGCATTTGGCTTGTTGTTTTGCATCCAGGAGAGCGTTTTTACACTCTTCTGGTACAAACTGTTATTACTGTTCTCTCCAACAAACATCGTTTTAAACTACATTAAAAGAGACGAGATAAAGGATGACATCATAGTCAACACAGAATCTCAGATAACAAAGGGACCATATGCTGTTTCTGGTCCTGCTTGACTGTAAAGTAGATTTTAAAGGAGGGTAAAAAGAAGATACAGGAATATCCTTGCGGATATAGTACCAAGTGTTCCCTTTTATCGAAGTTAAGTAGTTAAAAAATATTGTAAAGCTTAATTTTATGGTATTGTTGAATACACTTACTGAAATGAAATAGCTTTGCCATGTCACGATCCTTTGCTCTAGATTGTCTCGCCCATAAATACTAATGATAAAATAATTTGTCAGATAAATAACACTGAGTTTTTCCCTCATCTGTTTAAGCAATGACTCATTCGTTATATTCTGAGGCAGAGCATCAAACTTACTGTATCTCCCAGGGTAATTTGATGAAGCTTACCAATGCAGACTTGCTTTGCGAGTGCTTTTTCAAAGCAACAGGGCACAAGCAGAAGCCATGCTACTTGTCATTTACAGAAGCAGCCCAATTCTGGGGAATGCAGATTCACAGCTGTAGGATGCATGCAGCTGGGAAGTGTAAAAGCTATTAAAAATGGTGAGCACTTTCACAGAGCTGATTAGAGTACTCCTCTCTCTTCTTTCAGATCTCATTTGGGATATCCAATTTGATGTTTATTTTTGTACATACTAGAGTGGTTTGTCCTTGGAATTTGCTTTAAAAATCTTTTTTTCTAAGCTTAATTACTTAGGGTTTTTTTAGGAATAGGAATAAATTGTGTAGGAATATGGAATTTTCAAGGAGTTTTGTAACTGCTGTCCATATAGGAAAATTATTATCTTCTCATGGTTTTCTATTAAAAAAAATATATATACCTTAAAGTGTCCTATGCTTACCTCAGTGCTAATTAATCTGGAAAGTAGATACATCATCATTTTCAGAGGTATCTGCTTATTTTATCTTTGCATCTGGAAATGATGGAAAGGTTCCAAGGAAATAAGGGAGAAAAAACACGATGAAAAATGTAGAAAGCTGTGACATAAATAGATTTCACAAACATGCTTTTTGAAAAAAACAGAAAAAAACAGGTAGAAAATAAATGAATTAGTCTCTCAGGAAATACTTTAAAAATCTTATCATCTGGCAGTCATTTATTACCAGGTAGCAATAATATTTTATTATTGGACTGTTAGATTTTTATAACATTTTTTAAAATGATAGCACCAGAGCTGTTGTTGTTCACTGCCACAATAAAATATCAGAGAAATTTATGGAAGCTTTTCAATATTCAGAAGGTTTGTGGTCATAAAATAAAACGATGAAGTAAAGAAAGACGTGCTGTTGGTAGCTCATAATTTAGCTAAACCTGTAAGAAGAAAAGTGTGTTGTAATGAATCAATCATACTAATTTGGGCTCTGGTACAAAGACGAAATGGTGGTTAGTATACAAAAAATTAAACAACAAGGTAAATAAAATAATTAAAAATGGCAGAGTGAACCTGAGTATTATAGATCCAGGCAGGAGATGCTGCTGCACACGGTTACACGATTATGTCAGAACTCAGAGTGGTCTGGGAACAGTCAGTGGGCAACAGCAGGAAGGTGGGGGGCTAATACATTTCTATCCCTTTTGGTGATAAAGGAAAATTTGCCTTGGCAGTGGCAATTGCTGGCTATGCAGACAGCTTGAAATAGCCCTCAGTGGAAGAAACCTACCTATTCACCTGAGGAGAATAGTAATATTATGATCCATTGCTCTTGGGACTCTTGTTAGAAATCATGCAGCAGGTTATGGCAAGAGAAAAGTGCGATGAGACTCACCAACCAACCAAAGCAGAATTTAATGTATTGCAGCAAGGTACAACCTGCTTGCTGAGAAGCTGACACTCCTCCTGTTATTCCTAGAAATCCCAACAAAATTTCCTTTAGAAGGAGAGAAACATCCTTCCAGTGCCCCTGCCAAATTATCTGGCAGCTGTGACATGAATGTTATGGCATAGGTAGGGCCTGTGTGTTTTGTTCTGAGGGCTGCCTGGAGCTCGAGTGAGTGTTTTCCAAACTGGGAAGTAGTTAAGAAGACAGGTTCCTTGTGTTGCTTAGGGTCCATGAAGGTAAAACCTGGCATTCATGGGAAGCTCGCTGATCACAGCGGGAAGCATTTCTCTGCCACGCAAGCATAGCTCTCTTCCTGAATGGATCCAATGGCATATTTCCTGTTATTGGATCCAGTGCATAATTACATCGTTAAACAAAGCCTTTTCTTACTGGCAGTACTTTTAAGGCTTTTAAAATCTTTGTGTATAGAATAAAAAATCTAGTCACAAAAGGTAATTTAAAACACCTAGCCATCATTCTAAAAGATTAAATAAGAAGCCAGTATCAATGTTTTTAGAGGGAGGGATTTCGCTAACACTTGTAGCACATCCTGATGTATCATGAGCACAGGCTTCCTCTGACAAACCCAACACGTGATGTTATTTGTCCCTCTCTGTATTGGTGTCTTTCCTATTACTGTTAACATAATTTGCACTCAAACACTAAGTCCAGCAAGAATCACAGACTTCTTTACAACAGACTCAGCTTCTTACTGCAGGTGGAGAGACATTCATAACATAAACTACAGAGAGATAAGCACCTTAAAAGAAACATGTATCAGAATCAAAGGATTCCAGTGGACACCTAGGGTCAAATGATGTTAATGGGCTGTTTTCAGTTATTTAGAACATGAAGAGAGAAACGATTGTGTTTGCCCTGGTTTTGAAATAGGCACCTGATAATTTGGTTGCATGGAAGCTAATCAGATGGGAGGACATTGGTTTGGAGGTTTAATGATGTTTGTTGTAGTATTATATTAGATAGAGATGTACATTTTTATTTGGAACAAGCAAACCTGTTTGAACTGCTGTGCCTCCCTTTCTTTCTACCGTTCTCATTAGGTCTAGCTCTGTTGGTACTGATTTGAACTTGGAAGACTAAGTGGGACATTGTGAAAAATAAAAAAAGCGTAGAATCCCTCGTGTTTTAAGAAAGAAACATTTAGACAGTATGTATCACACTGATGTGTACCATGCGTAGAGGAAGGAACCTCACCAATAGATTTTTCTTTTTGAACCCCAAAGACTCATAAACTGAAATAATTCAAGAGATTAATCTTTATCTATGCACCTTATATATATTGAACCTTATATGTTACTGTCACCAAATGTGACAAATTTTCTGTGCCAGATCTTTTAATATCCTACAGACCAGAAAAAAAGATGCATTCTCTGATGAAGGGACAACATTGCAATCCAAGAGAAACATTATTTCTTGTTGACCCTGTCACCCATTTCCTCAGGATGTTGTGAACCAACCTTCCCAAGACTATAAGCTGAGACCAGTAGTACTGTATGTACTGGTTGTTAGTTAAACAGCCAATAACTTGTTTTATATTTATTATTGGTAGTCAGGTACAAAGAGAAGATCCAAACATTTTGCAAAATCACTGTATAGCTTGCAAAGCCATGAATGGATAATACTACAGGGGATCATCACTGAAATTTTGTACATACAACGTCTTCTGCTATGCCATTTTACTTTGAGAAGCAGGAGTTACAGACTTCATGCAATAAACACATTTAAAAACCCAAAGACTTGAAGGGCACTGCACTTCATATGAAATGGTAATGCACAAACATAAATGCCGTAGCTGAATATATATCTGTTGCCAGTTTGGAAAAGGTCTTCTTAAATTTGGGCTGGCATTAGTGAAATATCTAATATCCACTTCTGGCATTGTGTTTTCATTTAGTGATTTTTAATTTCTTTTAAATGTTTGAAATTGTTTAAACATTAAAAATGTTGCCATCCTTGGCAAGTAAGAAGGATACTCTGAGGGCACAAGCTCAAAGGCTTCTGAAAACATTTCAGTAAAAATTTTACATGTAAAGTCCAAGAATGGTTGTACCAAAGACACTTGATGCTAAGCATTGACAGAACTTTCAGTTAAGCATCCTAGGAAATGTGTAGGGAATATTATAGTTTTTTTGGTTTTTGTAAGTATCATAATCTGGCTTTAGAAACCTTTTTTAAATGTAAGCAAGATGAATGGTATATTCCATGTTATGTTGGCACTGAATGTAAATAGGGACAATTTACACACTACTGAGTTACTTGTAGAATTCTAATTCATAATGTGGAATGGGTTAAGAATATTCTCATACCTTTTTTTTGGGGGGTGTCAGAAAATCCTGAATTATTTAAACTAGGACATAGGTAATAAGAAAAGCTTTTTCAGATTCAAAGAGAAATCTTAGTTCTATACCTGAGTGGTAGGGAGACCTTAGAACACCTGGTAGACCTCTGCTATTACATGGGAGGTCAGCACACAAGTCCTTGCACTCTTTGAATCAGACCAAACCCTTAATCCGGAAGTAATCACTGAATTACCATCAAATAAGTATTTTGTGGGATCTGATCTACTTAGTGTGAATACTTCAGTACTCAGTGGAATAAGGAACCTCTTTTTCTCACAGATCACTTCATGGGCTCTAATAACTTGTCTAAAAAACTCGTCTTGGTGGGCTGATTAACACTTCTCATAAAAATCAAATTACCTCAAAGTGAGGGAGTATAGAATAGAAATGGCTTCCTAACACTTAGGGGTATAGCAGGCCTCTAAAATGTAGAATGTTGAAGTACAGGATCCTTCTTCAGGTACTAATAACACTATCACTATAAGTGAAAAGAAGGAGCTGTTCTTGTTCTGTTCTTGCTCCTGAAACTTTAACCACAATGGAAGATATCTGGGGTCCTGAGTTTAAATTTCATAGTAAGTTATCACATTTATTAAAAAAAAAAAACCAACCATGATCTATAATTCAGCAGAGAAATTGAAAATTAAGAGCCCTGACCTGGAGCTCCACATCTGGTACAACGTTCCTTTGTGCGTTTCTGCAGAGGAGAACCACTAAGACTTTTTCTGTTAATTCTGCTTTCACTGGAAGCCCAACAAAGGCTGATTTGAGCAACACAGAGATTTACCTTTTAGCAAAAGGTGCAGAGAACTCTAGTGGCAAGTACTGTTTACATTACAGCTGAACACACGCACACACACACACATATATATATCTTCTCTGGAAAAAAGACTGGAACATGCATCTTTGAATAGGTGCATTTCCAGCACTGCCTGTATTCTGATGACTATGAGTTCACTAATATTTTTACTCCTGAATAGTCTACTGCTTCCAATAGGCATTTCTTAAAAGTCTCAAGAAATGTATGTACTCCACCCACCCTTACATCTGCCCAAGAAAAGAAGTGGTCTTTTTTTCTGTTTCTAGGATTGTAATTACACTAACTGAAAATTATTACATTAGGGAGGGTGTTTGATATGATAACATGATGCTTTCATAACATCATTATAATGTTACCCGTTCATCTCATGACATTATTTTTCTTCTGAAAACTGGTTGTTCCCACACAACTTTTGCAGACTGATGCCCTAGGATGCATAGGGGTCATGCTTTGATTTACTTACTCAACCAGTAGCTGGGAATTCCTTGAAAAAGTATCCACAGAAGCTCAGTAATCCAGCTTGCTGAGGACTGAAGGGACCAAGGACTTCTGATATTACATAGGAAAAAGAGGCCAAATTACTTTTTTACTATCTTGGGACTAAGCAGTAGCTAGCAGAGATTCATTTTCTGATTCTGTTGGTGACCTGCTTTATGATCTTAAGCAAATTTATTTACTTTTATGAATTCAGTTTCCACTTTTATGCTGTGGTTGTCAAGGGCTTAGACATACAGTTTAACATAACTTATCATATGGGAATCTTCCAGCAGCTTCCAAGTGATTACTTTGTATGAAGAAATTTATGTGAAGTAATTTATATGAAGAAATTTAAGCCTGCATGTGCCCTTATAAGGGCTTGGCAATAAAAGAATATAAATACATAATGAACTCTACTTTACTTCAAGCAATATAAAAACAGCAAATGCATTTTAAACAAAGAACCGTTTTAGCGTGGGAGACCTGATTAACAGCAAAGGTCTGGTGACTGATAAGAATCACCTTTAATTTGAGATCGCTTCAAAGAGATTAAATCAATCAGTAAAGCAGTTCCACAAAGTATTAATGTTGGCACTAGTTATTGCTAAGAGTACAACAAAAATCATGTGCTGAAGTGCTTAATTTCTTCATATATCAGAAAACATTCATTACCAGTGTAAAGAGAAATCAATTTTCCACATGCATTCACTGAATTTGTATGTTGCTGAATAAAGATAATATTGCCTGATCAAAAACAGATAAATCTTCCCAATGCTTTGAAATGGCTTCCATGATCTTGTGCAATGAGATGTACCCAAATCCTAGAAAGGTGGATGAAATAGAATCAGGTCAGTGGAACTTTTACCTTTGGCCTGCTGAAACCGGAAAGGATGTATATAAAAAAAAAAAAAAAAAAAAAGATAAAAAAAATCCCAGAGCTTTTATCTGTAGCTGCTTCTGAGCTGTTATTTCCAGAAAAAAGGCAGATTCTTGGCACACAGGGAGTAGAAGATGTCTTTCTATGTGTCTAAAGACATGTTTGAGTCTCAGTTCAGACTGGTGCTAGCAATCAGTTGCAGCTCATAAGTACCTCATTACTCAAGCTAAAGACCGGAGGGCCAAACAGCTCTCACGCTGTTGGAGATGCATGTAAATAAATAAGTCACTGGGTATTGAGACCAGTGTGGTTTACTCTCAAGGCCTGTTGTTTTACCTACTCTCATATAAACTACTGTGGGTTTGGGGTTTTTTTTTTAATCGGATTTTCACAATGCTTATTCTTTTGGGAATATTTATCTGCTCCATAATGTCCTTAGAGCTCAGGATAAGGGCATATTTGAAGGTATTGTAAAGAAATTTTAGTCACTAGTCCCTCGTTCATAACAACACTGCTTGAAATATGTTATTACCATGAAATTACTGGGCCAAATCCTAAAAAATAAGCAAATTATTAAAGTTCTGCTAGATTTAATTGATATAAGTTGGTATACTTCTACTGACTTTTGAGGAGGAGCAACAGAAGATCTGATCCCCAATAGAACCCTTGATCCTACTCCTTTTGTTTGTTTTGTAAAAGTAGAGATTATCTTGGACATATCTATGCTACTTGTAACAAGCTGACGAGCAGATCCGAAAAGAAATCAACCTCACCTACTGTATTGCTGTTCTTGATAGTTTTTCTTTCTTTAGACCTTGTTTTCCAGTGGTGGTAGTGTTTTCTGGAGATTAGGTGATGTTCCAGTTGTTATGATTAATATTTCTGGGTGTGACAGGGTAAAGCTCACAATATTGATAGAGTACATTTATACTTGTCAAATTCTTCTAAAATGAACAGTCCTAGCAGGAGGTAGTACTTTGTAACAGCATTTTGTGTTCTGGAAGTATATCAGTCAGCAGGGTTTTATTATCTTTGTTAAAAATAACATTTTTGGATTAGTTTTGATGCAGTTATTCTAAAGGTTCCTTCTAATTTTAAATATTGATGTGAAAGTGAAAGTGGAGGACTAGTTTGTCTTAAAAGTTTTCCCCTTATGAGTGGACACAGTAACACGGAGAAGGAAGCACCCAAACCAGAATGTCAAGTAGTTTTTTAAAAAGAAGAGTTAATGAAATACAAAAACTGGGAATTGTAAGCTTCCCTAAAAACTATATATTGAATTAATCCCTGTGTTTCCTGTTTTAAAGAAGCAAGTAGTTACTGTACAAGTCAATTAGTAGGGAAAACCACAAGGGAATGTATTTCCTACACTACCTTACAGTGCATTAGAGAACGAAACATAAAGACCTTTCTTATTCTGTGTTAGTAAGCTCTATTGAGAAGTGCATGGACAACAGAGAGATGTCTGGGGCACTACATAAAGTAAACATGGGAACTTCGAGTTGCGGGAAACAGCACTGCATTGACCCATGCAAATGAAAACTTAATTGTCTGAGGTCCCCTCTTCTACTTTATGCGGCTCTTTTACAGTAATGCGTAAAATGGTGATCATTTCTTAAATATTTAAGCCAGTAATGCTAGCTAGATGGGCCTTTAATTTCTTTCTTCACCTGTGGCTATCATGATTACTTCCACCAAAGTTTAGCTCTTTTTCATATTTCTCTGGAAACCTATTGATCTCATTGCAGTAGTTGTCTCTCTCCCTCAGTTAAATTCTTCATGTATTCCTGTCCGATACTAATTTGTTCATCTCGTTCAGTGTATAGTCAAGAGAGTAATTTATTAATCTTCGATAGCACCGCTGAAATCACAGAAGTACTTGATGCCCTGATTTATTAAGGCACTTGAGGTCAGTGCCTTAAGCATGTGCTAAAAATGAAGCAAATGCCAGCATGACCTCCAAAGGATTAGTCACCTGCATAGTGGTTTGCAGGGTCCTTACAAATATGAACTTGTGGAACAGATTTGCTACGGGTGTAAGGTTGGTGCAGCTGTACTGAAAGCTAAATGATGCTGACAAGGCTTTCGGTGGAATTATGACAAGTCTACAGGAAGCCTTCCCCTTTTCTTGTCTTGTGCCATGCTGATACATCATGATATGCCAAAAGTAAAAATCAAAGTTCAAAAAATGCTTCTGACATTTTTAATTGTTCATATGCCATTTAGTGTTTAACAGGACTATTAGCATCCTAATAAGAAATTACATCGTTACAGCATAGCATTTTTGTCCATTTGATTTTGTAGGGTCGTATTGCCATGCTCTTTCACATTTGCTTGGTTACAGGGTATCGGTGGTGACATTACTACCTCACTGCTAATGAAAATAGGAATTGCAAAATGGATGGGACAAAACTTAGATACCCTAGATTTCCAGGTTAAAGTGTTTCTTCTACCGTAGACGAAGATGTCTGTTTTGTATTAGGAAACTGTGGAGAAGACAAGAATTTATGTTTTCCTATTGAGTCTGAAAATTTTCCTCACTATGACTGTGAACTCTGTTTTCCTTTTCCGAAGGAAAAAACTGTTTTGTATGGAGATATTTCTTTCTTTGTGGTCTTTTTTTCCTTATGAGAGGTGCTCCTCTAACTCATGTAAAATATCTTGATTATGAGAATATATCCTTGCAAGCCAGCTGGCAAAATGTTTTAAAAGTTAAAGATCTACCGCAAATGTTTTATTCTGCATATATTCACAGTAATTATATTGTGTATCTTTTTGCAATTAAAACTATAAAATTAATCCCAATGTATAGGAATAATATTTGTAAATTTTTAGGACAGGATACAGACTTTTATAGAGCGCTTTTTTTCAGATATTTAAAACATTGTCTTTGAAAATTTTGTTTAAAAAAAAAGAATGTTCTGTTTTAGGGGCAGCATTATTGCATTTCAGAAATAATATCCTGTAAAATGCCTGTAACAAGGTACTTTATCTGAAAGCCCATTGTAGCTTTCTTATTATGACTTCCAAGCTTCTGCAACAATAAAAGTGTTCTTATTCAAATGTATATTATTGCATTCATTCCTCTAATAGCAGCATTCCATCATATCAACCTATAAATAGACAAAGAAACAATTGCACAGAGTACTTGTTATTCATCCTCAATATTTTTTATTTCCTTGTTCGATATCAGACTTTGGAGCAGTCGTACCCAGTATTTGCATTGAGTACAGAAAGAAAAAAGTTATTTCCTCTGAGTATACATGTGCTTTCTATCAGTGTTTCCTTGGGATATAAAAAGTTACTGGTTTAGTTCCATTGGTCATTTTTATTGTCTTCCTGAAGACAATGAAAATTGCACAAGGCGCTGTATAAAAGCATCTCCAAGCGTAAATTAAATCTATGGTATAGTCTTATGTAAATAGAGAGGAATGTACTCTTAGATAATAGATCTTTTTTTGTCTATATCAACAAGATGTTTGTTTTTTTTCTTCCTAGATACACCTTTAGTTAAAATAATTTCTTCCAATTCATGGCCTGAAGAAGGACAATCTATTATTTTGACTTGTGAATCCAAAGGAAAACCAGTGTAAGTGATTTAACAAGAAATGTTTTTTGCTATTTTCTTTATTCTGCTGTGATTGCAATCCTCAGCTGCAGAAATCTGCTGGTTTTGTCTCATCCTGGGGTGTACAGTAATCTCTGGTGTAGAAAACCCCTTGAAGCCTGTCTTCATTAAGTGTCTATAGAAGATTGGTCTTTGTCATCTATTTTAGTTTTCAGGAAGAATTCCAGCTGTGAGATATTTTTTTTTTTTTCAGTCAGGTATATGAACCTGAAAGGAGTGCAGGCTTAATCAGTCACTGTTTACATCATTGAACTGATGATAGAAGAGAAAACGTCTCATGAAAATCTTCCTACATTAACTAGCCTCAGAGAAAATATATTGAACTTTCTGGATGCTTTGGCTGTCATTTACAGGGGAATTTGAAGTTTAATGATATGTGCAAGTTGGCTCCCTGTTTCTACCAGAATTTGAAAAAATGTAGCCTGCTTTAAGAATATAAATTGTTTTACTTGGAAACTAACATCTCTGCCAGCAGTATTTTTTAAAGGCAGATCTGCAGAGATTAACACTTGCACAGAATCTACTATTTAAATAGACTTCACTCTTTAAAACAGCATCTTCTCAGATGAGCTGTTGTATATTTACCCATAAAGATACACAAAGAAGCCAATTACTTTATATTAATATGAATCAAGTTTCTTAAATATTGACCTTCTGCTCAAAAGATTAATATATAGAGTTATATGGAGTGGTGATACGCAGCTTTAGAATTGTCTTGAAAATGATGGCGCAGTAATAGTTTGGTTCTAAAAAAGGTCCAAATTACATGCCAAAAATCATGTCACTTGGGGCTGAATTTCTCCTTGGTGTAACTTTAGTGACTTTATGGAATTGCTTAATGTAGGAACCTGAAGTCAGATTTAGGTCAAGTCAGGCGTTTAAGTCCAAAATTTCTATTTTGAAAAGCTCTTCTGATTTTAGTCTGGCATCATTTAAACTCCATAAGTACTTTTCTTTTTTTGTATTGTATACCTGTATCATTTTAAAGCAACTCCTCCGTCCAAACCTTGACTGGGCTGAGCAACTCAGCATCTAGATCGTGCTTCTACCCTGCTTGAGACCAGAACACTGGGGGTCCATCCAATTAAGTCTTACATGGTGCTCAATGCAGTTGGTCTTCTGTGTATCTATGTACTTCTGAAGTGTTACATGTTTCTGAGATAGACACCTCTGTAGATAACTCATAAAAATCAGTTGCAAGCCATCTCTTGCTTTTATAACATACTTGAAGGAGAAGTTATCCATTTATCTAATAGCCTTGGAGCAGTCGCCTAGGTATCAGGAGGTAGGGAGTCTGTTTCCCCATTAATTTCAAATTCAGCAGAAGATGTGCAAGTGCTTAAGCTTAGGAGAAGTCAGCCCTGATTGCCCTGAGTGTGCTGTTGAATAGACGGTGTTTAGCATTTTCCCTATTTCGGTGTTTTCCTCATGACTTAACAGGTGACAGCTACAGGCCAAGTGCTCTGTTTGGCTTATAAACTTCAGGCATACTAGCCCCAGGTGCTTGATTTTCACTCTTCATCTAACTTTCTCTGTAAAGATAAAGACTTAGAAGTAAGGCAGTAATTACATATTTTAAATTACCTGTTGTTGGGGGGGGCGAACACAGCACACGAAACGACACGGTTTGCCCCTTAACATTTGGAGGTTTTAAATCATAACAAAGTTTGGAGGTTATGCGTTGATTTTTTCTTTCTGTTCTTTTTGGTTTTGTGAGACAGGTAGCTGGATGGTTGGACAGGTGAATGTAATCGGTATGTGGGGCGGAAGGAGGAACAGGTGTATAATACCAGCTAGGTATTCTAGTCCTCCGATGATTTCACCTGCCTCTGAGTATTACAATAAGGAGGCATAATGCTTTTCAGTTTCTGAGTGTATGGGAGTCATTTCAACTATCTTTAAACATCTGCACGGTAGATATTTACATCTGAGCTGCTCACTTGGGCGTCCCTTTGCATTCAATGGAGAGATCTGGGCACTGCTATAACATGACAGGTCTAAACTACATTAGACAACTACAGAAGAGCCAGAGCAGATCATACCTCTGCTACTTTCTCTTCACTAACTACATGGATTTTAGACAGTTAATTCAGTCAAATATCTACCTCTATATTTCGGGATATCTAATAATATCTAATGTCTAAATACAAACATTTCTATCAAATTCTGTATCTATGTTTAATTTGCATTAGATGCATTTTGCTCTCTGTCTATATCTTATAACCACATTTTCATAATCTTCATTGGAAATGGGCTAACATTTTTTTCACATGCCAAAGATGTCATTCTGTTAAAAAAAGAGACAATTAATCCTCTCAGATACTAGATTGTCCTCTAGACCCCTGTATTTCTTAATCATTTCTGAAGGCAGTAAAAAACTATAAAAGTGGTATGTTTTAGCTTGACATACACAGCGTTTTCTGTTTGGTACACTAAATATTGTAGATATTCTTCACATGTTACCATTAGGGGACATTGGTTAAAACGTACTAATTAAAACAGAGCTGCCATTGAGGTGTTTAGTTGTTTTGGGTTTTTTTTTAAGTAGAACTCAGTTGCAACCTTAATGGATTCAAATGCAAACCTTACGTGTGTTTTGAAAGGGCAGCCAAATAACAACTCCACACCACAGAATTATCAAGGCAGGGCACCTGTATGTGGTAGCCTTTGGGGCATAAATATTTTGCCAATAAATGCACCTCTAATTGCCCATACCACAAGAACTGCCAACATCAGCTGCTCTGTATGGCTTCATTAGGTCAGTCTTTCACGGCACAGAGCCAGTAATAAATAGGCATCCTCCTGGGAGCAGTTTGCAGTTGCTTAGCATGAGAAACAGTAATGTCATACTCCCAACCTACATTATGATTACCTTCTGGCTTGTAGAGAGAGAGAAATTGGAGAGGTCCACAGAGCCCAAATATGTCATTGTCACAAGATAAGTGATGAACTGTGGGCTTCGTGGAGAGCTCAGCGTCAGCCATAGTCCTTCGTAGCGATTTACACACCATGGGTTAATTTCTATACACTGTCAACTTTATGTCACAGTTACAACAGTCTCTCCTGTTTCCTGTAGGCAGCAGTGAATCATACCAGTAAATGAACACTTACTTATAGGTATATTTCTCTTATATCTCAGAGCAATTTTCACAAGTGTCGAAATGACATTAGAGTTGAAAATGGAGAAAGAATGAAGTTGGGTTTTGGCTGTGGTGACATTCGTGGTAGTTATAGCTGCTGCAGAGTAATTCTTTCCCAAACAGGAAAAGCAGAGTGAGGCTAAAGATAGAACATACTTACCCCATCTTACATTTCATCACCAAGCCCCTTCTTGCAGGGATTCTGTCCCTCAAACCATGTGCATCATGGATACCCAGATACTGTGTTTCAAAGCTACGACACAGTCCTAAGGAAAAGCCCCACCTAACTTAGGGAATGGGAGGGAAACCTTGCTCATACCAACACCTCTGGGAAATCAACTGTCCTCTGCATCTCCTGCCAAAACAGAAGCCTCCAGAAATAGAGCAGAGAGGTGAGGAATAACATTTTACTCAGTGTAAGAACTGGAGAACTAAGGCCTTGCTAAGGTTTCATACTTTGGGGTATAAGATTTGTCTTGACCAGTCAATACCATGACTTTGGACAAGATTAAAAAATGGCCTCAGACACTTCACTAGGTTAACAATTGGACTTGATGATCATAAAGGTCTTTTCCAACCTAAATGATGTTAGGATTCTATCATGTGTGCAGCATTGATTGTCATAACGTGTGAAATGGGGTGGAATTAACCCAGACTCTGACATTGGTAGTTGGTATGAATGGGTGCTCGTTGCCTCATGTTTCTGGTCTTCGTACAGAGAACAGTGTTGGAACAGGAGTCCTAAGAGTGGGCTAAGGGGTAGAAGAGAACTGGAGGGGTGGTAGAGGGGGTGAAGAGGAAGATGGAATGGTGGGTGAGCCATTTTGAATGATCCAGTGAGGCAACATGAAGGGGCATAAAAGGGGATGCACAAATTCTGTAACTATGCTGTTTTATCTCTTTGCTCATCACTGTGAGGTCAGGGATAGCTCTGACTCTGGTCGTGACCTTCTGTTATTGCTATTAGGGGAATTACTTTGGAGGCAGGAGCTTTTTTCTGGGTAGGTACTGTAATGCTGCTATAGAAGTTTGATGATGCCAGTAAAAAGAGCACGCTAGAATCCTGCGAGTTCTGCGATGGTTTTGCAGAGGCAGGACATGTGGGGGATTAATAAAGTGTCACATGCTTATAGACTCTGCCACAGTTCCCTCTAGAGTATGTGTTGTGGCTGGTGCAGCTTCAAGCAGAGGTAGGCTGCCTGGGGGGTGCTGGGGGGGTTACTGCAAGAGCCATCAGTCCTTGGGTTTGCCCCTAGGGACTCTGACGGGACTTGTGTCATGACACCAGTCCCACGTGGTGGGATGACATCCTGACCGCAGCGTTGAGTCAGAATGGGAGTGGTTAGATGGTGAGGGGAGGAAGCTTCCTCATACATTGCCTTCCAAAAGACCTGCCTCTTGCTTCTGTATGCAAGTCTGGCTACATTTATTGCCTCCAGGATCTAACATCAAAGTCTGAGTATTCTCCAAAAAAATCAAGTTACACTTATGGATTTAGACCTCTGGATTTGATGGTGTTCTGGTCCAGTTTGCGTAGCACTTTGGACACCAGTTAGAGACAACAGCGGAAGGCTGGTATTTGAAATATTGTGTGCATAAAGATATGACATTTTCGATTAAAATTTTCTGTTGGTGGAAAGGAAGAAAGAGGAAATATATTTATCAGTTTACCACAGAGATTGTTTTTAAACAGACCTGATAAACATAACTCACAATAGAAACATAAGCTATTATCTGTAATATTTTACGGGAACTTGAGATAGTATTTGTGAAGGTTGTTGTCCGATCAATGGATACCCAGTTGATAGACCAAATTTAAGAGCTTTCTTTTGGATAAATTCTAGTAGGTGTGTTTGTGTCAGCTTAGTCTCTTCTTATGGAGGACTCGCTGGTTGTTCATCCTATTAACTATTTTAATAATAATGATGTCCATTTTTAAAAAAATTGCAGGTAAAAAGTATTTAGCCATTTCTTTGCATAGCTTGGGCCAAGTCACACTGTAGTTGACATCACTATTCAATAGCATTCCTCTTTTGGAGATACTATTGCTTAGTTTCAAACTGAACTGAAGCTAATCTCTTATCTTTTCAATCCTTAGAGCTATTTTGTCATTTCCAATATTTTTGGCTGGGCCCCTAGAAAGTTGTCAGGCTATAATGTTTTAGTAAATTACTTTGCCTAATGTGTCTGTAAGGTGTCGCTGTCTCTTTTTAGTTTATTTGTTTTTTAGCTTAATATAGTTTTACATAGGCTTTGTCTATTTTGCAAAGAATGAAATGTAATTAAGCTTCAGAAATCATAGACAACCATTTTATGAGCTCATATGCAATGTCTAGACTTTTCTGAAGTCACATTGCCTGACAATATTTTGAATATTTTAAAGTAAACAAAAGACAGCTGTAAAAAAAATAAAAAACAAAGAACAAAATGATCATTTACACTGTCATCTGTGCTTACAAAAGATTTTAAAAGCCAATCCTTTCTTATTGCAAGTTATCACTTCTACACACAGTTGTATATAACAATATAGTCTAGTGACTCAAAACTGCCCCAAAAGTGAACTCTAAAACTGCCCCATAATGAAAAAAAGGTTCAATATTTAATATGCTTAGCACTCTAACCAAAGCATGCATGAAATATGTTGGGTTTTTTTTTTAATTGGTGTCATTTCAGCAGGAAGGATGTCAAAATATAATGGAATAATTAGGGCACAGGAAACAAAGAGAGTTGGCTGTCTCCTGTGTGTATTAGAGAAATGTCTTTCCATTCCATGCAGCTCAGGGGAATCATAGTATAGTTGGTTGACTAATGTAAAGTGAATATTTGGCCTTGTTTGAAATAAATAGGAAAGATTTTTATTTCAGAACACTCACATATGTGTCCTTCATTAGGATAATGTTATTCCTAAGGTCATGAAAAGGTTATAGAGAAAAGCACAATCAGTAAAAGCACTAATACTATAGGTAACCAGTAACATATAGTCAAATAAACATTTCAATGTCAGAAACATTGATCACTTCTAATAATGAGGGCACACCAAATAATCAGGCTTGCACGATGAAGCTATTGCAAACTGTGTATGGTATCACCACAGAAAGTTCTGCCTTTTCTAGTACCTAAAGAAGACTGCCTTAAGCGAGACAAACATTTTGCAAAGGCTGATGGAATCAAATACTACTAATAACGGAGAAATTCCGCCACCATTCTGTCAGTGGCCTCAGTGAGTGGCTGTTTCCTTTTAGAAGGACCTGACAGGGCTCTAGGTGAAAAGAGAAAACTTAGTGAAGAGAGTTAACTAGGATTCAGTCACCTGAAGGCAGCAGAGCCTGGCCTTATACTGGCCCATGTTTAGCCTACTGTCAGGTCCTTCTCAGCTCATGTGTTGGATTTTGCATCTGACCCTGCTGAATTTCCCTGCCTCCCATGAGGGACCTGTTGGCCCATTCCTCCAGCCTGTGGAGGCCCCTCAAGTATACTCAGTACAGCCAAAGTTTGGTGTAAACAACCAGCTTAATGAGAGCACGTTCCACTACCTCAGCCAGGTCTTTGATATTAAACAGTTAAACAGGACAGGACCCAGTCAGTATAGACTCCTGAAGAATTCTGCTTGTAACCAACCACCGGGTAGACTGTCCCTTCAACTCAATGGTCCAGTCAGTTTTTCACCCATTGAGTCGTACACACACCCAGGACAACGGTAACATCCCAGCCTAGATACAAACAATACCATTGGAGGCAGTGACTGAAGACTTGCTAAAGTCGAGGTAGACAACATACACTGTCTTCATCTGCAGATCCTGTCATTTCTTCAGAGTTTTTACATGCTTAGTAGTTAGAAAATTATAGAAACATTTATTTCATTAACGGTTTTGTCGCAAACTCAAGGGTAAAATGTATTCTAAAGAAAAGGGTAGAAAATCTCTTCCTTCCTCTGAATAGTTACCTTAGTTCAAACTAATTCAAAGTGGAAGGACCTCTGTACCTAAGGACTGTATTGTGAGAAATGCTAGAAGGGACACATTGGGATTTCCTGACTTTCATTATACGGTGAGAAACATCATAATACTTTGCTCCCTGGAAACTGTGGTGTTATAGGCAGGATGTAGCCTTTGAAGAAGATTCCTGACTCCTTCAGTGGAATAGCAATTATGAATGGTAGCTACAAATGATCTGTGTGACTCAGGTCTTAACTGATGCTTACCCTCAGAACACAGAGTTAAAATAATTTCCTCATAGCTGTTCATATGTTTCTTCCCCCTAGTATCTGAGAACCTGGCAAATATTTTAATGTTTATTTTTATCACACCTGTGGACAATTAGGGTATTCAATTGCCTCAAATTTACAGCTGGAAACTGAAGCTGAAAAATAACCTAAGATCAAAATTGACAACTAGATCACGTACATTTTATGTCTAACGTTGAACACAGTCCCCATTTTCCCAAGAGTATTTGATGTGACATAGCATCACACTCAGAAGATAGATCATCATTTGCTTGAACTGTAACGCTGAGTTCTTAGCACATGTACAAATCTATGCTCAAGAGTCTGAAATCAGAAACTAGCAGAGAAAAAAGCGGAGACCCACTTGACATTCAGCTATTAACATTTTGGTGTAAGTACTTTGCCAATATTGCTTTGAAACTACATCATAATGGCAGGTTTAGATTCAGAATCATTAGTCTAATGGCCAGCATTTTGTCCACGTGCAATTCTTTCTTTCCTCCTTTGAGATGATACACTTCCCATCTTCTCTAGCATGTGAGATGAAGGTTCTGTAAGAAATTATCTCATTTTCTGCATAAATTTTATTCACTGCAGAATTCTGTCTGGATTGTGCCATGAATACCTAGCAGCCTAGAAAAGAATGCTAGTATCAGCTCCGCCTGTATGAATTATTATAATGAATCTGGAAAAGCATGCATATTTCTGTGTTTATAAATCACCTTGCAGAATGAATCCACAGCCCAAGGTGGATGCTCAGTCAGTATCAATAAATATTAATGATTTGGAAAATTGGATGAATTTGTCCATATCCAGGATGAAATATTACTCTAGCAAAATATGAATATGGTATCAAAGTATTCCTTCCTTAAGCTTCATACATATTTGTTCATAAGAAGTCCTGAATTGTAAGAGTCTATTTCCAGGTTTCTCTAGAAAGGACCTCCTACAACTGAAATCAAGTAGGTGAAAAGAAAGAAGGAAAGCTGGGTCCTGGAGTTCCACTGTTTTATGTTTAGATCTGGCCAATCTTTTCTTAAGCAGGAAGGTGGATGGTTTTGAATTTCACTGTAACTGAATTTAACAAATTGGGACTCTCCCTGGCCTCCTTTACCTCCATCCCAGAACTAGCACTGACCTCTAACACCTCTTAGTATCTGAAGTATCTCTTTATCTCACATTTATGCCTTCTGAACACCCTGAGTTTACAGTTAAGTTTCCAGGGGCACATGTCACACACAGCTTTGGGCAAGATTCTGTAAACACATTCTTGAATAAATGCTTACGTATATAGGACAAAGTACTGTGTCTGTGGGTGTGGACTCGGACAAAGACAAGAACCCCTCCTCACAGTTCTCAGCGCTGTGTTCCTCGTCACTGGGCAACAGCTCTCAGGATAGATCAGGCTCTCCTATTCCTGTCTGTTGCCTCACTCTCTGTCCACCCCAAGTTGTCGTTCTTTGGACTTGGCTTGTTCAGTATTTAGACAGAGCCTGTCTCCTACAAATACAGAGGATATCTCTGTCCTGTCTGTCTCTTCTGTCTTGTTCTAGTTCATTGAAAAGTTTCTTCTTTGTCTTTTCTTAAACAGTGCATTTTCATCTTTGTATCTTTATCCTATTTAAGCTCTTTCTGTATTCTTTTTTGTTTTGAGAAGTGTGAACTTCCATTTCTCGAAGAGGAACTGATTATATTTGAGTAGGTGGTTCTTAACTCAAAAACAACCTACTGTTAACTTGATCTGATGGGGTATAACTCATGTTGGCTAATGTTAAGCACTCTGTATCCCATGGTTATTGTCAACCACATAGAAATTTCTTATCATCAGCCAAACTTGTAAGTTAAGCATCTAGTTTCTCCACCCACGTAGGCAGCAGTGTATATCTAAAGAAATTTTTATCAGTAACTAAACACTACCTTTCAAGCTCTTTCAGGCAGGAAGATCAAGAGGAAATATATCATGTGCAACATAGACTGATCACATAGCATGCCACAGAAGTTTTGTAGGTTGGAATATACGTAACTCTTGATAATGGTGAACCTTTTCAGCATCCAAATTCCATGCCCAGTTTATTTTTTAAACAATTCTAGTTAATAGTCACTGATGCCAGCCCAAATCTCTGTTGAAGCCAAACTTGGCAACACTCGCCAGTACTTTGCCATTGTTGCTATAATTACTTTCTTTGTCTAGTTGACCTGTTTTTAAAGTACTGTCATTTTGAAGGAGTTCATCCTAATGATGTCTCCTGCCTTGATTTAGTAGGCATCTGTTATATGCTATGTTGAATGAGTGCTCATTTTCAGTGAATGTTCTGAAATCTTATGAAGAATATCATATGAATTGTAGGAAAAATCTGCCTAGTGAAACCTTCCAGATAGGTAGTTTATCTTTGCAAGAAAAAGCCAATTATTTTAAAAGGATTATGTAAATATTCGGCTTGTAACCTTCTACACCAATATTTCATTGGCATTACACCTCCGCTGTGGAATTATGCTGTGATGTAGTAGATAACGTATTAAGAAGCAGGTAACATTTTTGCTGAGATACAGCATGTATATTTAATAGATTAAATTTCAGTTTGTGTTAAACATCCTGGCCGTCTGGGAGGTTGTATCTTCTTTTCACAGCTGGGACCTTCTATGCTTTTTTTTCCCCCAGTATTTTTCAGGGAGTAGGGAAATTGGTATTATAAAACGTGTGACACAGAAAGAAACAGGTGGCAGTGTTAGTGCCTGTCTGAAAATTACACTTTACAATAAAGCCTCCTGCAGTGCTTAAGAACTTCCCCTTTAATGTTCTGTAAAATGATCACATTGCCTAATAGGCTCAATTCAATAATTGCTTTTCCTCTTCTCTAAGTGTCCCTTTTCTGCAGTGTTTACACATAAAATGGTGCAGAAAGTAGTGTGAAAAAAACAATGAAATGCAGCATTTTTGCTGCTCATTAAATCCATTTTGCATGTGTATGCCTTTCAAAATAATTCTTTTCCTTGCTTTCAGGTTGGAACACATTCTAAAATAAAAAAAGGCCCAGAGAATAGAAAAATAGATAAAATTGAGATACAGCATGGGTAATTCTAATTGGGTACTGGACTGCAAGTTAAAACATATGAAAAAAAAAAGTTTTGGGAGAGGATATGATGCTCAGTCTTTTAGATACTTCAGTCGCTATAGATCAGGGATTAGCTATGCTTGCAGGTAAAATTACAGCGTTCCTGAATCAACCGTTAACAAAAGAACACAAGAGGACAAGTTAGTATAATTCCTTCAGTGCAAATCATGCTTACAGTATTTGCTGTGTTACACAATTGCAGAAACAAAATTTGTTTCCTGGGTAGCAGATGTGATCTGGAACACCCAGTGTCATGGAGAACACCAGCTCCTTGCATATCTGCATTTTTGCCCTGCATCTATAGCAGCCTAGTACCCTAAGAATATGCACATGCTGTAGGCTAGCAGGGTAGCACACCATCCTTCTAAAGGAAAAGAGGTGTGCATTTAAGGAACGGCATAAGGAGGGCACCTTAAAATCGAAATATAATTTCATAATTTTTTTTTCAATTTCTTCTTTGTATTTGGTGTCCTTTCATTCAAAAACTCACACCTCCTGTTCTGAAGACATAATCTATCTTTATGAAGTTGGACGCTGATTTTGGAATTTTTTCCTGTTGAGAATAGTTTGTATCGTTCCTTTCTGCACTGTTACTTTACTCTTTCAGTTCATTATTTTCAATACAAAAAGGACTTTTAATTTTCACCCTTCCCTATCCTTCTGGCTCTATGTTAGATATATTTTTTCTTAAATGACAATTATCTTTTTTTTTTTTCTATTTTTAAAGCACCCAAAACAGACAGAAGTAGGTTTCTATGACTTGGTCCATTATACATAAATTCTGTACATTTGCTATGATCTCAAGCCCTTAGTGTTTGGAACTCAAGCTCAGAGTATAACCTCTTTTGAAATCACTGAATCACTATGGAGGTGTAGGTATTGGCCTGTTCACCAGTCATTGCAAAGTTGAGGATCATGTCTGTTTAATGTGCAAATGAGGTGCAGAAAATGAACCCTGGAAGAAAGGGTTTAATCGACAAACTCAAATGCAACCTTCTGCCCCATTGTCCTTCTCCAGAATTATAAATTCTCAGTCAGTGTGCAAATTTTAAAAGGGCGTATGAATGGGTACGGGAGGATGAGAGTAGTTGGTCTGTTGGCAAACTTTTGGAACGGCTGTCACATGTGAAAGGCAGAGCCACAAGTGAGTTGAGGGTTTTTTTTCAAGTGAGCACTGAAGCCTGTCCCTGCACTGTGCCTACCTAATACTGCACTTGCACGAGAGACACCCATTCAGTAAATCCAGTGCTTGCTTACATCGTTTTCTAAAACTGTATCGGAAATGTTCCTTTCCTCACAAAACTGAGACTCGTAGTCCCTGTTGGCAGCAGTTCTTTGTGTTACTGGACAACCCGAGAGAACTGTTTTGAAGGGTGATGAAATTGTTCCACTGCACAGCAAAGAGGTTTTGCCCCATCACTGCATAGTCAGTGAGACCTGTTCACAAACCCACTGAATTTCCCAGTGTTGCGTGCATGTATTATTGGGTTTTTTTTCATTGTTTTTTTTGGAAGATGCTCTTTGCTCTCCTTTCCCTAGAGTTATTGCTGGGGAAAATCATGATACAGTTTTTCCCAGTTACTCTGAGTACTATTCTGACATATATTTTGACAAATAAGCTAAATGGGGGCATATTTACAAAATATATGGTATTTGTATGGATGGAAGGAAGTGCATCTCTCTCCGCACAAAGAACTTTGCAGCATTAGCCCAGCCAATTAAGCCACATGCTAAGGGCTGGAACGTGAGGATTAGAAAAATATCCAAACATCCTTTTTAGGTGTGAAAATGTAAGCTTAACACTACAGTTTGGTGTGTGAGCTTAGCCCCAGAACAAATGGAGATGACAAGGTAAGCGGAATTGTGGTTCTGACAGGCATGGCAGAAAACAGGTAAGAGAATGAATAAATTAGCACCATTTATTATTAGTGTAAATTTCAAATTATTCATTGTTTATTTTAGATAGTCTTGCAAGGAAAATCTCAGAGATTTCTCAGACCTAAGTTTGGCTAGTTAAAATGAAATTTCCAGATTCAAAGCTTAGTATTTAAAGTACCACTGTAAACAGTTTCCAAAACTTACAAGACCTGAGGAAAGATGGAGTCTGTGATTTGTAGTTTTGCCCAGGAGAGCAAAAGCAGCAGGCTGGAAGGGTGCAGAACTGCACGGAGAAGAGAGCTGCCTGGTTTGTCCCTCATTTAAGAACCTGATATAAGCAGCTGAGGGGCTGAGTAGGTGCTCCAGGGCTCTTAATGCTGGATAACCCAGTCAGGGAATGATCTAACTGGGAGACAGGGGTAAGTCTACTGGGTTTTGGCTGGTGGGGCTCTGAATAGAAAATTTCATCACAGATGTGTATGCTGAGCTGCATGCATACCTGGTTTTGTGCATTATGTAGCAGTGGATTGAGGGAACAGTCTTGTACGGAGGTGGAACAACATAGGTTATTCATTATCAAAATAATACAAACAAGATGAGAGTATTTACTGTTCATACATTGGAAAACAGGAAAAATGGCTACTACTTAGTGACGGACACTGTAACGTTCTCCTGTGTATCTCCTTCCACGCTTAACGGGAGTTGCCACGTGCCCATCTGTGGTGGGTTGGCCATGGCTGGATGCCAGACGCCCACCCGGCCACTCTCGCACTCACACTCCTAAAGAGGATGTGGATCGGGAAAAGGACAGGGAGATCACTTACCAATTACTGTCATAGGCAAAACAGACTCAGCTCGGGGAAAATTAATTTAATTTATTGCCAGTTAAAATAGAGTTGGATGGTAAGAAACAAAGACAAAAGCTGAAAACACCTTCCCCCCACCCCACACCTTTCTCTCAGGCTCACCTTCGCTCCTTCATACCCAGCTCCTCTATCTCCCCCCTCTAGGGGATGGGGAATGGGGGCCATGGTCAGTCATAGCAGCTCCTCTCTGCTGTTCCTTCTTTCTCACACTGCTCCACCATGGTCTTCTCCAGGGGCTGCAGGGGAATACCTGTTCTGGCACCTGGAGCACCTCCTCCCCCTCCTCCCCTCAGGGCTCCCAGGGCAGTTTCTCACACTTTCCCCCCATTCCTCTCCCTGACTGTCCAGCCCTTTGCCCTTTCCTACCCAGGCTCCCCCCGAGGCGCCGCCATCCACCGTGGCCGCGGGGCTCAGCCGTGCCCTGGGGTGGGTGGGTTGGAGCCGGCTGGAACCGGCTGTGACTGGCGTGGGGCAGCCCCGGCCTCCCCTCACAGAGGCTGCTCTGCAGCCCCCACTGCCAGCGCTGGGGCACCTGCACCCCATAGAGCATCTCAGTGATCTTGGGGACGGGCAGGTACATCCTTGCTGAGGCCTGCTGCATAGGCACACGTGTGCACAAGATTTCTGTAATGAACTTTACAGTATGGATCCACTTAAAACCTGTGGCAGGTTTCTGTAGGTATGTACATGTTTTGTTGTTGTCGTTCTTTTGTTTTATTACTGCTTAGAAAAACTGCATTGCTCACTTCTAAAATGAAATTATAAAGATTTTAGCAAGGATTAAGAAGTGCGTGTGGGGTGGGCTGTGATGCGCCCATGGTAGGAGCGAGCGGGAGATCCAGCCACACCTGCTCAGTGCGCAGCAGCGCTCACCCCAGAGCTGGGCGAGCTGGGAGGGTGCAGAGGAGTGGGGCTCCTCAGGGGATGGTAGGAAGGAGGTAAGTGGGAGACAGGTCAGTGCTATTTAATTGCGATTTGGGGCTTGGTTTTATTTGTTTACATTCTATTGCTTTCAAATATCCCTAGCCTATCTTCTTACCTCATAGATCTGATTTCTGGAATGCCTCAAATGGAGTTGGTTTGTCTCGAGGAGTGACAGTCTGAGGGAGCTCTCAGCACCGTCTACATTCAGCTCATTCTTTAAAATGTATTTACTTGCAGTTTGTACCTAGAGGCAAAAAACGAAGTCTAGACAATTATATGGTAATCAACATCAAAAAGGGGGACTACATAAAAACAAAGAATCTTGTTGAAAAGAAGCTAAAAGGGGCAGCTAAGAGAATTAAATCTTTCCAGGCAGCCTGAGGGCCATGTTAGAAAAGTAAAAAAAAGAGTTTAGAACCACAGGGTCAATACATATCACCTAGGAGAAACACTTGAGAAGGTGAAATTGGTGAGGCTAAATGGAAGAGAAAGCAAAGTAATACAAATGGTGAAGCCATAATTTGAAAAGCTGAAGTTGTTTTCCAAAGGAAAGAGAAGATCCTTAGATTTTGGCTGACTAAATGTGAAAATGCAGTAAGCCAAACCATAAAAAAAAAAAAAAGTGTTTGAGGAGCACCTAGCAAAGGGAATTGAAATTAATAGTTAATCTTTCTTGAAATACATCAGGAAGTGTGCCAGTACATTTCTAGGGTCAACTGAGGATCAAGTCATCAGGAGAAGCCAGGTGAATTTGCTACATCTGTATTTACTGTGGAAGAAACTGGCTATATTACGGACTGAGTCCCTTTTTCTGAGGTGCTCACCAGCAAGATTTTCTTAAATGGACTATGGAGGGGGTTGTGGAACAAATGGGCAAAACAGGCAGTAACAAGCCAGCAGGACCAGATGGTTTCACCCTGGTATTCAAAGAGAATTCAAGGATGAGGCTGATGAATTATGAAGAGTGACAACAAACTTCATGATTAAAACCACCTTGCTAACTCAGGACAGCAGGGCTTCAGGAGAGATCCCCGAATGTGCAAGTCTGTGGCCTATTCGATATAGAAGGGAAATATTACAGATGTTTCCAAAACTGTAAATGGCACAAAGATAGTTGTTAGGCATTATTGATTCATTCTCTACAAATAGAAATATTTATGGGTAAATGGAGCTGGTAAGAACCAGTTTTGTCACAAAGGAGGGAGGTCATTTTTCATACAATGACTGGTAAGCTTTGGGAATTTGTTGTCGATGGATGTGGCAGATGGTAAAATTTTGTGGTAATTCAAAGGAAAACTGTGTAAGTTCATGGAAGGGAAAATCCTTAAGGTTTACGGAATATTTTTAAACTGTGCTTGTGTGAGAAGTACTTGAGATAGTTGTAAGTCAGAGGAGTGCTTGGGGAGGCAACGTCTGTACATGGCCTGTTCCCTAGACGTCTGCTGATCCCTGGTGTTGGAGATACGGCACGGGGCTGGCTGAACTTTTAGTCTGATCCAGTACAGCTGTTTCTGTGCTGTTAAGCATTGAACATAGACTGTTGTGGCTCGCTAGGACTAGATGCTAATGTAGCTGGGTCCCATTGAGATGTTGAGGCTATCTCCTTTACACTGCTAAAATTATTACCATGAAGGTACTAATGAATAATTTTCTGTGTGAGAGAAGTTTGTGTGAACTAAAGCACTCCCCTCTGTCTGGAGATAATGATACATTTGGGAGAAGAAAAGCAAGCTCCTGTAAGTAAATAATGTTTGTCTCTTTTTCCCTTTATTGTATTACTGTTTCATAAGTTATTTTTAGATGTAAAAGAAATTGACACAGACCACGGTATAGGACTTAGCTCTGAAATATAAATAATCATAAGTTCCCAGTGTATTGTTATTAAGATTTCATTATATTATCTTGAAAGCATGAAGCATTTTATTATTTATTATGATCTAATACAGTGTGCTTCAACATCAGCTTTTTTTTGACACTGGTGAAAAAATATAACTGAGGTGCAAGAATTTGATGTTGTATTTCCATTCCTTTGGTGCTCCTATAACTGTTATAAATAATCAACAAACATTTGGTTACTTGTTGAGAAGAACCCATGATTCAACTGAAGATCTTAGACATGTCATTATTATGGCTAGTTATCAAAGGTGTATTATCTAGTGGAAAGAGGATATTCTGCTACATCTCCCAAAAGTCATGATGTTCCTACATACATTGAAAGTCAAGAAGTGCATACCTTGGTTAATGAGGGTTGGTACTGAAGACTTTGTACAGTCCTTGCTTGTCATTCAGGTTGCAGTGCTGGTGCTTTTATCAGCTCTCTGGGTGTTGTCACTGCATCTCAAATGCTTGAAGGAATTTTAGTTTAATGAGGCTTCTCCTCGACTGTGCCTTACATCAACAGCAAATGATTTTAAACAAGTAGTACTTGGACAAGCAAGTAACTGTGAATGAGATTTTCAACTCTTTACTTAATGGAAAAAGCAGAAGTGAATCAGCCACTCTTCGTTTTCCTGTGATTCTTGTGCCAGCAAGCATTTGACCTTAGCTCAAAAAATGCAGCTGGTGTTTCTCAGATGGGATTTCTCTGCTTATTGTAATAACAGAGACAGAGTATCTTATGAGTGTTGGAGCACAGCTTTTACTGAAAACAGTACAAGTGAGGCATGTGAATATCCATTAGTGTCTCAGCATGAAATATCTAAGCAGTCTAAAATCCTGACTCATCAATGGAAAAAAAAGAAAAAGTGCAGGGTATTATATCCTGATATACCCTTCTGGCCTCAGCTGGTCCTGGGGGTATCACTGTCAAACATAATGTTGGTTAAGGAAAAAAAACTAACTGAAAATATGGTGTGACAGTAGTTACTGACTGTTTCCTCATTCTTGCAGTCTTCACCATTATCTCTACCTGTAGAGTTGCATGTGGCACTTCAGCATAACCTATGTAAGCCAAGCTAGTTTCAGAAAATGTACATTTTTTTAATCCTATAATATGAAAATGTAGAACATGTAAAATAAGTGGTGGTGCATCTCTTGCTGCTGTTATTCTGTTATTCCTGATGAATCAGTATTTTCCCCAGATCTTGTTGCCCTGGCTGGGGATGCAGTACACTTGTAAACTTGTATGAAGAAACAATGTTATAAAGTGATCTGAAGACATGCCGATTGGGAAGATGTTATTTTCCTCTGTTCTATGAGATGCATAGTAACTAAGGTGTGCGCATCCTATCATTATGCTTTGCTGCTGCTTCCCTATCCCCAGCAGTACTTCATTAACATTAGGAGCATAGATCCTGGTTAATCCCAGTAATTTCCAGCAGCCATTCTGATGCATCCACTTGAGCACCATATTATCTTCATACTGCTGACATCTGCATGTCTTTGAAATGTATTTTTTCAGATATTGTCCATTTAATGCACGCCAGTTTCTATCGTCCTTTGTTCTTATAGTCATGTTTTACTTACAGCTGGTGAAAAAGAATAATCTACTAATTTCTCAACAGCTCTTAAAGGTTAAGAAGGAATCAACAAGGTGTAAACAGCAGTATAAGAAGCCCAAAGATTTAGCTGTTTGAACACAGACTACATAATTAGAAACCTATAGAACTAGAATTATAGTGAAACCAGGCCATTAAGATTTCTATGTTTAATCAACGATTTTTCATGTGAATGAAATTCTTATATGCCATTTATCATCTCAGCTGTACTCTGACAGAAAAGAAAAAGCCCCTAGGAACAGCAATAAAACATTTAAGCAAGGTGTGACAATTATTCTTTATATTCACTTATCTGTATATATTTTCTCCTCTCCTTCCCCCCTGCCGCTGCCTCTTATCTGAGAGTGTAGGTCTTAGCTTATGAGGCTGAAAGGAAAGGGATTTGTCTTTCTAATTTGCACATCAATATATGGCACCGACCCCAGGCAGAACAGGGGAAGGGCGTATATTACCAATGTGTTCCAGTACTGATCCAGACCACTTCCAGCTCCGGAATTTAAAAGGAGCTTTCAGGGCATTGCTGTTTCTCTGCTTCGTCTTTTACCCACTCCCCCGACTGGAATAATGCCACTGTAGCCCTGAGTGGACCTCGCTATTTTCCCTGTGTGAGATTACCTGGCCATCAGTCTGAAGCTCAGGCTCTGCTGACTTGCCATTCTCTGGATGAGGTGGCAGCTTCATCGAATTTGCCTTCCCCCTCTACCTGCAGCAGCAGGGAGATGCATCTGATGGGGAAAGTCTCTCCCTCTTCACTTTCTTGCACTTTCTTCTCCTAGAAGCGAGGCTGTCACTTGCCCTTAATTATCAAAATGTCATTAGGGATATCTTATCCATTGCCT